>NC_039363.1:174298534-174898534 GCF_003573695.1 Papaver somniferum | reverse complement strand
AGCAAATAAAATGAACATGGAAGTAAAACAGTGACAGAAACAAAGAACAAAGCAACTACAAGTATAAAACAGTGCAAGATGAACCAAGGCCTAAGCCAAGGGCAGGGGTGATAAAGAAACTGAAATGAAGCAATACTAAGGCAAGAATACAGGCAAACCTATAGAATGGGAAGAAAACTAGCTTGCTATGAGCACTAGTTTCTCCCAATGCACAATCAGCACATTGCAACCTAAGCATACACAAGGAATGGCAAGAAAATCAGCTTGCTATGAGCACTGATTTCTTCCATTGCACAATCACATCAATGCTTCACAGATATCTAGCCTAGCATTCCATCAAACTAACAGCAAGTTACACAAAACAGTGAACATTACATGGCAGTGAGCAACAACACATATTAACAGGACAAATGTAACAGGAATGAATTGGAAATCAAAACATGAAATTAAACATGCACATTAACAGGAAACAAACAATTTTGAACATAAACATAACATGACACAAGTAACATGAGCATGAAACTGAACTGAGCTGAAACTGAAAATTTACATTTTAACAGAACTTAAAAGTTCTGGATGCAGGCTAATCCAAACATAGTTTCTACAACACTCCCACACTACATATTTATACCCACAACACAATTTGGGTTCTACCCATTTTTCCCCCAAAATAACAGTAGCTAGGGTTGGTGATTACTCACCTAATTTGATGTAGCAACATCAAATTGAACTCGACCCATTACCCTCCTTGGTCTTCTGCACCTTTCCCATGCTTCAATTGCAACTCTAGGTTACCTAATTCATCAATTTTTCACGCCTAGGGTTTCAGGCAGAGAAGCGTGAAAAAGTGAGGAGATAGGGAACTAGAGGGCTAGGGGGGAGATGGGTTTTGTTGTTGGGTGATAGGGTGATGATGGTGGAGGTGTGGTGGTGGCAGTGAGTTGGTGGCAGAGGTGGAGAAGGTGGTGGACATGGCCTCTGCAGAGCTGCAGAGGGGAGGTGATGGAAGAGGGGCTCGATGGTTTGGGAGAGACGGGGGGTGTCTGGTTAGGTGGTAGGGTTCGGTTGCTAGGGTGTTAGGCGAATCCATCGAGTTTGATGTTCTGCGACGCTGAGTCACTGGATGCGAAGCTGGTAGGTAGATCGGACGGTGATGTGAAGTGAAGCTTGTAGCGACCGTCAGATTTTTTGATACAACGAAATGGACGGTACTTGATGGAGTTAGGTACTGTAGTGTAAGGCGGAGATATCAAACGTTGATGAACAGCAAGGGAGCGACCGTTGGATTCAACTTCCATCTAATCTGAAGGCTTGGAATTTCAGCGCTGTGGTGCTCGGCAGAGACTTCAGATTTTGATGCTCTATGAAGGAGCGACCATCGGATGCTTCTGAGAACTGATCTGATGGCTGAGAACGGAGGCGCTTTTGTGTGTAGAAAATGAGGTTGTGCGCACCATTCTTCGCGGCTTCCTTGCGTAATTTCTCCCGGCTTTTCACTACTTTTCTGCTCTTTTCGCCCCGCGACTCATCCGAACTTTATTTATTACCTAAAAATGCAAAATTAATTAATAAAAATATTTATTCTTGAAAACAATGAAAATACAGAATATGGGATAAAATGTAGAATTAATGCATAAAAGATGAGTTAAATTGGCAACAAAAAGGGATAAATATATACAATATTTGGCACTCATCAAATACCCCCAAACCTGAATTTTACTTGTCCTCAAGTAAAACAAAACTAAGGAAATCCTAACTATACCACTGTCGCTGGTCTCTCGAATGCATTTAGCGTATGCACTAAGCCTTTTAAACCACTAAGTGTCCCTAGTGGACGAGTTGAAGTCTCGTGAAGGTTTACCAGAGGTGTGCCTACAAAACCTAAGGACAAAATATAAGCTCATATTCCATCAAACGTGACATGTGCAAAACAGTTAAGCTCACAGCAAAATGGAGATGTCAATCTAGCTATCGAAGGCACAATCCTAGCACTGATAACAAATAAGGACATGTGATAAGAGTGTAAAGTGTATCTACACATGTGTAAAGAAAGATTTGAAGTTATGACTACTAATCACCAAGAGATAGTTTCTCAGGCTAAGAACTGAGGTCGAAATCTAGCTAGCTGTCCGGACTTTACGAGAATTGTGAATGAGTTGGAGGTATTTCACAATTTCTCGCGTTGTACATCAATGGCATACACCCTCCTTGCTTATTACAACGAAACAACAAAAGATGACTATTTACATGACTCTTATTTACATTGACAAATCTCTTTTTATTTTTGGAACAAGAGATGATGGAATTGATAAATACTTGATTTTTTTGGTATTTTTCTGATATTTTTTTTTTTTGAATATATACATCGTTTTTTTTTTTCAATCAAAGTTTGATACATAACAATAAAGAAACAAAAGATTACATGACACTTTGCAAGAGGTAGCCCTTTTTGATGCACCCAGTTAAATTCGATGGTTGTCTTTCTTAATGTAACCTCCATCTTCTATCCCAACCAACCAAAGAACAAGCTAGTCCAGTTTCGTTCAGTATTCTAAAGTGATTGGCAATCGTGACTTCCTATCCAACACCTTGAAGATCGAGGCCATACATGTATTGGTAGATCGTGCGCGTGCAAATTTCTTATCACTATGTGAATTGTGCTAGAATCAGGGTGCCTAAATATCTAGACTAAGACTCCTAATAATAATACATATTTGCACAAGAGTCAACATTTCAAGGTAAATGAGCTCCATTTTTTTATGATTTTTTCATTTTTTAATTTTTTTGAATTTTGAGTTTTTTAATTTTTTTGGAATTTTTCACTTTTTTCAAAAAGAAGAAGGAGTTCGTTTTTAATTATAGCATATTATCGTGGTATCTACTCTATACCCCCAAACCTAAACTAAACATTGTCCTCAATGTTTCAAAATATGGAAAGAATTAAAATGCAACATATGGAAAGGGACATGCTGAGTAGAGTAAAAGGAGAGAGAATACCCGATTTCGGCGAAAGCAGAATTAAAACTCCGTTATTCAAGGCAAAAATCCAACATATTTCAGCCGAGATCATATTGGATTAGCAAAATATATACAAAAGGAACAAAAGGGTTTTTAAGAAATTTTATCTACTGGATTATATACAAAAAATTCACCATACACAAAATCTAAAGAGTTGAGGATCAACCCAAAAGAAAAAGTGTAGAGACAGAAAGTTTCAAAACACTAAAATTGGACTTAAATGGGAGTGAGAGTGAAAAACCGAATGAATTACCCTAAACCTAAATTGTTCAACAGGTTTACTTTTAAGCAAAAATCTAACAATTTTAGGGTTCAGGATTCAAAAGGTCTAACTCATAATGGACTGTTTTCGGGATGGGCAAACATGCAATTTCCAACTGTGGCTCTTTAAAAGTGTTATATTTTGAAGCAAAATAGTCCAAGAGGACTTGGGAAGCACACAGTTCCAATCCTAGATTAGGAATTTTCAGAAAAATTGGTTTTACAATATGGGTACAAACCAAATCTAGGTTGGGTGGAAGGCCAAGATTGTGACTTAGGTAGAAGAATAGGCATATCATTATCAATCAAATCAAAATCTTCTAACTCATCTACACATGTCACATCATGCTCACAATCATCAATCAAATTGGCAAGATTACAATCAGAATTATCAACATCATCAACAGATTTATTCTCGTGTATCGGCACATCAGGGGAAACATCACATGGAATACTAGAAGAAATATCATGCATTAAGGTCGGGGCAGAGAAGCCTAATGTATTTGAACCCAAAGGTTCCATAACATTTTCAGTATAGACATGTTCTTCTAACATAACATCATAATCATCATCATCATCATGATAGGCATTTTGCAATCTAGGATAATTTTCAATCCTAAGGTCGGAGCTATTACAAGAATAAAACTCTAATTCATGGGATGACTCATATCATGTGGTGTTGTTCCTGTTTCCCTAACGGATTCCCATTGATGGGTTTTCTCTGCAATCTCGGCTAAAAAATTCCATGCATCATCCACAGATTTATCAATAAACTCACCATTACACATAGACTCAACCATGGTTCGAGATTTAAAGTCTAGTCCCTCATAGAGGATGACGACAAGTCTCCACTTCTCAATTCCATGGTGCGGACATTCACTCAACAAATCATTAAAACGTTCAAAATAGTGAAAAACAGTTTCCTCATCCAATTGGACAAAACAATTGATATTTTGACGAATAGCGATGGTCCTATGGTGTGGAAAAAATTTTTGGAAAAATTGATTAGTGAGTTGTTCCCAAGTGGTGATTGATTGTGGTCTCAAACCGTAAAACCATGTTTTGGCCCTTTCTTTTAAAGAAAATGTAAACAAACGCAATTTCAGAGAGTCTTCGGACAAATGATCAGGTTGCATAGTCCGACAAATTTGTTCAAACTCTCTTACATGAGTATAGGGGTTCTCAGAATCGAACCCTCGAAATATAGGAAGTATTTGTATCATTTGCATTTATTTTAAAAGGGTTATTGGTTTGAGGTAACAATACATGATAATGGAATTTGTATTGATGGATACATGTATTCATGGAGAGCACGAGGTTGGTCCATTTTGAAATGACAAAAGCCCACTATTTTTTTAAGGGTTTAAAATTTGGTTTTGATGGGTTTGGATTTTTGGGAAAAATTTGGTTTTGATGGGATAGAAAAGAAAATTTGGTTTAAAATGGGAGAAATAAAATTTGGTTTTAAAATGGGAGAAAAGAAAATTTTGGTTTTTTTTTTTTTTTTTTTTTTTTTTTTTTTTTTTTTTTAAATAAAAAGAAAATAAAATTTGGTTTTTGAAATGGGAGCAAGCCCACTGTGCAAGCCTCTAATGAAGTGGAAGGAAGGCTGCGGCCTACGAAAATCCAAGTTTTAATTTTGAAAGTTTAATTTGGCCCAGTTGGTTAAGGCCCGTCGTTTGTTTTAAAACTTTGGTTTCGAGGTCCACTCTTGAGTGGAATACAAGTCCACAATCAGTTACAAGCTCAGCTGGGTTTAAACCCAGAGTCCAAAATACAAGTCCAATGGAAGAATTTAAACAAGCCCACACAAAACAAATACAAGCCCACAAATTAAACAACAAGCCCAAAAATAAATTATTACAAACCCAAAATAGAAAAATAAAAAGCCCAAAAAATTGGGTTAATTATTACAAGCCCACAATTAAAGAAATTTGGAAGCCCACAGGTTGGGTTCTCTCAATTGAATGGGTTTAGGCTTACCTTTTTAGCACAGCCCAGCTGCTCTGATATTGTTGCAAAAACCCAGTTGGGTTTTGGTTCTTTTCCTTGGTGGCGTCCCAGCAGAGGAAAAACAGGTTCAGAACGGCAGGTCCAACAGCAAATGAAGTGAAGCAGATGCAGATGCAAATGCTATGAAATGAAATACAAAATAGCTAAAGAAAAACACAAGAAAAAACACAGCACCAATCCCCGGCAACGGCGCCAAAAACTTGGCAGTCCCCGGCAACGGCGCCAAAAACTTGGCAGTCCCCGGCAGCAGCGCCAAAAACTTGGCAGGCCTTGAAAGGGTGTATAAAATTTAGCACAATGAAAACGGGGGCCTACAGTAATATCGCAAGTGCACGGTCGTCGGTTGTAACTCGTGCAAGTACGGGTCGATCCACAGAGATCGGGTGTGTTTTGGAAGTGTTTTAGCTAATTGGGTTCCTAAATTGCTATTGGGCTATGAAGCCTTTTGGCTTAAATTGGGCTTTGAATACTAATGGGTTTGTTCACAATAAAATGAACTGAGCTTGGGCTCAGTTGGTCTTTGAAATGTAAATGGGCTTTGGCCTTAAACTTAGGCTTTTGATTAAGCCCACAGTTGATTGGATTGGGCTTTTAACCTTAACCTAAACTGGGCTTTGAGCCTTAATGAAATGGGCCTCAGTGAACTAAACCTTGGGCTTTTGTATCTTTAATAACTGGGCTTTGGTTTAGCCTGAATTGGATTGGGCTCAGCTTTTGAAGTGAGCTTTGGGCTCAGTTGGATGGGCCTTTGCTTGGCTTCACTGATTTGAACTTGGGATCAGTTGGATGGGATCTGAGCTTGGCTGCAGGAACTGGACTTGGCTTGGCATGAGAAGAAGTGGCAGCAGCACAAGTGAGCAGCAACAGCAGGGGAAAGCAATGTAGCAGTGCAGCAGCAGAAGTGGCAGAGAAGGCAATGTAGCAGCTGCACAAGCAGTAAAATGCAGCAGCAACAACAGCAGAGGCAGCAGTGTAGCAGAAACAGACAAGGCAGTGAAGAGGAAGGCAATGCAGCACAAGTGCTGCACAGCAGCTGCAGAGCAGTGGAATAAGAGAAATGCAACAGAGTTGCAGCAAGCCAAGAAAAGAAGTAGCAATAGAAGTAAATCAGCAAATAAAATGAACACGGAAGTAAAACAGTGACAGAAACAAAGAACAAAGCAACTACAAGCATAAAACAGTGCAAGATGAACCAAGGCCTAAGCCAAGGGCAGGGGTGATAAAGAAACTGAAATGAAGCAATACTAAGGCAAGAATACAGGCAAACCTATAGAATGGGAAGAAAACTAGCTTGCTATGAGCACTAGTTTCTCCTAATGCACAATCAGCACATTGCAACCTAAGCATACACAAGGAATGGCAAGAAAATCAGCTTGCTATGAGCACTGATTTCTTCCATTGCACAATCACATCAATGCTTCACAGATATCTAGCCTAGCATTCCATCAAACTAACAGCAAGTTACACAAAACAGTGAACATTACATGGCAGTGAGCAACAACACATATTAACAGGACAAATGTAACAGGAATGAATTGGAAATCAAAACATGAAATTAAACATGCACATTAACAGGAAACAAACAATTTTGAACATAAACATAACATGACACAAGTAACATGAGCATGAAACTGAACTGAGCTGAAACTGAAAATTTACATTTTAACAGAACTTAAAAGTTCTGGATGCAGGCTAATCCAAACATAGTTTCTACAACACTCCCACACTACATATTTATACCCACAACACAATTTGGGTTCTACCCATTTTTCCCCCAAAATAACAGTAGCTAGGGTTGGTGATTACTCACCTAATTTGATGTAGCAATATCAAATTGAACTCGACCCATTACCCTCCTTGGTCTTCTGCACCTTTCCCATGCTTCAATTGCAACTCTAGGTTACCTAATTCATCAATTTTTCACGCCTAGGGTTTCAGGCAGAGAAGCGTGAAAAAGTGAGGAGATAGGGAACTAGAGGGCTAGGGGGGAGATGGGTTTTGTTGTTGGGTGATAGGGTGATGATGGTGGAGGTGTGGTGGTGGCAGTGAGTTGGTGGCAGAGGTGGAGAAGGTGGTGGACATGGCCTCTGCAGAGCTGCAGAGGGGAGGTGATGGAAGAGGGGCTCGATGGTTTGGGAGAGACGGGGGGTGTCTGGTTAGGTGGTAGGGTTCGGTTGCTAGGGTGTTAGGTGAATCCATCGAGTTTGATGTTCTGCGACGCTGAGTCACTGGATGCGAAGCTGGTAGGTAGATCGGACGGTGATGTGAAGTGAAGCTTGTAGCGACCGTCAGATTTTTTGATACAACGAAACGGACGGTACTTGATGGAGTTAGGTACTGTAGTGTAAGGCGGAGATATCAAACGTTGATGAACAGCAAGGGAGCGACCGTTGGATTCAACTTCCATCTAATCTGAAGGCTTGGAATTTCAGCGCTGTGGTGCTCGGCAGAGACTTCAGATTTTGATGCTCTATGAAGGAGCGACCATCGGATGCTTCTGAGAACTGATCTGATGGCTGAGAACGGAGGCGCTTTTGTGTGTAGAAAATGAGGTTGTGCGCACCATTCTTCGCGGCTTCCTTGCGTAATTTCTCCCGGCTTTTCACTACTTTTCTGCTCTTTTCGCCCCGCGACTCATCCGAACTTTATTTATTACCTAAAAATGCAAAATTAATTAATAAAAATATTTATTCTTGAAAACAATGAAAATACAGAATATGGGATAAAATGTAGAATTAATGCATAAAAGATGAGTTAAATTGCCAACAAAAAGGGATAAATATATACAATATTTGGCACTCATCAAGTCTCTTGCTGCAAAGCAAAACTCCGACGGTTTGAATGTTATCATGCATGCCATTACCCCAGATCTTCGACACCATGTGGCTTCTTGCTCCACGTCTAAAGATGCTTGGGATAATTTAGAAACTGTATTTGAAGGTAACACCAGCGAAAAGGAAGCTAGGCTTCAAAACCTTAATTCCGAATGGGAGAACCTTCATATGGCAGAAGAAGATTCATTTGATGAATTTTATCACAAAATGTCTGAAATTGTTAATGCATCATGTGCATTGGGTAAGACTATTCCTGAAAGGGAAATTGTGATGAAGATTCTCAGACCGCTGCCATCTAAATACGAATCTAAAAAACATGCCATCGTTGAGGGAAATAACCTTAATACTCTTTCGCGAAATACGCTTGTTGGGAAGCTTAAAATTTTCGATCGCGAACTTAAAGATAAACATCACATGTCTAGTAATCATATTACTACTACTGATGGAAAATCTCACCGCCCTCATCTGATTAATAAAAATGAGAATTGCTTTATTTCTACGTTGTCTCTGCTTATACAACAACTTAAGAAAATTCTTAGACGAAGTAAAAGAAAGTCTCAAAAAGAGGTTCAATTGATTAAAAAGAGGGATAAGAGAGTTCAGAAAAACTGCACTAGCGAAACTAGTCTCTTGTGTTGTAAAAGTATTCATACTCTCAATGGTCTAGATTTTAAGGAGAATAAGATAACTAAAGCATGGATGAATACTCTTGACTATGATCCTGAGGATGAAAACCATGGATGTTCTTTTAATCTCCTTGCTGAAAATCACAATCGTGATCCTTATACGACATGCCGAATTATTCCGTCCATGTCTCATAAGCTGTGTCAGCAAATGTCACCTGACTTTGTATCACTCCCTAGTCATCTTGACAACAAGAGTGATACAGAAAGACACAAGATGCTACCAAAACTTTCGGGTTCCTTGTGTAAAAATCAGGATCATCTTAGCACAAGTAGTCAAATGCAGTCCTACTCTGCTAAACGCTGTGTGTAAAAAGGGAAAAAGAAACCTTCTATGAAATCTCTTTTCTCTCAAAAATTGATTTCTAGAAAAGTGCAGGACTTGCGCAATTCAACATTCAAGTTCCTCAAAACTGTGATTAAAAGGGAAAAGAATGATGTGCATAACTCCTTTTTAAAGAGTAAGCATAAACTTGATTCAACAAACTATTCTCCTCTTCATGAGAAATATCCCAGTCTGATTGGATTGGAATAATCCGTAATCTTGTTTTTCATGATTCTCTCGTCTGCTCCTCTAAAGCAAGAATCATGATTTTCAAGAGGGTTGTAATGGAATGTGTTTTTTATTCTCTAGTCTACTCTTCCCTAGTACCGTTGATTGTTCATGTACGGTTTCTGACTTTTTAAAAGACTTTTTCTGAAGGTAACCGAATTTTGTTAGGGTTTGGTTAAAGGTCGTTTTTAGAATTTTTCCATCTTCATTCCTTTAAATTGAAGTCTCTACTTTTATTCTGAAGGATCATTTCATTTATCTTTTATATCATGTCCTCCTCTAGCCTTTCTAGCAAAGAAATTGATGTATGGACTGTTCTATTTCCTTCAAAAAAGATTCGATTTGATTCTTCTGATAACGAAATGTGTTATGACAAGAGTATCTTATCCTATGATGAAATTCCTTCTGTATCACAATTTGATAAGCTCTCTTTAACCATGAATATCGTTTTGGAGCAAGTACGTGGCCTAAATAGCGAACTCGAAGCTTCTTCCAAAAGATTTGAAACAAAGATGGAAAATCTTGAATCTAGGACTGATCTAATCGAAGATGAGCTTGACGAATATAGGGAATACGAGAAGAACCTTCAAAGTAAGTGAAATGCATTATAGGAGTTTATCATTGTTTCCTAGTATGTCTTCTTTTTGGCTTAGTTGGAAGAATAACTAGTGCTTTGAATAGCGATGATTGTGACTACACATAACTATTATTTTCATCTTCTTGTTTTTAGTTTTTTTTTTGTTTAAAATTCTAAAACTATTTGGAGGATGATGTTTTGCAATATTTTTGATTTTGTTATATTGCAACTTGTTATGGGATATTTGTGTTTACGTCCGTGAACTTTGTTGTCTCATATTTTTGTCAAAAGTAAAGTCGTTCTCGATCGGTATTCGTTTATTGGTTTAAGAATGAATAGACTTTTGACATATACAAAAGTTAAGTATATATTGTCAACCCTTGACGGAATATAGGTTAAAATCTTTTGTATCCAAGGATTATTGCTATTGTATATGCTTGTGCAAAAGAATGAATCCTTGTGTATTTCACGGTATAGATCTTCATTGATCCATCTTTTTGTATTACCGTAAGGCTCCGTGATGTGTCTTCTGTTCAGCACGATACAACTAAGTTGATTATTTTTGATTAACTTGGTTGGTTGTTCCGTGAGGTATGTTATGTTGAGCATTTAGAACTAAATTAATCATCTCCTTGGTTATTTAGTTATTACTCCACAAGTTCTCTTGTGTTGAGTACATGGACGATTAATCCAATCACTCTCTTCTATGATTAACTTAGTCGTTGCTCCGTAAGTTTACTTATGCTGAGCACAATGAATTAAATTGATCACTTTTGTGGTTAATTTGATTATGCATTCCGATTAGATTATTCATGGGTTTACTTATGAATAATTTGATTGAGTGTTGGATATAAAAATCATTCTCATGGTTTTGGTGCCCAATAAAATACTTCGTTTCTCTTGAAATTAAGGTCGCTCGTTGTTGTTCCCTTGGGAATGATATCAAATGGGGGAGAGTTCTTTTGAACTTGTGCTTAATGGTCATATCTTGAGGGGTGTGCGGCTGTGGAATTTTAGAGGGGTTATCTTGTATCTTTAAACTCCTTGATGAATGTTGTAAGCTTCAGCTATATGATTGCATCTAAATAAGATGATGTGTGTTTCTTTCTCTCAGTTATGAAATGTCTCTTACGGAAATTTCGTTATGATCCCGTTGTACCTTTCCCAATTTTATTAACATAAAGGGGGAGAATTAATATGTAGTTCACACTACAAATACATATGGTTTTCAGATCATTGTCTAAGGGGGAGTGGTTTCCATGTGAGATGGAGTATTGACTAAGGGGGAGTGATACATATCACCATGGTATTATTGTTGAAGTTGTGATACAATTGAAATTTGACACTGTGTAATATTACTATGACACTTATAACAATGATCGAGAATTATGTTTTCTCATTGTTATAACTACAGATCTTCAACAACGGTGATGCTAAACTTACAACCTTTGGGATCATTGAAGTACTTGGAAATGACGAAGATTTCGAGGAACGTTGAAGATTAAACATGTGGAATATGAGCTACTAAAGTTTCATTATTTTTTTTGTATTCCATATGTATTGATAGTTTTGTCACTAAAATTGACAAAGGGGGAGATTGTTAGAGCATTGCTCGGTCGAACTCGCATGCGTTGCTATCTCAAGCATGTTTGTCAATGTTAGTGATCAAAACTATTAGTCTTGATTTCTAGTCTCTAATAGCTAAGTCTCAGACTAGGATAGTAAGTGTAGTTGAGCTCAAGGACTTCATGGTGATTCATCATACAAGTAGAAGATCTACTCAAGGAACCGGTGAACTTCTCGACAAAAAGGTATGTGGAGACTTGAACTTATGTGTCACTCAAAAGTCTATCTATTCTATCTCCTACTATTTGAGACAAAAGTCGTATAATATATATATATATATATATACTAGATCATATACGTTTGGTATTTCGAGCCGAGTATACCTCGCCTATCTATATCTCGAAATATGTGTTGGTAAGCTTTTCGCTTCGACCAAGTTTATCTTTACCTAGTGACGAAAGTCATGAATGTTTCAATCACTTTGAAAATTGCTTTGACGAAAAATAGTGTAACAACTACATAACGTCCTCTAAGAATGTTTTAATGATTGGAATGAGAGTTTAGATTACATAACCAATGGATTACTTGAACCGAAGTTTTCGAACTTTGTTGATCAAGAGAACCGAAAGTATGGCAAGTGCCAAGTCCGTGAACTACCGAAGTTGTCAAACCTGAGAATTTCTGCCGGAGTTGACAAACTACTTGCGTGAGCCAAGTCCGCGAACCCAGTACGCGAACCGGCGTAGTTCTCGAACCCGAGATTTTCTGTTGGAGTTTGTAAACTCTATCTGGTGTCTTAAGTCCTCGAACCTAGTCTACGAACTTGAGAAGGTTATATATCTAAAGATGATTTCTGAACTTAATCTTAAAAGACTAAGGAATGCATTTGCAAACCGTGGCTATTAAAGTTCATGAACCGATTCGAGTGAATCAAATCATATTTGCTTCAATTGTGTCTTGTGTATTTACATAAGATTTCCTTGCAATTGAACAACTCTCTAACTAGTTCATTTGAGTCATTTGAACTAGTTATGGTGAAGAAGAATATGGTTGGTATGAAAACGCTCATATGGTTAACCTCTTTGGGTAGACTATTGTTGAACCAACAATGTACATGTTTGGGTGCGGTTAACAAACCTAGAAACGTACAGTCATTTGTGTATGACAAGCTAAGTTTTCGATCTAACGGTTGAGAAATATTAGCTTGAATCTAAATCAGGTTTTCATCTAACGGTGGATATTGATTGCTTTGTAACTAAGGCAAAACCCTGATTTGGAAGGCTATATAAAGGAGACATCTAGTATTGTGCAAAACTAATCCCCACACCTTACGTGTGATAATAGTTTGCGTGCTAGAGTCGATTCTCCTTTAACCTTTGGTTTTCTTCTTCTAAAACCAGGTTAACGACTTAAAGACTTCACTGGGATTGTGAAGCCATACCGATAATACTTTTATCGTAGTTGTGTGAGATGATCTTGCATCTTCTATCGTAAAAGAACAATCATATTGATTGGATTGAAATCGTGAGAGTTCTTCGATAGGAAAGATATAAAAAGTAATCTCAAACACCTTCGTCTCATCGTTTGTGATTCCACGACATCTTGTTTCGCAACCATACGATTAAGATTGTTGTGAGGTGATTGATTATCTAGGTTGTTCTTCGGGAATATAAGACCGAATTATCAATTGGATCATGTTCACCTTGATTATTATCAAAAGACGGAACAAAAACTTTCAGGGTTTTTCTTTGGAAGACAGATTGATCCTTTGATAGACTTGTCTGTGTGAGACAGATTTGTTTATTGTTAAAGCTTGCGATTTTAGGTCGTATCAACTCTTAGTTGTGGGTGAGATCATCTAAGGGAATCAAGTGCGCAGTATCCTGCTGGGATCGGAGGCCTAGGGAGTAAAACTGTACCTTGGATCAGTGGGAGACTGATTGGGGTTCAACTATGGGACAGTCGAAGTTATCTTGGAGTAGGCTAGTGTCTGTAACGGCTTTATACAGTGTGTATTCAATCTGGACTAGGTCCCGGGGTTTTTCTGCATTTGCGGTTTCCTCATTAACAAAATTCTGGTGTCTGTGTTATTTCTATTTCCGCATTATATTTGTTTATATAATTGAAATAATATAGGTTGTGCGTTTGAATCAATCAATTGGAAATCCGACCTTTGGTTGTTGATTGATTTTGATTGATCCTTGGACATTTGTCTTTGGCACCGTCCAAGTTATTCCTTGTGTTTGATTAGGACTCGCTGATTTCTATTAGCTTGAGTGAATCAAAACAAGAGAGAGATATTAACTCCTTGAGATACTTTTACCCAGATTGAGTCTGACTGTCTAATTTATTCTCTAGAAAGTATTTCGGAGTTAGTCCATACAGATTTCTAAGAGAAATATTGGGTGGTGTTGTTAAATCCCCGCTTTTTCCCTAGTGCATGAAGCTAAGTCCGCAAACTCAGTCCGCGAACCGGCGAAGTTCTCATCCCGAGAATTTCTGCTGGAGTTTGTAAACTCTGCCCCGTAACTTAAGTACGCGAACCAAGTCTGTGATCTTAAGAAGGTTATATATCTGAAGATGATTTCTGAACTTAAACTTAAAAAGACTAAGGAATGCAGTTTGCAAACCGTGGCTATAAAAGTTCATGAACCGATTCGAGTGAATCAAATCAACTTTGCTTCAATTGTGTCTTGTGTAGTTACATAAGAATTCTTTACAATTGAACAACTCTCTAACTAGTTCATTTGAGTCATGTGAACTAGTTATAGTGAAGAAGAACATGGTTGATATGAAATGCTCATATGGCTAACTTTTGGTTAACTATTATTGAACCAACAAGTGCATACGTTTGGGTACGGTTAACAAACCTAGAAGTGTGCATTTCAATTGTGTGTAACAAGCTAAGTTATCGATCTAATGGTTGAGAAATATTAGCTTGAATCTAAATCAGGTTTTCATCTAACGGTGGATATTGATTGCTTTGTTACCAAGGTAACTTAATGGCAAACCTTGATTTGAAATACTATATAAGGGGACATCTAGCATCAGTGCAAAACTAATCCCCAAACCTTACTTGTGATACTAGTTTGCGTGCTAGAGTCGGTTCTCCTTTAACCTTTGGTTTTTTTTCCAAAAACCAGGTTAACGACTTAAAGACTTCATTGGGATTGTGAAGCCAGACCGATACTACTTTAGCGTAATTGTGTGATCTGATCTTGCATCTTCTATCCTACGAGTACAATCATATTGATTGGCTTGAGATTGATATCTCCGATAGGCAAGATATAAAAAGTAATCACAAACATCTTCGTCTCACCATTTGTGATTTCGCAACATCTTGTTTCGATACCATACGATTAAGATTGTTGTGAGGTGATTGATAACTCTAGGCTGTTCTTCGGGAATATAAGACCGGATTATCAATTGGTTCCTGTTCACCTTGATTACTATCAAAAGACGGAACAAGACCTTTTAGGGTTTATCTGTGGGAGACAGATTAATCCTTCGGTAAACTTGTCTGAGTGAGACATATTTATTTGTCATCAAGTCTTCGACTTTGGGTCGTAGCAACTCTTAGTTGTGGGTGAGATCAGCTAAGGGAATCAAGTGCGCAGTATCCTGCTGGAATCAGAGGCGTAGGTACTGTACCTTGGATCAGTGGGAGACTGATTGGGGTTCAACTACAGTCCAGTCCGAAGTTAGCTTGGAGTAGGCTAGTGTCTGTATCGACTTAATACAACTTGTGTTCAATCTGGACTAGGTCCCGGGGTTTTTCTGCATTTGCGCTTTCCTCGTTGACAAAATTTCTGGTGTCTGTGTTATTTCAATTTCTGTATTATATTGTTTTATCTTTATAATTAAAATAATACAGGTTTTGTGTTAGATCATCAATTAGAGTAAACCAACCTTTGGTTATTGATTATCATTGATTGATCATTGGATATTGGTCTTTGGTACCATCCGAGTTATTCCTTGTATTTGATTATGACTCGTTGATTTCTATTAGTTTGAGTAAATCAAATCAAGAGAGAGATATAAAATCGTTGATATACTTTTAATTGATTGAGTCTTGTTGATTCTTTTAAAAGTATATTAGAGTTTTTCCATACATATTGCTAAGTGAAATATTGGGTGGTGTTGTTAGACCCCCGTTTTTTTCAAAGGTTCCCGGACTTTCTCAAACCAACCAGTACGCACGGGTATGCATACTATGGTTCCCGGACATGGATT
Organism: Papaver somniferum; assembly: GCF_003573695.1. NCBI lineage: Eukaryota > Viridiplantae > Streptophyta > Magnoliopsida > Ranunculales > Papaveraceae > Papaver > Papaver somniferum. The sequence continues at coordinate 174,882,796 of NC_039363.1, read as the reverse complement.
ATATATATGCAACTACGCATACTATGCTTAAATCCAATTGTTTTAAACTCTCATTTCAACCATTGAAACATTCTCGGAAGACAGGAATAGCTTTCTCACACAAATTATTATATTCAAAGCAATTTTCAAGTGATCCAATAATCAATACGAAGAATTCCGAGTCTACATCAAATGACGGTTTCACACAAATCATGTAAGATGTTACCAGGTGATTTTGACATGATCATCTTTTGACTTTCGTCAAGAATATAAGATGAACTTGGTTAATGCGAAAGCTTACCAACACATATTTCGAGAAATATGAAAGCGAGTTGAACTCAGCACGAAATATCAAATGTGCATAATTGAAGTCTATATAGTTATACGACTTTTGTCTCAAATAGGGGATAAAGTAGATAGACTTTTGAGTGATAGATGAGTTCAAGTCTCCACATACCTTTTGTTGATGAAGTTCCACAAGCTCCCGTTAGTAGTTCTTCATCTTCAATAGGTGAACGTCGTGAAGTCTAAGCTCAACTACACTTTCTATCCTAATCCGAGACTTACCTATAAGTAGACTAGAAATCAAGACTTATAGTTTTGGAAACTAAACTTGACAAACAAGCTTGAGATAGCAACGCTTCCGAGTTCGACCAAGAAGTGCTCTAACAATCTCCCCCTTTGTCAATTTTAGTGACAAAACTATCAAAACATATGGATTACAAAATAAATAAACTTTGTAGCTTCTCATCCAAATGCTTGATCTCCTTGGTTCTTCAACATTAATCGAAATCTTCGTCACTTCCAAGTACTGCAGTGATTCTGAACGTGTTCAACTCAGCATAAATTTTGTTGAATATCCGTAGCTATAACAATGAGAAAACAGTTGCTCTCAATCATTGTTATATAGTGTCATAGTATTATTACACTGCATCAAAGTTCAATAGTATCACAACTTTGACAATAATATTATGGTGATATGTATCACTCCCCCTTAGTCAATACTTCATCTCACATGAAAACCACTCCCTTACATAATTATCCGTAAACCATATGTATTTGTAGCGTGAACTACACATTAATTCTCCCCTTTTTTGTCAATAAAAATTGGCAAAGGTACGAAAACTAGTGGGATCCGAATGAAATTTCCATGGAGATTCTTCATGAAAAAGTGGGGGTACAAAAACCACACCCAATATTTCGTTTAGCAATCTGTATGGACAAACTCCAATATACTTTCTAGAGAATAAACTAGACATCCATGCTCAATCTAGATAAAAAAGTATATCAAAGAGTTTATATCTCAATCTCTCAATTTGATATATACTCAAGCAAATAGAAATCTGCGAGTCTTTATCAAATACTAGAGAGATAACTTGGATGGTACCAAAGACCAATATCCAAGTGTCAATCAATTTAATTCAACAACCAAAAGGTCGGATATTCTAATTGATTGAACAACGCACAACCTGTGATATTTCAATTATATAACAAAAGATAATGCGGAAAAGAAATAACACAGACACCAGAATTTTGTTAACGAGGAAACCCCAAATGCAGAAAAACTCTGGGACCTAGTACAGATTGAACACACAATGTATTAATACGCTACAGACACTAGCCTATTCCAAACTAACTTCGGTTTGGACTGTAGTTGAACCCCAATCAATCTCACACTGATCCAAGGTACAGTTATACTCCTACGTCTCTGATCCCAGCAGGATGCTACGTACTTGATTCCCTTAGCTGATCTCACCCACAACTAAGAGTTTCTACGACCCAAAGTCGAAGACTTTAATAAACAAATTTGTATCACACAGAAAAGTCTACGGTAATAGATAAATCCGTCTCCCACGAATATACCTACGAGTTTTGTTCCGTCTTTTGATAAATCAAGGTGAACAGGAACCAATTGATAAATCGGACTTATATTCCCGAAGAACAACCTAGTATTATCAATCACCTCACAATAATCCTAATCGACGCAGCGAAAAAGATATTGTGGAATCACAAACGATCAGACGAAGTGTTTGTGATTACTTTTCTATCTTGCCTATCAGGGATATAAATCTCGAGCCAATTATTATAATTTTACTCGTAACGGTAGAAGATGCAAGATCAGATCACACAACTACAAGAAAAGTAGTATCGGTCTGGCTTCACAATCCCAATGAAGTCTTTAAGTCGTTAACCTGGTTTTAGAAGAAGAAACCAAAAGTTAAAGGAGAATCGACTCTAGCTATGCAATTAGTATCACATGTAAGGTGTGGGGATTAGGTTTCCGAGTTTCTAGAGTTCTCCTTTATATAGTCTTTAAAATCAGGGTTTGCAATCAATATTAGCTTGGTAACTAAGCATTCAATATTCACCGTTAGATGAAAAACTAATTAGATTCAAGCTAATATTTCTCAACCGTTGGATCGAAAACTTAGCTTGTTACACACAAATGAAATGTCCAATTTTGGGTTTATGTAATCGTTCCCAAACATTAACATCTGTTGGTTCAACAATAGTTAACCAAATGGTTAGCCATATTATTACTTTCATATCCACCATATTCTTCTTCACCATAACTAGTTCTAATGACTCAAATGAACTAGTTAGAGAGTTGTTCAATTGCTTAGATCTTATGTAACTACACAAGACATAATCGAAGCAAAAACGGTTTGATTCACTCGAATCGGTTCATGAACTTTATATCCACGGTTTGCAAAAGCATTCCTTAGTTTATATAAAACATGAGTTCAAGAACAACCGATTTTAGATATAACCTGCTCAAGTTCACGGACTGGGTTCGCGTACTTAAGCTCACGGAAGGAGTTCACAAACTCCAGCAGAAATTCTCGGGTCGAGAACTTCCGCCAGTTCGCGGACTTGGCTCACGCCACATTCCATTTCTCTTGGTCAACAAAGTTCGCAAACTTTGGTTAAAGGAATAAGGACTTATATGTATATGTGTTTCCACAACAACGCTTATACCCTACCAATGGTTATGTAATTTAAACTCTCATTTCAATCATTGAAACATTCTCAGAGGACGTTATATAGCCGTTATTCACAGACCATTTTTCGTCAGAGCAATTTCCAAAGTGATTGAAACATAACATGACATTCGTCACTAGGTAAAGATGAATTTGGCTAAAGCGAAAGCTTACCAACACATATTTCGAGAAATAGATAGGCGAGTTACACTCGGCTCGAAATAGCAAATGTGTATAATGAAAGTCTATATATCAAAACGACTTTTATCTAAAGAATAGGAGATAGAGTAGATAGAATTTTGAGTGAAAGATAAGTTCAAGTCTCCACATACCTTTTAGTTGATGAAGATCCACCAGTTCCTTGAGTAGTCCTTCGTCTTGTATGATGATTTCCATGGAGTCTTGAGCTCAACTACGCTTTCTATCCTAGTCCAAGACCTTTAGCTATATAGGCTGGAAATCAAGACTTATATTTTTGATTACTAACATTGACAAACATGCTTGCGATAGCAACGCATGCGAGTTCGACCGAGCAATGCTCTAACACTTCATGACCAAAAGGAAACAGCACATCAACTTGTTTAGATGCAATCATATAGTCGAAACAAAATGCATTCATCAAGGAGTTAATAGAGATACAAGAAAACCCCTACAATATTCCACAGTGATAGGTGCTTAAAAACACCTCTCTAAGTATCGATTGATTATGCTTTCTTAGCTAGTTTTCTTGCGAAATTGTATTATTAGCTTTCTTTTATGTTTTATGGGAATTTTGGAGCTTATTCCCGAAAAGAACAAGAAATCTTCCAATTGGCCACAAAATAGGAAGAATTGTCATTGCATGGAAACCACTATGGGTAGTCGTGTGGGTGTCAAGAGGCAACTAACTGAAATCCATGAAGAATTACTAGAGGCAGTCAATGAAGGCGGTCATTTGATTCTAAATGGATTTACTATAGACACCCGCTCAAGTTACTAAGGGCCACCAGCTCTCATTGACTACTTGTAGAACAAGGTCATTCACGTTCAACTTGCGCTGCACCAAGTTCGTGCCATCGGCTACTACAGAGTGTTTGCAAAGGGTTCTGGTGGGTTTTGTCTAGAGTCCAAGAGAGGATCTGTGGTTGATAACAACACATCACTACTGCATGCGTGATAGTTTGGCCGGAAAAATAAGGAAGAATAGAGTTTTGTCTGTTGATTGATTGTGATTACCAACGAAGAAGTTTGATGATGATTTTGAGCTCTAACGAGATTTGAAAGTTTGGGTCTAAGTTTTTGAATATATTGGATTCGAGTTTGGCTGTAATTGAAAGGAAATTAAGCCGAGAGAAGCCTGTGAAGAAGAATAACTCGCTGCCTTTGGTTTATCATATGAATGGAGAGATTAAAGTGGTTTTTCAGAGTCCATATAGGTTCACGAGCATTGGGTTGTTTCCGGAAATGATGGGTTTGCAGGAAAGGAGATGGAATGGCCTTCGAAATCAACAGCAAGTTTCATATCTGCATTACCAGCAAATTGCACGAGAAGTGTTCGTAAAAAGGCCTGAACAACCTCAGCTTCCAGTTTAGTCTGCTGTGACCAAGAATTAAAGGGTTTGGGAAAAATTATTTGGCAGTAGTTTTAGGTATCGATTCATAAGGTTACACAGGTCTTTGAGATGGAGATTATTGCTAAGGATGTAGATGGCTTGGTGGCTGACTGGTGATCAATGAAAAGAGTTTGAAGAAGAACAGGAGTTGATATGGACTGAGAGCTCGAGTCCGAGGTACAATGAAGGAAGATGCAGAGAAGTGTTGGTGGTATGATTTGAACTGCAGTCGGAAGAAGATATGTTGCTGCCAAGCTTAATGCTCGAAGGAGGAAGAATAAATATTTCAGTGACGCTGTGATACTCGGAGAATAATGAGGAGTTGTAGCTGGTAGGAACGGACAGAGCTTGGTAGTGAATGGAGTCGAGTAGGTTGTTGTCAATCTCAGAGAATGGAGGAAGCTGTAGAAGTGGGACAGTGTATGTGATAGAATGAAGTCAGAGGTGTCGATGAATGAGCTAGGAAAACAGGATGATGTTCATGAATTGATGCCACTATAATGCATGCTGGTAGAGACAATAGAGAGACTCGAGTTATTTGTTGTTGAGAAGAGATTGAGCAAACGATGCTAAGTGATGGGTTAGACGATGGCAGTTGCCAGTGAAGATGAAGATGGTAATGTGTGTTGTTAATGGTGACTGTCGAAGAAGAATGGAGTTGGAGCTGTTACCAGTTTTCCATAGCTGTGGTTTGACGCAGTAGAGTTCGAGTTGATGACTGATAACGAGAAGGGAAGAAGAGAATGTTGATGCCTTGATGTCTCGTTGGTGCTAGAATGTATGGGAGCAGAGAGGGTGTTGTCGATGGAATGCGTTGCAGTGAGAAACTCAGGGAGAATATTGCAGTCGACAATGTTGGCAATGATATTATTGGTGATGGTTATTAATGCAATTGAGCTGTGATGACGTTGGTGGACAGAAGATGAGAGCTCCAGCCTGTGATAATACGAGATGAGTAATGACGAGAAGTAGTTGGTAAAGCTGGGGAGATGGAGTTACGGACTGGGAGAGAGTTAAGTCCGAGTGAAAGAAGAACAATCAGGGAATGGAGAAGTTCACTGGATAAGTGAGGAGAGATTGTGCTGTCAGTTTTGGCAGACTGACAAGCCATTAACGGTTAATTAAGGAATGGGATGAAATTGTTGCAGGCCCATTGGACTGTTTAGAGATTAATTATCACGAGTAGGATATGGCCGTGACTTTGGAAATTTGGCTAGAGTTTGGCAATCCAGTTTGCACGGGATGTGATGCAGGGACACAATTCTTAAGGAGGTGCATATCTTAGCTAGGTTTCCTAATTTCTTCAAGAAGAGGTTACAGAACTCTATATATAGGGAAGCTTAGATACAATTTAGGATATCTTCTACTCACCGTTTTTCTCCCCCTTAGGGGAGAGAATTATCTCTTTTCTATATTCTTTTATTGTTAAGGATGAATTCAAAGTTCTAATTGTGAAGCTCAATTATTTACAAGTTTGTTTCAAGTTTTAAAGTTAATCATTGTGGATTGTTTTTACTATATCGAAGGTTTATGATTGATTCTTAGATTGGTTTGGGTGTCCAACTAGATTAGTCTATTAATCATTCTAATGCTAGTAGAGAGTTGAGTCGATCCGTAATTGTCGCTTACCTCCTACATAAGTAGAAATCGCAAGACCTTGCGGAGGGATTCTGTGGAGAAATTGCGAGTAAAGACAACACCAGTAAGTGGACCGAGCGTACCGAGTTTAACTGCTGGGATCAAACCTAAATTCATAAATCTTAATGCGTTCGGGGAATTACATCTCGTAAGCGAACCTCAAGGTGGTTCTTTTGAGTAGAATCTGGTAATCGAGCGCTTCCGTATTCAGTGATACAAGGAGTTTTGGGGATAGCTAAGCGTACCTGCTATTCTACGGTTGGTGACAATTGATTCTAACAAGAGATAAACGGGTTGAGTTAACGGTTAGTAACGGCGAAGGATTTTTTCATCCTCTTTATCTTATTATCCTTCTTTTATATTCTCGCTGATTTAGATAGCATATCAATTGCATTACTCCTCGTGGGAACGATCCTTACTACCACTTTACTTGTTAATTAGTGGGAAACATCTTATTATTTTGTTGAGTAAACGACGCTCATCACACAGCCACACTCCCCACAAAGATTTGGCAATTAAGCACAAGTTCAAATAAGAACTCTCCCCCATAAAATGTCATTCCCGAAAGAACAACAAGAGCGACCTTACTTTCACAAGAAAAGAATGATTTAAAAGAATACTTTGATACCGAACAAAATTGTTATCTATGTAGAAAAAAATACGAAATTGAACCAACACTACACTTGCGTTCTAAGCCTTAATTGCCCAAAAGATATAAATGAGTCCAGGGGAAAAAAGGCTAGAAATTAATGAACCAAAACAACACCAATAGACTGCCATAAGTGTTAATGTAGCAGTATCTAAAAGTTTGGTGAGGATATCAGGCAATTGTTGTTCGGAAGGCACAAATTCCATACTGATGATACCATTTTCATAGAGATCTATAATAAAATGATACCTTATATCAATGTGCTTAGTTCTTGAGTGCTCAACGGGATTCCCAGTGATGCGAATCGCACTTGAATTATTACAAAAGATCTTCATTATTCCAGTGTCAATTCCATAATCAGCAAGCATTTGTTTCATCCATAGAAGTTGAGTAAGAAACGAACCTGCAGCAATGTATTCTGCTTCACATGTAGACATGGATTGTGAGTTTTGTTTCTTGCTATGCCAAGCTACAAGATTCAACCCAACATAGTAAAATCCCCCTGAAGTACTCTTTCTGTCTTCCACACATCCTTCCCAATCTGCATCTGAATAGGCAGTAAGATCAGTGTTAGTATCAAAAGTATAAGACAGACCATACCCGATAGTGTGTTGGATATATCGCATGATCCTCTTTGCAGCTGCAAAATGAAATTCCTTTGGATTAGCCTGAAATCTAGCACAACAACCAACAGTAAAAGCAATATCAGGTCTATTAGTTGTAAGATATAAGAGGCTTCCAATGATAGATAGATAAAGTTTTTGATCCACATTTACTCCTTTGTCATCTCGATGTAGTTTACCAGTAGTGGGCATGGGCGTCAGTTTTGGGGTTGATTTATCAAGACCGAACCTTGATACAAGATTCTTATCATATTTTTCTTGAGATAAGTAAATTTCATCCTTACGTTGTTGAATTTGTAATCCTAAAAAGAACTTCAATTCACCAACATTGCTCATTTCAAATTCCTTGCCAAGAGAGACTTGAAAATCTTTTGCAAGTTTCTCAGAAGTTGAACCATAAATAATATCATCTACATAGACTTGAGAAATAACAACATCTTTCCCACTCCATTTGGTAAACAAGGTTTTATCATCTCCACCTCTCGAAAAATCTTTCCTAAGAAGAGAAGTAGTTAGTTTTTCGAACCATGCACAAGGTGCTTGTTTTAACCCATATAATGCCTTTTTGAGCTTAAGGACATGATCTGGGAAATCAATATTTTTAAAACCCTTAGGTTGAGCGACATACACCTCCTCCTTTAAAGTTCCGTTTAGGAACGCGGATTTTATGTCCATTTGAAACAGCTTAACCTTAAGAAAACAAGCATGAGTTAATAACAACGGAATGGACTCAAGGCCTGCCACAGGAGCAAAGGTTCCGTAAAAGTCGATACCTTCAATATGTGAATATCCCTGAGCGACAAGTCTAGCTTTATTTCTAACAATGGTTCTAAATTCATCATACTTGTTCTTGAATATCCATTTGGTGCCAATGATGAGTGCTAAAAAGTGCATATTTCTATATATTTTTCTTGGCATTTAACTCATCTTTTGTGCATTAATTCTACAGTTTATCCCATATTCTGTATTTTCTTTGTTTTCAAGAATAAATATTTTTATTAATTAATTTTGCATTTTTAGGTAATAAATAAGGTTTGGATGAATTGCGGAACGAAAAGAGCATAAAAGTAGTGAAAAGCCGGGAAGAATTACACAAGGAAGCCGCGAAGAATGTTGTGCACAAGACCAAAAGGCTAGAAGTGGGCTTGAAGAAGAAGAATTGTCCTTAAAGAAGATATGGGCTTGGCATACCCAAGGCCCAAAACCCTTACTCAAACACATTTCCACTATCCAAGCCCGTCTCGGATTTCAGCCGTCAGATCGAAGCATTTCAGCATCCTACGGTCGCTCCATCATCGCACATCAAACTCCGAAGCCCCCGCTTTACATCGCAACGCCCATCTCCATCTTGGGTCGTCCGTTTTGCTACATCCCTTCATCCGACGGTCGCTCCACGCTTACCTCCATATCGCCGTTGGATCCACCTACCATCTTCCCATGCATCGCTCCTTGTCGCAGATCATCAAACCTCGCTGAACCCGCTCAACACCCGAGCGCCTAACACCTATACCCGCAAAACAAACGCACCCTTCTTCCCAAAACCATCGACTCCATCTTCTCCATTCCGTCTGCAGAGAACACTCTGCCACCACCATCACCTCCACTGCCCCTTCTCAACCACCATAACTCCCACCAAAAGCCATCATGGCTTCTAACAACCACAAACCATCATCACTACCACGTCCTACATCTTCCTCAACAACTAATTTCATCTATTTCCACGCCACTGAACCCTAGGTGTGAAGTTGGTGAAATAGGTTGATGAGCTAGAAGTAATTGGAGCAGGATATGGAGCGGGAAGAGAAATAGAAGGATGGGTCGACGTGATGGAGCAGTTATTTCATCGAATTAGGTAAGATTTGGTGAACCCTAATTTTACTGTTTGGGATTTTTTTTGGGGGAAAAAGCTTGCATGTATAAATTGAAGACATGGGTGTTGATTTTGGGCATGCCCGGAGTAGCCGGTGCACCAAGTTGTAGTAGTTTATTTTCAGTAGTGTTCATCATGTTATAATTTAATAACTAGGGTTTTGATGAAACCCATAATCATATGTTAAGATAATTCATGTTCATGTTGTTGTTCTTGATTGTGCTTCATTGCTTTAGGAATGACAGGTAGCTAATTAAACCAAATGAGCCTGTGATAGGTTGTGATGTAAGAAGACAGCTTATATTAGGGGTGAGTTAGTGAAGTTGGTTGATAAGTCTTCCATTTGAGACCTCTCTGGAAGAAGAAATGTGCTTAATTGATAAAGGAATGACAGGTAGCTAATTAAACCAAATGAGCCTGTGATAGGTTGTGCTGTAAGAAGACAGCTTATACTAGGGGTGAGTTAGGGAGATTAACTGATAGATCATTCATTGTAGTTTTATCTGGAAAGGAACAAGAACACAATTTGAATAGGTATTGCCTTAGTTTAGGATTATTGGGTGAATTCAAATGCCCTAGTGCTTTTAGTCACTAGAAAGATTTAGAATACAACACCAGCTCCCTCCTTGTCCCTGTGGACTTCCCCTTATTTGCTCACTCACTACTTTAGACCCTGTATACTTGCAGGTTTAGGTTAAAACATAGTTTTAGGACTTATTCCTTGAGCTACCAAGATTTTGGCGCCGCTGCCGGGGACTCGGTAGCGGTGCCATTGTTGCTTTCTTTTTCTTTACTTTACCTTGTACATATTTTGTTTAGTTTTTTTTTTCTTTTCAGTCATTGCTAGTGTAACTTAGTGTAACTTATTTTGTATCTTTAGCTGTAATTTTTGATTTTTAGTTTCTGCACTTTGTGACTTAGTGTAACTTCTGCCATTTGCATATTAGTACCACCTGCCATATCACATAGTTTTCATAGTTTAATTTATTTTGTAGCATACTACTGCAACTGTGTAGTTCTGCATCATTTGCATACTACTTGTATATATGTGTTAGCTGTACTGTTAGTTGTAGTTTTAGCTTTTCAGTCAATTGCATCATTGTTTTATCTCACATTTAGTTTAAGTCACCTGCATCATAAGTCATGTGAGTATCTTTAGCATATCTGTTAATTTTTCTTGTGTTTTCTTTCATCTTGCATCTCATGCTGTAGATTTTAGTGAAGCCATTGTCCTGTAACATATCCTGTAAGATATCTCATGTTGTAACCCTGAGTTTCCATGTCCTGTAACACATTTTTTTCTTAGTAGTGTTAAAAGTTGTGAAGCCATTGTTCTCTTACTGTCTTGACTGCCATCCTGTAGCTGTATCTTATAGTAGCTGCATCTTAGACATACTTTTGAAGCTGCATCAATTCATACATCTTGTCCTTTTTTTTTATTGTAGTGTAACTGAAGTTCATATCCATCATTTCCCTTTTTCTGTTCTAGTAGTTGTAAGTATTTTTTTGTGTGTCTTGTTTTGCTAGGTCACTTCTCTTTTGCACTTTATCCATAACTGCATATTGTGTCAACCCCTTTGTCAGTCCAAATAACTCATTGCCATGCAGTAAATTACTCTTAGTTGCTTACTGGTATCAATATTGTTTGAAACTGTCTCAATTCCAAATTTTTGAGAACTCATTCTCTTCTTTGAGTCACCAGGTACCTGTGGTGCTGCTGCTACTGCTGTTGTGCTCCTGTTGCTGTTGAGCTGCTGTTGCTATTGCTGCTGTGCTCCTGTTGCTGTTCCCTGCTGCTGCTGCCTGCTGAAGCTGGTGTAAGATAAAGCCCAACTGGGCTGTAAGTTGCAGAAGGAGAGGAAATTGAACCAAGCCCAACTGGGCTGTAAGTTGCAGAAGGAGAGGAAATTGAACCAAGCCCAACTGGGCTGTAAGCTGCAGAAGGAGAGGAAATTGAACCAAGCCCAACTGGGCCTTGAGTGTTGAATCCAAAGCTTAGGATGATCCAAAGCCCAACTGGGCTTTTGCAACCAAACTGAGCAGCTGGGCTGTGCTTCAAAGGTAAGCCTAAACCCATTAAGAGAACCCAACCTGTGGGCTTCCATTTTTAATCTGTGGGCTTGTAATAATTTTTTTTTAATTTTAATTTTATTTCTTTCTTTATTTGGGATTGTAATAATTTTAGTTTTATTTTTATTTTCTTTTTTTTTTTGTGGGTTTGTAATAATTAGTTTTATTTCTTTCTTTATTTGGGCTTGTAATTTAGTTGTTTGTTAGGCTTGTAGTTTCTTTTAAACTAAAATTTGGGCTTCAAAACCCAACCCAAAAAAAAAAAAAAAATTTACTTGCTCCCAGATTTTAAAACCAAATTTTATTTTGCTCCCACATTAACAACCAAATTTTTTTTTCTTTTATCCCCATCAAAAACCAAATGTTTCCCATCAAAAACCAAATGTTTTTCATTCCCTTAAAAACCAAATTTTTAGCTTTGTAAACTCTTTACTTAGCCTTTGAGCCCAATCATGTCTAGATCTTTTTCTACAGTTGGGGAATACAACAAATCCCTTAGAGAACTTGCGTGTGGACATACTTCACGTTATGAACCTCCCATAGACCATGATGTCAATAGTCATAGGAATTATTATGGACATTTTCAAAGTCCCGAGCCTCAATACATGAACCCTAATGACTATTCACACATGCATCATTCGCCACAACGTGAAAATGAACATTTTGCTAATACCTCACTCACACAATCATCTCTTGAGGATCAATTAGAAGCTCGAATCGCAGCTTTAGAAATGCAATCACATGAGGAATCTGTCACATCTAATTTTCTTAGGCAACCTGAAATCTATGCATGTCCCGCATGTGGTAGTTTAGACCACCCTGTTGAGAATTGTCATATTTTGCATAATTTTAGGAAATCTAGAGAAAATCCAAGGTATGAAATTCCCATAAATTGTGAGAATGGTAGTCATTGGGACCATAATCAATCCTTTGAGGGTTGCGATCAATATTTTATAAACCCTAATGACCATGCACACATGTACCAATCACCACAATTTGAACATGAAGAACTTTGTACTCCCATGAATTTAGACTCCACCACAGAAGCTTTCAGACTCAGTGAGCAAAACTTCGATAGATCTACATCACGAATTCAGGCATATTTAGATCAGATTTTGCTTCACCTACAAAAGGAGGAAATTCATGAAGAAATGTATGTTGTCCCTAATGAAGTGTCTAGTCCCATTCATGTAAATGATGTTGAATATGAACCTAATTTAGAGGAACATGAATCGACTAATGACACCACCACTTTTAATGAGGACCAATATGCATGCTACCATGATGATGATTATGATGATTATGATGATGTGTTAGAAGAACATGAAAATATTGTGGAACATGTTGGTTCAATAACATATGGCTTCTCGCCCTCGACCTTCATGAATGTTGTTTTTTCTAATACTCATTGTAATTCATATGATTTTGATATTGACATGGGATTCGTACAATTATTCTGTGAAGATGAGCATGACATAGGAATAGTTGAATCTTCTGTAGACACTAATGTTATTATGCATGAAAATATAAGTGATGTGTCTGATTCTCTACCTAGGTCACATTGTGATATTTCTCCTGATTTGCCGATGCATGAGAATGAATCTGTTGATGATGTTGATGACTCTGATTGTGATCTTGCCAATTTGTTTGATGATTGTAAGCATGATGTGATATGTGTAGATGATTTCGGAGATTTTTATTTGATTAATAATGATGTGCCTATCGTCCTACATAAGTCACAATCTGATGGCCTTCCACCCAACCTAGATTTGGTTTGTACCCATATTGTCAAACCGACTTTTCTGAGAGTCCCTAATCTAGGTTTGGAACTGTGTGCTTCCCAAGTCCTCTTGGACTATTTTTCTTCTAAGTATAATACATTTGAGGAACCACAGTTGGAATTAGCATGTTTTCCCGTCCCTAGCAAAGTTCATTTCGAGCTAGACCTTTTGCATGATGAACCCTCGAAACTGCGCGATTTTGTTTTCAAAATTATATCTTCTGTAAAATCCAGGTTTGGGGGTAGCTCATTTTGTTTCACAGCTTCACTTGCATGCCTATCATATTATTATTATGTGAAGCTGTTGAAACCTCTACACTTTGTCTTTTGGGTTGATCCTCAACTCTTTAGATTGTTAGTGTATGGTGAATTTTTGTATATAATCCAGTAGATACAATTTCTTAAAACACTTTTTATTCCTTTTGTATATATTTTGCTAATCCAATATGATCTCGGCTGAAATATGTTGGATTTTTTTTCCTTGAATAACGGAGTTTTAATTCTGCTTTCGCCGAAATCGGGTATTCTCTCTCCTTTTACTCTACTCAGCATGTCCCTTTCCATATGTTGCATTTTAATTCTTTCCATATTTTGAAACATTGAGGACAATGTTTAGTTTAGGTTTGGGGGTATAGAGTAGATACCATGATAATATGCCATAATTGAAAACAAAACTCCTTCTTCTTTTGAAAAAATCGAAAAAAATTCAAAAAAATTAAAAAATGAAAAATCATAAAAATGGAGCTCATTTACCTTAAAATGTTGACTCTTGTGCAAATATGTAATTTTTAGGAGTCTTAGTCTAGATATTTAGGCACCCTGATTCTAGCACAATTCACATTGTGATAAGAAATTTGCACGCGCACGATCTACCAATACATGTATGGCCTCGATCTTCAAGGTGTTTGATAGGAAGTTACGATTGCCAATCACTTTAGAATACTGAACGAAACTTGACTAGCTTGTTCTTTGGTTGGTTGGGATAGAAGGTGGAGGTTACATTAAGAAAGACAACCATCGAACTTAACTGGGTGCATCAAAAAGGGCTACCTCTTGAAAAGTGTCATGTAATCTTTTGTTTCCTTTTGTATATGTATCAAAAATGTTTCTCTGTGTAAAAAAAAAAAAACGATGTATATATTCAAAAAAAAAAAATTTCAGAAAAATACAAAAAAATCAAGTATTTTTCGGTTCCATCATCTCTTGTTCTAAAAATAAAAAGAGAATAGTCAATGTAAATAAGAGTCATGTAAAGAGTCATCTTTTGTGTTTTATTGTAATAAGCAAGGAGGGTGTATGCCATTGATGTACAACGCGAGTAATTGTGAAATACCTCCAACTCATTCACAATTCTCGTAAAGTCCGGACAGATGATGAGTGCCAAATATTGTATATATTTATCCCTTTTTGTTGGCATTTAACTCATCTTTTGTGCATTAATTCTACATTTTATCCCATATTCTGTATTTTCATTTTTTTCAAGAATAAATATTTTTATTAATTAATTTTGCATTTTTAGGTAATAAATAAAGTCTGGATGACTTGCGGAGCAAAAAGAGCAGAAAAGTAGTGAAAAGCCGGGAGAAATCACGCAAGGAAGCCGCGAAGAATGGTGCGCACAACCTCATTTTCTACACACAAAAACGCCTCCGTTCTCAGCCATCAGATCAGTTCTCAGAAGCATCCAACGGTCGCTCCTTCATAGAGCATCAAAATCTGAAGTCTCTGCCGAGCACCACAGCGCTGAAATTCCAAGCCTTCAGATTAGATGGTAGCTGAATCCAACGGTTGCTCCCTTGTTGTTCATCAAAGTTTGATATCCCCGCCTTACACTACAGCACCTAACCTAATCTAGCACCGTTCGTTTCGTTGTATCCCCTCATCCGACGGTCGCTCCCCGCTTGCCTCCGCATCACCGTCCGATCTACCTACCAGCTCCACATCCCACGGCTCATCCTCGATGTTCATCCAATTTGATGAAGCCGCCTAACACCCTAGCAACCAAACCCTATACCAGCTACCCAAACGCACCCTTCTCCCAAACCATCGACTTCACCTCCCCCATTCCTCTCTGCAACTTCACCACCTTCTTCAACAGAACCGTACCACCACCTTCTTCACCTCCACTGCCACCACCACACCTCCACCATCATCACCCTATCGACCAACAACCAAAACCCATCTCCCCCCTAGCCCTCTAGTTCCCTATTTTCTCACTTTTTCACGCTTCTTTGCCTGAATCCCTAGGCGTGAAAAACTGATGAATTAGGTAACCTAGAGTTGCAATTGGCGCATGAGAAGAGGTCAGGGAGCAATTACAAAGCATGGGTCGACGATTTCAAGGATCAATTTCAAAAAAATTAGGTAACCCTAATTCAACTGATTTTTGGGGAAGAACCCTAATTTTGTAGTTTTGGGAAATTGGGTCTGTGGGTATAAATATGTATTGTTGGATTGTGTTAAAGACATGCTGGACTAGCCAGTGTCCAGGACTTTCAAGTTCTGTTTACTATGTTCATGTTTCAGCTCAAATTTCAGTTTTGTTCATTGTTAGTGTTTCTGTTAATGTGTTCATTGTTAATTTCAGTTAGTTATGTTCATGTTTGTTGTGCAAGCTCCTGTTAATGTTCCTGTTGAATGTGCAATATCCTGTTAGTATCCTGTTTAGGTTAAATTCCTGTTAATGTTGTTCACTGTTAATGCTTGATGCTCTTGTTAATGTTCCTGTTATGTTAATTTGCTGTTAGTTTGATGGAATGCTAGGCTAGTTACCTTTGAAGCTTTGATTTGATTGTGTAATGGAAGAAATCAGTGCTTATAGCAAGCTGATTATCTTGCCATTCCTTTTGTATGCTTAGGATGCAATGTGCTGATTGTGCAATGGAAGAAATCAGTGCTTATAGCAAGCTGATTATCTTGCCATTCCATTTTTGTTTGCCTGTATTCTTGTCTTAGTTTTGCTCCATGTTAGCTTCACCATCTTCCCTGCCTTAGGCTAATTGCCTTTGTGTCACTTTCACTTTGCTCCATTTTGTTTTGTTTTTGTACATTGTTTTGTTGCTGTTTAGTTTTTAATCTGTTTAGTTTTTGCTGTTTTTGCCAATATTTTGCTCTCTGGTTTGCTTCCATCTTTGGTCTTTGGCCACTGTTTTGCTTTCCTTCCCCCCCTGCTGCTGTTGCTTTCCTGTCCACTGCTTGTGCAGCTGTTGTACAGTGCTGCTGCCATCTTCTCTTATTCCACTGCCCTGCAGCTGCTGTGCAGCACTTGTGCTGCTGCTGCATTGCCTTCCCTGCTGCTGCCAGTTCTTCCCCTGCTGCTACTGCTTGCACTGCTTGTGCAGCTGCTGTGCAGCTCTTGCTCCTGCTGCTGCTACTACCTGCTGTGCATTGCTTTTGTTACTGTTGAAGCCCAGATTAATTACAAAAGCCCACTGTGGACTTAATCAAAGCCCAGGTGAAAAGCTAGAGCCCAATTCTCAATTCACAGTCACTGTTAGCCCAAGGCCCAAAAGACCAAAAGCCCAGGTTTAATCCCAAGCTCAGTTCACTACACTGAGCCCAAGCCTAAGTTCAAGGCAAAGCCTAGTTCACTGCTAGGACAAAAGGTCAAGCCCAGTCCATTATAACTGTTAGTTCAAAAACTCTGAGCCCAAAGCATCAGTTCACATTACAGAGCCCAATTCATTCAAAGGGCATTCAAACCCATTAGTACTCAAAGCCCAATCTAAGCCAAAAGGCTTCATAGCCCAATAGCAACTAGAACCCAAAATAGCTAGAAAACTACAAACACACCCGATCTCTGTGGATCGACCCGTACTTGCACGAGCTACAACCGACGACCGTGCACTTGCGGTATTATTGTAGGCCCGCGTTTCTTTGCGCTTTAATTTTATACATATCTCCGGGCCCACCAAGTTTTTGGCCGGGGATAATTTTTATACCCTTTTTCAAAGCCTATCAAGTTTTTGGCGCCGCTGCCGGGGATTGGTGCTGTGTTTTATCTGTGTTTTTCTTTAGCTATTTTGTATTTCATTTCATAGCATTTGCATCTGCATCTGCTTCACTTCATTTGCTGTTGGACCTGCTGTTCTGAACCTGTTTTTCCTCTGCTGGGACGCCACCAAGGAAAAGAACCAAAACCCAACTGGGTTTTTGCAACAATATCAGAGCAGCTGGGCTGTGCTAAAAAGGTAAGCCTAAACCCATTCCATTGAGAGAACCCAACCTGTGGGCTTCCAAATTTCTTTAATTGTGGGCTTGTAATAACTAACCCAATTTTTTGGGCTTTTTATTTTTCTATTTTGGGTTTGTAATAATTTATTTGTGGGTTTGTTGTTTAATTTGTGGGCTTGTATTTATTTTGTGTGGGCTTGTTTAAATTCTTCCATTGGACTTGTATTCTGTATTCTGGGTTTAAACCCAGCTGAGCTTATAACTGATTGTGGGCTTGCTTCCACTCAAGAGTGGACCTCGAAACCAAAGTTTTAAAACAAACGTCGGGCCTTAACCAACTGGGCCAAATTAAACTTTCAAAAATTAAAACTTTGTGTTTCTTGAGCCGCAGCCTTCCTTCCATTCCATTAGAGGACAAACAGTGGGCTTGCTCCCATTTCAAAAACCAAATTTTATTTTCTTTCTTTTATAAAAAAAAAAAAACCAAAAAAAAAAACCAAAAAATTTCTTTTTTGCTCCCATTTTTAAACCAAATTTTCTTTTTCAAATATATCCCATCAAAAAAAAAACCAAAATTTTCCCAAAAATCCAAACCCATTAAAACCAAATAGTGGGCTTTGTGTCATTTCAAAATGGGCCAACCTCATGCTCTCCATGAATACATGTATCCGTCAATAAAAATTCCATTATCATGTATTGTATTACCTCAAACCAATAACCCTTTTAAAATAAATGCAAGCATGATACAAATACTTCCTATATTTCGAGGGTTCGATTCTGAGAACCCCCTTACTCATGTAAGAGAGTTTGAACAAATTTGTCGGACTATGCAACCTGATCATATGTCCGAAGACTCTCTGAAATTGCGTTTGTTTACATTTTCTTTAAAGGAAAGGGCCAAAACATGGTTTTACGGTTTGAGACCACAATCAATCACCACTTGGGAACAACTCACTAATCAATTTTTCCAAAAATTTTTTCCACATCATAGGACCATCGCTATTCGTCAAAGTATCAATTGTTTTGTCCAATTGGATGAGGAAACTGTTTTTCACTATTTTGAACGTTTTAATGATTTGTTGAGTGAATGTCCGCACCATGGAATTGAGAAGTGGAGACTTGTCGTCATCCTCTATGAGGGACTAGACTTTAAATCTCGAACCATGGTTGAGTCTATGTGTAATGTGAGTTTATTGATAAATCTGTAGATGATGCATGGAATTTTTTAGCCGAGATTGCAGAGAAAACCCATCAATGGGAATCCGTTAGGGAAACAGGAACAACACCACATGATATGAGTCACCCTCATGAATTAGAGTTTTATTCTTGTAATAGCTCCGACCCTAGGATTGAAAATTATCCTAGATTGCAAAATTCCTATCATGATGATGATGATGATTATGATGTTATGTTAGAAGAACATGTCTATACTGAAAATGTTATGGAACCTTTGGGTTCAAATACATTAGGCTTCTCTGCCCCGACCTTAATGCATGATATTTCTTCTAGTATTCCATGTGATGTTTCCCCTGATGTGCCGATACACGAGAATAAATCTGTTGATGATGTTGATAATTCTAATTGTGATCTTGCCTATTTGATTGATGATTGTGAGCATGATGTGACATGTGTAGATGAGTTAGGAGATTTTGATTTGATTGATAATGATATGCCTATTCTTCTACCTAAGTCACAATCTGATGGCCTTCCACCCAACCTAGATTTGGTTTGTAACAAAAATTTTAAACCAACTTTTCTGAAAATTCCTAATCTAGGATTGGAACTGTGTGCCTCCCAAGTCCTCTTGGACTATTTTGCTTCAAAATATAACACTTTTAAAGAGCCACAGTTGGAAATTGCATGTTTGCCCGTCCCTAGCACAGTCCATTATGAGTTAGACCTTTTGAATCCTGAACCCTTAAAATTAAAAGATTTTGTGCTTAAAAGTAAACCTGTTGAAAAATTTTGGTTTAGGGGTGATTCATTCGGTTTTTCACTCTCACTCCCATTTAAGTCCAATTTTAGTGTTTTGAAACTCTCTATGTCTCTACACTTTTTCTTTTGGGTTGATCCTCAACTCTTTAGACTTTTAGTGTATGGTGAATTTTTTGTATATAATCCAGTAGCTAAAATTTCTTAAAAACCCTTTTGTTCCTTTTGTATATATTTTACTAATCCAATATGATCTCGGCTGAAATATGTTGGATTGTTTGCCTTGAATAACGGAGTTTTAATTCTGCTTTCGCCGAAATCGGGTATTCTCTCTCCTTTTACTCTACTCAGCATGTCCCTTTCCATATGTTGCATTTTAATTCTTTCCATATTTTGAAACATTGAGGACAATGTTTAGTTTAGGTTTGGGGGTATAGAGTAGATACCACGATAATTTGCCATAATTGAAAACGAACTCCTTCTTCTTTTTGAAAAAAATTGAAAAATTCCAAAAAAATTGAAAAATCAAAATTCAAAAAAATTAAAAAATTGAAAAAAAACATAAAAATGGAGCTCATTTACCTTGAAATGTTGACTCTTGTGCAAATATGTATTTTTATCAGGAGTCTTAGTCTAGATATTTAGGCACCCTGATTCTAGCACAATTCACATAGTGATAAGAAATTTGCACGCGCACGATCTACCAATACATGTATGGCCTCGATCTTCAAGGTGTTTGATAGGAAGTTACGATTGCCAATCACTTTAGAATACTGAACGAAACTTGACTAGCTTGTTCTTTGGTTGGTTGGGATAGAAGGTGGAGGTTACATTAAGAAAAACAACCATCGAGTTTAACTGGGTGCATCAAAAAGGGCTACCTCTTGCAAAGTGTCATGTAATCTTTTGTTTCCTTTTGTATATTTATCAAAAGTGTTTCCTTGTAAAAAAAAAAAAAAAAATCAAATATTCCATCATCTCTTGTTCCAAAAATAAAAAGAGAGTAGTCAATGTAAATAAGAGTCATGTAAATAGTCATCTTTTGTTGTTTCATTGTAATAAGCAAGGAGGGTGTATGCCATTGATGTACAACGCGAGCAATTGTGAAATACCTCCAACTCATTCACAATTCTCGTAAAGTCCGGACAGCTAGCTAGATTTCGACCTCAGTTCTTAGCCTGAGAAACTATCTCTTGGTGATTAGTAGTCATGACTTCAGATCTTTCTTTACACATGTGTAGATACACTTTACACTCTTATCACATGTCCTTATTTGTTATCAGTGCTAGGATTGTGCCTTCGATAGCTAGATTGACATCTCCATTTTGCTGTGAGCTTAAACTGTTTTGCACATGTCACATTTGATGGAATATGAGCTTATATTTTGTCCTTAGGTTTTGTAGGCACACCTCTGGTAAACCTTCACGAGACTTCAACTCGTCCACTAGGGACACTTAGTGGTTTAAAAGGCTTAGTGCATACGCTAAATGCATTCGAGAGACCAGCGACAGTGGTATAGTTAGGATTTCCTTAGTTTTGTTTTACTTGAGGAGAAGTAAAATTCAGGTTTGGGGGTATTTGATGAGTGCCAAATATTGTATATATTTATCCCTTTTTGTTGGCATTTAACTCATCTTTTGTGCATTAATTCTACATTTTATCCCATATTCTGTATTTTCATTGTTTTCAAGAATAAATATTTTTATTAATTAATTTTGCATTTTTAGGTAATAAATAAAGTCTGGATGACTTGCGGAGCAAAAAGAGCAGAAAAGTAGTGAAAAGCCGGGAGAAATCACGCAAGGAAGCCGCGAAGAATGGTGCGCACAACCTCATTTTCTACACACAAAAACGCCTCCGTTCTCAGCCATCAGATCAGTTCTCAGAAGCATCCAACGGTCGCTCCTTCATAGAGCATCAAAATCTGAAGTCTCTGCCGAGCACCACAGCGCTGAAATTCCAAGCCTTCAGATTAGATGGTAGCTGAATCCAACGGTTGCTCCCTTGCTGTTCATCAAAGTTTGATATCCCCGCCTTACACTACAGCACCTAACCTAATCTAGCATCGTTCGTTTCGTTGTATCCCCTCATCCGACGGTCGCTCCCCGCTTGCCTCCGCATCACCGTTCGATCTACCTACCAGCTCCACATCCCACGGCTCATCCTCGCTGTTCATCCAATTTGATGAAGCCGCCTAACACCCTAGCAACCAAACCCTATACCAGCTACCCAAACGCACCCTTCTCCCAAACCATCGACTTCACCTCCCCCATTCCTCTCTGCAACTTCACCACCTTCTTCAACAGAACCGTACCACCACCTTCTTCACCTCCACTGCCACCACCACACCTCCACCATCATCACCCTATCGACCAACAACCAAAACCCATCTCCCCCCTAGCCCTCTAGTTCCCTATTTTCTCACTTTTTCACGCTTCTTTGCCTGAATCCCTAGGCGTGAAAAACTGATGAATTAGGTAACCTAGAGTTGCAATTGGCGCATGAGAAGAGGTCAGGGAGCAATTACAAAGCATGGGTCGACGATTTCAAGGATCAATTTCAAAAAAATTAGGTAACCCTAATTCAACTGATTTTTAGGGAAGAACCCTAATTTTGTAGTTTTGGGAAATTGGGTCTGTGGGTATAAATATGTATTGTTGGATTGTGTTAAAGACATGCTGGACTAGCCAGTGTCCAGGACTTTCAAGTTCTGTTTAATATGTTCATGTTTCAGCTCAAATTTCAGTTTTGTTCATTGTTAGTGTTTCTGTTAATGTGTTCATTGTTAATTTCAGTTAGTTATGTTCATGTTTGTTGTGCAAGCTCCTGTTAATGTTCCTGTTGAATGTGCAATATCCTGTTAGTATCCTGTTTAGGTTAAATTCCTGTTAATGTTGTTCACTGTTAATGCTTGATGCTCTTGTTAATGTTCTTGTTATGTTAATTTGCTGTTAGTTTGATGGAATGCTAGGCTAGTTACCTTTGAAGCTTTGATTTGATTGTGTAATGGAAGAAATCAGTGCTTATAGCAAGCTGATTATCTTGCCATTCCTTTTGTATGCTTAGGATGCAATGTGCTGATTGTGCAATGGAAGAAATCAGTGCTTATAGCAAGCTGATTATCTTGCCATTCCATTTTTGTTTGCCTGTATTCTTGTCTTAGTTTTGCTCCATGTTAGCTTCACCATCTTCCCTGCCTTAGGCTAATTGCCTTTGTGTCACTTTCACTTTGCTCCATTTTGTTTTGTTTTTGTACACTGTTTTGTTGCTGTTTAGTTTTTAATCTGTTTAGTTTTTGCTGTTTTTGCCAATCTTTTGCTCTCTGGTTTGCTTCCATCTTTGGTCTTTGGCCACTGTTTTGCTTTCCTTCCCCCCCTGCTGCTGTTGCTTTCCTGTCCACTGCTTGTGCAGCTGTTGTACAGTGCTGCTGCCATCTTCTCTTATTCCACTGCCCTGCAGCTGCTGTGCAGCACTTGTGCTGCTGCTGCATTGCCTTCCCTGCTGCTGCCAGTTCTTCCCCTGCTGCTACTGCTTGTGCAGCTGCTGTGCAGCTCTTGCTCCTGCTGCTGCTACTACCTGTTGTGCATTGCTTTTGTTACTGCTGAAGCCCAGATTAATTACAAAAGCCCACTGTGGACTTAATCAAAGCCCAGGTGAAAAGCTAGAGCCCAATTCTCAATTCACAGTCACTGTTAGCCCAAGGCCCAAAAGACCAAAAGCCCAGGTTTAATCCCAAGCTCAGTTCACTACACTGAGCCCAAGCCTAAGTTCAAGGCAAAGCCTAGTTCACTGCTAGGACAAAAGGTCAAGCCCAGTCCATTATAACTGTTAGTTCAAAAACTCTGAGCCCAAAGCATCAGTTCACATTACAGAGCCCAATTCATTCAAAGGGCATTCAAACCCATTAGTACTCAAAGCTCAATCTAAGCCAAAAGGCTTCATAGCCCAATAGCAACTAGAACCCAAAATAGCTAGAAAACTACAAACACACCCGATCTCTGTGGATCGACCCGTACTTGCACGAGCTACAACCGACGACCGTGCACTTGCGGTATTACTGTAGGCCCGCGTTTCTTTGCACTTTAATTTTATACATATCTCCGGGCCCATCAAGTTTTTGGCCGGGGATAATTTTTATACCCTTTTTCAAAGCCTATCAAGTTTTTGGCGCCGCTGCCGGGGGTTGGTGCTGTGTTTTATCTGTGTTTTTCTTTAGCTATTTTGTATTTCATTTCATAGCATTTGCATCTGCATCTGCTTCACTTCATTTGCTGTTGGACCTGCTGTTCTGAACCTGTTTTTCCTCTGCTGGGACGCCACCAAGGAAAAGAACCAAAACCCAACTGGGTTTTTGCAACAATATCAGAGCAGCTGGGCTGTGCTAAAAAGGTAAGCCTAAACCCATTCCATTGAGAGAACCCAACCTGTGGGCTTCCAAATTTCTTTAATTGTGGGCTTGTAATAATTAACCCAATTTTTTGGGCTTTTTATTTTTCTATTTTGGGTTTGTAATAATTTATTTGTGGGTTTGTTGTTTAATTTGTGGGCTTGTATTTATTTTGTGTGGGCTTGTTTAAATTCTTCCATTGGACTTGTATTCTGTATTCTGGGTTTAAACCCAGCTGAGCTTATAACTGATTGTGGGCTTGCTTCCACTCAAGAGTGGACCTCGAAACCAAAGTTTTAAAACAAACGTCGGGCCTTAACCAACTGGGCCAAATTAAACTTTCAAAATTAAAACTTGTGTTTCGTGAGCCGCAGCCTTCCTTCCATTCCATTAGAGGACAACAGTGGGCTTGCTCCCATTTCAAAAACCAAATTTTATTTTTTTCTTTTATAAAAAAAAAAAAAAAAAAAAAAAAAAAAAAAAACCAAAATTTCTTTTGCTCCCATTTTTAAACCAAATTTTCTTTTTCAAATATCCCATCAAAACCAAAATTTTCCCAAAAATCCAAACCCATTAAAACCAAATAGTGGGCTTTGTGTCATTTCAAAATGGGCCAACCTCATGCTCTCCATGAATACATGTATCCGTCAATACAAATTCCATTATCATGTATTGTATTACCTCAAACCAATAACCCTTTTAAAATAAATGCAAGCATGATACAAATACTTCCTATATTTCGAGGGTTCGATTCTGAGAACCCCTATACTCATGTAAGAGAGTTTGAACAAATTTGTCGGACTATGCAACCTGATCATTGTCCGAAGACTCTCTGAAATTGCGTTTGTTTACATTTTCTTTAAAGGAAAGGGCCAAAACATGGTTTTACGGTTTGAGACCACAATCAATCACCACTTGGGAACAACTCACTAATCAATTTTTCCAAAAATTTTTCCACATCATAGGACCATCGCTATTCGTCAAAGTATCAATTGTTTTGTCCAATTGGATGAGGAAACTGTTTTTCACTATTTTGAACGTTTTAATGATTTGTTGAGTGAATGTCCGCACCATGGAATTGAGAAGTGGAGACTTGTCGTCATCCTCTATGAGGGACTAGACTTTAAATCTCGAACCATGGTTGAGTCTATGTGTAATGGTGAGTTTATTGATAAATCTGTGGATGATGCATGGAATTTTTTAGCCGAGATTGCAGAGAAAACCCATCAATGGGAATCCGTTAGGGAAACAGGAACAACACCACATGATATGAGTCACCCTCATGAATTAGAGTTTTATTCTTGTAATAGCTCCGACCTTAGGATTGAAAATTATCCTAGATTGCAAAATTCCTATCATGATGATGATGATGATTATGATGTTATGTTAGAAGAACATGTCTATACTGAAAATGTTATGGAACCTTTGGGTTCAAATACATTAGGCTTCTCTGCCCCGACCTTAATGCATGATATTTCTTCTAGTATTCCATGTGATGTTTCCCCTGATGTGCCGATACACGAGAATAAATCTGTTGATGATGTTGATAATTCTGATTGTGATCTTGCCAATTTGATTGATGATTGTGAGCATGATGTGACATGTGTAGATGAGTTAGAGATTTTGATTTGATTGATAATGATATGCCTATTCTTCTACCTAAGTCACAATCTGATGGCCTTCCACCCAACCTAGATTTGGTTTGTACAAATTTTAAACCAACTTTTCTGAAAATTCCTAATCTAGGATTGGAACTGTGTGCCTCCCAAGTCCTCTTGGACTATTTTGCTTCAAAATATAACACTTTTAAAGAGCCACAGTTGGAAATTGCATGTTTGCCCATCCCGAAAACAGTCCATTATGAGTTAGACCTTTTGAATCCTGAACCCTTAAAATTAAAAGATTTTGTGCTTAAAAGTAAACCTGTTGAAAAATTTTGGTTTAGGGGTGATTCATTCGGTTTTTCACTCTCACTCCCCATTTAAGTCCAATTTTAGTGTTTTGAAACTTCTATGTCTCTACACTTTTTCTTTTGGGTTGATCCTCAACTCTTTAGATTTTAGTGTATGGTGAATTTTTTGTATATAATCCAGTAGATAAAATTTCTTAAAAACCCTTTTGTTCCTTTTGTATATATTTTGCTAATCCAATATGATCTCGGCTGAAATATGTTGGATTTTTGCCTTGAATAACGGAGTTTTAATTCTGCTTTCGCCGAAATCGGGTATTCTCTCCTTTTTACTCTACTCAGCATGTCCCTTTCCATATGTTGCATTTTAATTCTTTCCATATTTTGAAACATTGAGGACAATGTTTAGTTTAGGTTTGGGGGTATAGAGTAGATACCACGATAATTTGCCATAATTGAAAACGAACTCCTTCTTCTTTTTGAAAAAATTGAAAAATTCCAAAAAAATTGAAAAATCAAAATTCAAAAAAATTAAAAAATTGAAAAAAAACATAAAAATGGAGCTCATTTACCTTGAAATGTTGACTCTTGTGCAAATATGTATTTTATTAGGAGTCTTAGTCTAGATATTTAGGCACCCTGATTCTAGCACAATTCACATAGTGATAAGAAATTTGCACGCGCACGATCTACCAATACATGTATGGCCTCGATCTTCAAGGTGTTTGATAGGAAGTTACGATTGCCAATCACTTTAGAATACTGAACGAAACTTGACTAGCTTGTTCTTTGGTTGGTTGGGATAGAAGGTGGAGGTTACATTAAGAAAACAACCATCGAATTTAACTGGGTGCATCAAAAAGGGCTACCTCTTGCAAAGTGTCATGTAATCTTTTGTTTCCTTTTGTATATGTATCAAAAGTGTTTCCTTGTAAAAAAAAAAAAAAAAAACAAAAAAAAAAAAAAAAAAAAAAAAAAAAAAAAAAAAAATCAATATTCCATCATCTCTTGTTCCAAAAATAAAAAGAGAGTAGTCAATGTAAATAAGAGTCATGTAAATAGTCATCTTTTGTTGTTTCATTGTAATAAGCAAGGAGGGTGTATGCCATTGATGTACAACGCGAGTAATTGTGAAATACCTCCAACTCATTCACAATTCTCGTAAAGTCCGGACAGCTAGCTAGATTTCGACCTCAGTTCTTAGCCTGAGAAACTATCTCTTGGTGATTAGTAGTCATGACTTCAGATCTTTCTTTACACATGTGTAGATACACTTTACACTCTTATCACATGTCCTTATTTGTTATCAGTGCTAGGATTGTGCCTTCGATAGCTAGATTGACATCTCCATTTTGCTGTGAGCTTAACTGTTTTGCACATGTCACATTTGATGGAATCTGAGCTTATATTTTGTCCTTAGGTTTTGTAGGCACACCTCTGGTAAACCTTCACGAGACTTCAACTCGTCCACTAGGGACACTTAGTGGTTTAAAAGGCTTAGTGCATACGCTAAATGCATTCGAGAGACCAGCGACAGTGGTATAGTTAGGATTTCCTTAGTTTTGTTTTACTTGAGGACAAGTAAAATTCAGGTTTGGGGGTATTTGATGAGTGCCAAATATTGTATATATTTATCCCTTTTTGTTGGCATTTAACTCATCTTTTGTGCATTAATTCTACATTTTATCCCATATTCTGTATTTTCATTGTTTTCAAGAATAAATATTTTTATTAATTAATTTTGCATTTTTAGGTAATAAATAAAGTTCGGATGAGCGGAGCAAAAGAGCAGAAAAGTAGTGAAAAGCCGGGAGAAATCACGCAAGGAAGCCGCGAAGAATGGTGCGCACAACCTCATTTTCTACACACAAAAACGCGCCTCCGTTCTCAGCCATCAGATCAGTTCTCAGAAGCATCCGACGGTCGCTCCTTCATAGAGCATCAAAATCTGAAGTCTCTGCCGAGCACCACAGCGCTGAAATTCCAAGCCTTCAGATTAGATGGTAGTTGAATCCAACGGTTGCTCCCTTGCTGTTCATCAAAGTTTGATATCCCGCCTTACACTACAGCACCTAACCTAATCTAGCACGTTCGTTTCGTTGTATCCCCTCATCCGACGGTCGCTCCCCGCTTGCCTCCGCATCACCGTCGATCTACCACCAGCTCCACATCCCACGGCTCATCCTCGCTGTTCATCCAATTTGATGAAGCCGCCTAACACCCTAGCAACCAAACCCTATACCAGCTACCCAAACGCACCCTTCTCCCAAACCATCGACTTCACCTCCCCCATTCCTCTCTGCAACTTCACCACCTTCTTCAACAGAACCGTACCACCACCTTCTTCACCTCCACTGCCACCACCACACACCTCCACCATCATCACCCTATCGACCAACAACCAAAACCCATCTCCCCCCTAGCCCTCTAGTTCCCTATTTTCTCACTTTTTCACGCTTCTTTGCCTGAATCCCTAGGCGTGAAAAACTGATGAATTAGGTAACCTAGAGTTGCAATTGGCGCATGAGAAGAGGTCAGGGAGCAATTACAAAGCATGGGTCGACGATTTCAAGGATCAATTTCAAAAAAATTAGGTAACCCTAATTCAACTGATTTTTGGGGAAGAACCCTAATTTTGTAGTTTTGGGAAATTGGGTCTGTGGGTATAAATATGTATTGTTGGATTGTGTTAAAGACATGCTGGACTAGCCAGTGTCCAGGACTTTCAAGTTCTGTTTAATATGTTCATGTTTCAGCTCAAATTTCAGTTTTGTTCATTGTTAGTGTTTCTGTTAATGTGTTCATTGTTAATTTCAGTTAGTTATGTTCATGTTTGTTGTGCAAGCTCCTGTTAATGTTCCTGTTGAATGTGCAATATCCTGTTAGTATCCTGTTTAGGTTAAATTCCTGTTAATGTTGTTCACTGTTAATGCTTGATGCTCTTGTTAATGTTCTTGTTATGTTAATTTGCTGTTAGTTTGATGGAATGCTAGGCTAGTTACCTTTGAAGCTTTGATTTGATTGTGTAATGGAAGAAATCAGTGCTTATAGCAAGCTGATTATCTTGCCATTCCTTTTGTATGCTTAGGATGCAATGTGCTGATTGTGCAATGGAAGAAATCAGTGCTTATAGCAAGCTGATTATCTTGCCATTCCATTTTTGTTTGCCTGTATTCTTGTCTTAGTTTTGCTCCATGTTAGCTTCACCATCTTCCCTGCCTTAGGCTAATTGCCTTTGTGTCACTTTCACTTTGCTCCATTTTGTTTTGTTTTTGTACACTGTTTTGTTGCTGTTTAGTTTTTAATCTGTTTAGTTTTTGCTGTTTTTGCCAATCTTTTGCTCTCTGGTTTGCTTCCATCTTTGGTCTTTGGCCACTGTTTTGCTTTCCTTCCCCCCCTGCTGCTGTTGCTTTCCTGTCCACTGCTTGTGCAGCTGTTGTACAGTGCTGCTGCCATCTTCTCTTATTCCACTGCCCTGCAGCTGCTGTGCAGCACTTGTGCTGCTGCTGCATTGCCTTCCCTGCTGCTGCCAGTTCTTCCCCTGCTGCTACTGCTTGTGCAGCTGCTGTGCAGCTCTTGCTCCTGCTGCTGCTACTACCTGCTGTGCATTGCTTTTGTTACTGCTGAAGCCCAGATTAATTACAAAAGCCCACTGTGGACTTAATCAAAGCCCAGGTGAAAAGCTAGAGCCCAATTCTCAATTCACAGTCACTGTTAGCCCAAGGCCCAAAAGACCAAAAGCCCAGGTTTAATCCCAAGCTCAGTTCACTACACTGAGCCCAAGCCTAAGTTCAAGGCAAAGCCTAGTTCACTGCTAGGACAAAAGGTCAAGCCCAGTCCATTATAACTGTTAGTTCAAAAACTCTGAGCCCAAAGCATCAGTTCACATTACAGAGCCCAATTCATTCAAAGGGCATTCAAACCCATTAGTACTCAAAGCCCAATCTAAGCCAAAAGGCTTCATAGCCCAATAGCAACTAGAACCCAAAATAGCTAGAAAACTACAAACACACCCGATCTCTGTGGATCGACCCGTACTTGCACGAGCTACAACCGACGACCGTGCACTTGCGGTATTACTGTAGGCCCGCGTTTCTTTGCGCTTTAATTTTATACATATCTCCGGGCCCACCAAGTTTTTGGCCGGGGATAAATTTTATACCCTTTTTCAAAGCCTATCAACAGCTAGCTAGATTTCGACCTTGGTTCTTAGCTTGAGAAACTATCTCTTGGTGATTAGTAGTCATAACTTCAGATCTTTCTTTACACATGTGTAGATACACTTTACACTCTTATCACATGTTTTTTTTTGTTATCAGTGCTAGGATTGTGCCTTTGATAGCTAGATTGACATCTCCATTTTGTTGTGAGCTTAAACTGTCTTGCACATGTCACATTTGATGGAATCTGAGCTTATATTTTGACCTAGAACTTTGTAGGTACGTTCTAAGCAAACCTTCACGAGACTTCACTCGTCCACTAGGGACACTTAGTGGTTTAAAAGGCTTAGTGCATACGCTAAATGCATTCGAGAGACCAGCGACAGTGGTATAGGTAGGATTTCTTTAGTTTTGTTTTACTTGAGGACAAGTAAAATTCAGGTTTGGGGGTATTTGATGAGTGTTAAAAAGTGCATATTTCTATATATTTTTCTTGGCATTTAACTCATCTTTTGTGCATTAATTCTACAGTTTATCCCATATTCTGTATTTTCTTTGTTTTCAAGAATAAATATTTTTATTAATTAATTTTGCATTTTTAGGTAATAAATAAGGTTTGGATGAATTGCGGAACGAAAAGAGCATAAAAGTAGTGAAAAGCCGGGAAGAATTACACAAGGAAGCCGCGAAGAATATTGTGCACAAGACCAAAAGGCTAGAAGTGGGCTTGAAGAAGAAGAATTGTCCTTAAAGAAGATATGGGCTTGGCATACCCAAGGCCCAAAACCCTTACTCAAACACATTTCCACTATCCAAGCCCGTCTCGGATTTCAGCCGTCAGATCGAAGCATTTCAGCATCCTACGGTCGCTCCATCATCGCACATCAAACTCCGAAGCCCCCGCTTTACATCGCAACGCCCATCTCCATCTTGGGTCGTCCGTTTTGCTACATCCCT
Source organism: Papaver somniferum (assembly GCF_003573695.1). Lineage (NCBI taxonomy): Eukaryota > Viridiplantae > Streptophyta > Magnoliopsida > Ranunculales > Papaveraceae > Papaver > Papaver somniferum. Next base: position 174,852,096 of record NC_039363.1, on the reverse strand, counting down.
TCATCCGACGGTCGCTCCACGCTTACCTCCATATCGCCGTTGGATCCACCTACCATCTTCCCATGCATCGCTCCTTGTCGCAGATCTTCAAACCTCGCTGAACCCGCTCAACACCCGAGCGCCTAACACCTATACCCGCAAAACAAACGCACCCTTCTTCCCAAAACCATCGACTCCATCTTCTCCATTCCGTCTGCAGAGAACACTCTGCCACCACCATCACCTCCACTGCCCCTTCTCAACCACCATAACTCCCACCAAAAGCCATCATGGCTTCTAACAACCACAAACCATCATCACTACCACGTCCTACATCTTCCTCAACAACTAATTTCATCTATTTCCACGCCACTGAACCCTAGGTGTGAAGTTGGTGAAATAGGTTGATGAGCTAGAAGTAATTGGAGCAGGATATGGAGCGGGAAGAGAAATAGAAGGATGGGTCGACGTGATGGAGCAGTTATTTCATCGAATTAGGTAAGATTTGGTGAACCCTAATTTTACTGTTTGGGAATTTTTTTTGGGGAAAAAGCTTGCATGTATAAATTGAAGACATGGGTGTTGATTTTGGGCATGCCCGGAGTAGCTGGTGCACCAAGTTGTAGTAGTTTATTTTCAGTAGTGTTCATCATGTTATAATTTAATAACTAGGGTTTTGATGAAACCCATAATCATATGTTAAGATAATTCATGTTCAGCCAACAATATTGATATTGGAAGGACAAGGTACGAGCTCCTATACATCTTGTCTTTGAAATTGATTTAACTCTTCGTTCATTTCATTCACCCAAAAGGGGTCACTAAGAGCTTCATCAATATTTCTCGGTTCTACTTGTGATAGATAACAACCAAAATTGAAAATATTTTGAAGTTGTCCTCTTGTCTTAGTTGTAGAATCTCTTCCTCCAATAATACTGTTAGTATCATGATTCCTTTGAACCCATAGGTGTCGTGGAGGAACACGTTCTTGTTCAATAGGAGTAGCCTTATCAGGGATCTTCTCCTCGTCACTAAAAATATCAGGATCAGTAACAGTTGGAACAACTTCAACTGATTTTGGGATTTCCTTGACTTTCTCAATTGTCTCAGTTAGAGGCAATTCAGCAGGAGGATTATCATGGTGAAAATTGCTTTGATCATCAATGATGACATTAACAGATTCCATCATAACTTGGGTTCTGAGATTAAAAACTCGAAAACCACGACTATCAGAAGCATAGCCAACAAAGATACCTTCATAACTTTTAGTATCAAATTTCCCTCTCTGTTCCCGATCTTTCAGAATGTAGCACTTACTTCCGAACACTCTGAGATAATGTAAGTTGGGTTTCCTACCGTACCACAACTCATATAAGGAGTATTTAGGGTTTTAGACCGTAGGTAGACACGGTTGATCAAATAACATGCTGTGAAAAAAGCTTCTCCCCAAAACCTTAAAGGTAAGTTTTTGTTATGGAGCATTACCCTGGCCATTTCCTGAATGTTCCTATTCTTTCTTTCTGCAACTCCATTAGCTTGAGGAGTAATGGGTGGTGAGTATTGTTGAGTAATCCCCAGTTTGTCACAAAATTCAAACACCTTAGTGTCTTTGAATTCAGTTCCACGGTATTTTCTAATTTCGTTTAGTTTGCGACCTTGTTCATTCTGGGTTCTATTAACAATAATCTTGAATTCATCAAGGGTTTCATTCTTATGATCTAAAATTGCCACCCTAGTGAATCTGGTGTAATCATCTACCATAACTAAAGCATACTTCTTACCAGCAACTGTAGGTTGTTGAATAGGTCCGAACAGATCCATATGAATTAAATCAAGTGGATCTTTAGTGAGAATATCTTGAGATCATTTATGGTGAACTTTCGTTTTTTTACCCTTTTGACACGCACCACATACAACATCAATCTTTGCATTGATTTTGGAAACGCCTCTAACAAGTTCTTTGTTAATGATCTTAGTTAGAAGGCGATAATTGATGTGACCAAAACGCTCATGCCAAAGATGTGTAGATTCGACCTTAGTCAAATTTTAACAATTATTAAACTGAGTATCAAGGAGATAACAATTAGTTTTTCCATGAGTTCTCTGAAAAATTACTTTTCCATTTTTATCTACAATGTCATCCATTTGCATCGAAGACAACCTTATGTCCTTTGTCACAAATTTGACTAATAGAAAGAAGGTTTGCAGTCATACCTTTAACGTATACTACATCATGGATTTCAGGAACGCCAGGAAGTTTGATCGTCTCCTTCTTGCTAATGTAGCAACCACTCCCATCTCCGAAAGTTACAGAACCTCCTTCAAATTCGCTTGAATTCACAAACCACGAGAGATCACCAGTCATATGTCGGCTACATCCACTGTCCAGAGACCATTGAAAGGGCGATGTTGATTTTAGAGCTCCCATACTAACAGTACTATCCCATTTAGGATTTCTTGTTAGATTTGTACACCTATTTAGTGAAGTAAACAATTGTTCAGCTTTGTTATGAAGATTACTTGCAACCTTTAAACTTTTCGTGGAAGATGTACATGTATGTTGAAAGTGATTGTGAGAGTCACAGAACATACATGGCCAACATCTTTAATCTTATTTGAGTAGTTCTGAGTCTCATCAGGTTTCACAAAGCCTAAACCTCGTTTATCCCCTGACTTGTGAAAATTCTTCAGGGAAGAATTAAAGGAGTTATTCAAATCCATTGAAGGAACTTTGACAGACTTTGAATCCTTATACTTTGCAGTTTCTGCAATAAGATCAGAATTGATCCGAATTTGTTCATACAACTTTTTGAGGAGAATAACAAGTTCTTCAGAACTTTCTCTAAGATCAGAGTTAAATCCTGGTGAAGCGTTTAGTGAGATTTTACTGTTCATAGAGTCAGATCGCTACAAACACAGACTTATGAGGTCTTAAACGTGTTTGTCTGCTCTGATAACAATTGAAAAAGCGAGTGTATAACAAGCACACCCAATATTTCTCTTAGCAATATATATGGACTAACTCCAATATACTTTCAAGAGAATCAACTAGACAGTCAGACTCAATCTTAAGGGAAGTATATCAAAGAGTTATATCTCAATTTCTCAATTCAATCCGCAATCAAACAAATAGGAATTTGCGAGCCCGATTGAATATAAGAAATAACTTTAACAGTATCAAAAAACCAATATCCAAGTGTCAATCAATCTAATCAACAACTACAAGTTGGATTCACAATTGATTGAACTTACGCACAACCTGTGACATTCCTATTATATAACAAGATATAATGCGGAAAAGAAATAACACAGACACCAGAAATTTTGTTAACGAGGGAAACCGCAAATGCATAAAAACCCCGGGACCTAGTCCATATTTGAATACCACACTGTATTAAGTCGCTACAGACACTATCCTACTCTAAGTTAACTTCGGACTGGAATGTAGTTGCGCCCTAACCAATCTCACACTGATCAAGGTACAGTTGCGCTCCTTACGTCTCTGAATCCTAGCAGGATTCTACGCACTTGATTCCCTTAGCTGATGTCACCCAAAACTAAGAGTTGCTACAACCCAAAGTCGAAGACTTGATAAACAAATCTGTCTCATACAGAAAAATCTATAGAATAGATAAATCTGTCTCCCACAGATAAACGTATGAGTTTTGTTCTGTATTTTGATAAATCAAGGTGAACATGAACCAATTGATATACCAGACTTATATTCCCGAAGATATCGTGGAATCACAAACGATGAGACGAAGATGTTTGTGACTACTTTTTATCTTGCCTATCGGAGATTAAATCTCGAGCCAATCTTAGAGAAGACAGTACTCAATCACGATAGAAAACATCAAGATCATATCACTCAACTACAAAGAAAATAGTTGGGTCTGGCTTCACAATCCCAATAAAGTCTTCAAGTCGTTAACCTACAGGGTTTCGTGAAAACCTAAGGTTAAAGGAAAATCGACTTTAGTCGCAACTAGTATCACACAGGAGGTGTGGGGATTAGGTTTCCCAGTTGCTAGAGTTCTCCTTTATATAGTCTTCAAATCAGGGTTTGCAATCAATGTTACCTTGGTAACAAAACAATCAATATTCACCGTTAGATGAAAACCCGATTAGACTCAAGCTAATATCTTTCAACCGTTAGACCGAACTTAGCTTGTTATACACAAATGAAATGTACCTTCATTTAGTTATGAGTAACCGTACCTAAACATGTGCACCTTGTTGGCTCAATAATAGTTAACCGAAGTTAGCCATATGAACACTTTCATATAAACCATATTCATCTTAACCATAACTTGATCAAATGACTCAAATGAAACTAGTTCTAGAGTTGTTAAATTTTTTATATTCTCATAGAATTATACAAGACACAATTGAAGCAAAATCGATTTTGATTCACTCGAATCAAGTCATGAATATTATATCCAGGGTTTGCAAAAGATTCCATTCCTTATTATATAAATGTATTAGTTCATGAAAAAACCGATTAGAACTTAACTTACTCAGGTATGTATACAGGTAATCATACCTAAGTACCCGGACTAAGTTTGGGTTCTCCAGTATGCGAACGGGTACACATACCTCCAAACTCAGCAGAAATTCCCGTATCTGAACCTTACGCCAGTACGCGTACCGGTATGTGTACAAGGTTCCCGGATTTTCTCAAACCAACCAGTATGCATACGGGTATGCATATTATGGTTCTTGGACATGGATTACATATATGCAAGTATGCATACTATGCTTAAATCCAATTGTTCTAAACTCTTATTTCATCTATTGAAACATTCTCGGAAGACGGGAATAACTGTCTCACACAAACTATTAGCTTCAAAGCAATTTTCAAGTGATCGAATCATCAATACCAAACATTCCGAATAGGGATGCACATCGAATCATCAATACCAAACATTCCGAATAGGGATGCACATGGGTCGGTTTGGGTCGGGTTTGGCCTCACCCACCACCCAACCCACTGATGGTGGGTAGAAGAAGTTGTCACCCACAACCAACCCAACATAACAATGGGTCGGTTTTCACCCGACCCACATTACAATGGGTTGGGTCGGGTGGATGGTGGGTTACCCACCGTAAAATACACATTACAGTTACATTGCATCAAAAAAAAAAAGTTACAGACTTACCTAAGACTCTTACAGATGACAATTAAATAACTGACCCCAAGTCAAGTGTAGACAAATGATAATTATAATCCAGAGAAGTAAGAAGTTGGTGCAAAGTTGCAAAGTGCATAAAAATTACAAGAAATGAGTTCAATTGTTCGAAGCTCAAAAGATAAAATACTATTCAAGTAAGTGATTGAAGAAGTGAAGACTGAAGTGAAGTTAGCGATTTAGGTTTAGGCATTATATATCACTACTTCAACGGCTGTGATTCATCTAGGATAGGTAATCTAAGGGTTAATATTAACTAAGAAATATTTAGGTGGGTGGGTGGGTTGGGTCGGGTGAGGGAAGATTTGACCCATAGTCGACCCACAATACTATGGGTTTTGATATTGTGACCCATAGTCGACCCGCTCCTAGGTGGGTTGGGTCGGATGTGGGTAATTTCAGGCGGGTGTGGGCTGGGTCGGTGGGTTGAGTCGGGTTTGTGCAGCCCTAATTCCGAATCTACATCAAATGACTGTATCACACAAATCATGTAAGATGTTACCAGGCGATTTTCACATGATCATCTTTTGACTTTCATCAAGAATATAAGATGAACTTGGTTTAAGTGAAAGCTTACCAACACATATTTCGAGAAATGTGTAAGAGAGTTAAACTCATCTCGAAATATCAAATGTGCATAATTGAAGTCTATATAGCTATACGACTTTTGTCTCAAATAGGAGATATAATAGATAGACTTTTGAGTGGTAGATGATTCAAGTCTCCACATACCTTTTGTTGATGAAGTTCCACAAGCTCCCCTTATTAGTTCTTCGTATTCAATAGATGAACGTCGTGAAGTCTAAGCTCAACTACACTTTCTATCCTAATCCGAGACTTAGCTATAAGCAGACTAGAAATCAAGACTTATAGTTTGGAAACTAAACTTGACAAACAAGCTTGAGATATCAACGCTTGCGAGTTCGACCGTGCAATGCTCTAACACATACAATTTAAAGTAGGTCTAAAACAAAAACCCTTGAACAAGTTGTATATAAAGTTTTTCTCTTTCTCTTCCATAATAAATATGTTTAGACTAAAAGTCTGTGATACCCCAACTCAACAGGTAGGGTTCGCTGAATATAATGTAGGTAATGATTTCTCCTTTCATAACACCGAGGCCTGATGGGTTCACTTGGCTTAATTGTGGGGAAAAACTTCTCAGTTAAGCTGGGCTCGTCCAGGAGTTGTCATATGATAGGTGACCTCTCGGGAAGCTACTGCTAGATGACTGCAGTAGTGTCGTTAAAAGTCTCACACTACTGGATAACCGCAGTGGGTAAGTGGTAACAATATCAGTGGTAGTTGGGATACAACTAAGGACGGGTCACTTGTGCTCGGGTAGGAGAGTATGATCCCCGGTTATGTCATATACTGGTCTTGCATGAGGTGGTGAATGTTTACATTATACCGAGGCCTTTTCAGCATAGTTGGATCCAAAGTTGGTAGAAAACTCTGTAGTTAAGCATGATCGGGCGGGAGCAATTCAGGGATGAGAGACCTCCCGAGAAGTTGTTGTTGGATAACCACAACGGTGCCCATTTAAAATCCCACACTACTGGATAAACGTCATGTTTAATTGGGGAAAATATCGGTGGAGGGTAGGGTCATTACAAATGGTATCAGCAACGATGGCGGGTTACTTGCCAAGGGTTGGAATGTATGCTGGACATGGTTGTTCCAGGTGCTTGTCTCATGAGGGGAAAGAAACGTCAGAGATATGAGCTTTAATATTCGAAGGCGAGGAAGGGTCCAATATCAGGTGGTGGTATTATAATACCCCAACTCCGCAAGTAGGGTTCACTGAACGAAATATATGTAATGATTTGTCCTTTACTAACACCGAGTCCTGATGGGCTCACTTGAATGAGTTGTGGAAAAAAAACTTCTCAGTCTTGCAAGGCCGGGAGTAGTCACCGGAAGGGTGACCTCTCAGGAAGCTGCTGCTAGATGACTACAGTAGTGCCGCTAAAATCCCACATTGATGGATAACCACACTAGGTTAGTGGGAACAATATCGGTGGCAATTGGAATATAACTAGGGACAGGTCACTTGTGATCGGGTAGGAGAGTATGTTGTTCGGTTATGCCACTGGTCTTACATGAGGCAGTGAACGTTTACATCATACCGAGGCCTTTTCAGCATAGTTATCTCCAGAGTTGGCAGAAAACTCTGCAGTTAAGCGTGCTCGGGGAGGAGTAATTCAGGTATGCGTGACCTCGCGGGAAGCTGCTGCTGGATAATCGCAACGGTCGCGGATTAAAATCCCACACTGTTGGATAGCCGCAGTGGTTAAGTGGGGACAATATTGGTGGAGGGTCGGGTCATTAAAAATTCCGTGAACCTAATTGCATAGAAGATTTCTTGGATGATCTCAAAAATCAATATCCAAGATCAATCTAGTCATATCCAAATTAAGAGGATCTGGATTCTAATAAGTGTGGAACATGCAATCTATCTTTCAATATATATATGCAACAAGAACGACTCTTATTTTTGATATCAATTAATAAGGAGTTCAATTATTTATATTGATTATGTACTACTTGTGTTATTCTTATTATAAAGGTAAAACAACATAATGTGAAAAAAAACACAAGATACCATAAGTTTTGATAACGAGGAAAATTACACTTACAGAAAAACCTCGGGACCTCGTCCAGCTTTGAACACCACATTTTATTAACCCTCCAAGCAATTTAGATGCAGCCGTGTTCCTTACTTTCTTGAACCTCACAATATTATTCGCATTTAATTCTTTTGAACCTGTCAGTGAAGACTTTTAATACTTATTTAACTCTAACAGACCAGCTTGTTTGATTCCCTTTCGATTTTCAATCTAAGTTTGGACATTTGTATGCAGTGGACAAAGTCCAGCAAACCAAGAATCCGGAGTACTTACACTTAGTTAGCTGAAAAACCTGGATTAATAACCACCTCTCAAGAACAATTCAAACAAATCAAAGAAGAGTTTAGATATCTATCTTAAGGAATCACAAAATCTAATACGAAGAGAACTTTGTGATTTCTATCCATCTCGTTCCTTATATGAAATTATAGAAACCTCAAAGATCAATAAGAACAAGATCCGGATACACTAACTATCAGGTAAAAGAAGTCTGACATGGCTTCACGAATCCCTAAGTGAAGTCTTTAAAGTCGTAACCAAATTATCAAAGGAAACCTATATTTAAAGGAAGACTCTAGCTTAGAAACTAGTATATAAGAGTGCCAGGGATTAAAAAATCTTATAGAAAATAGTCTCTCTATTTATAAATTTTCAAGGCTCCGGGTAGCTTTGATTTCAAGATAGGGTTATTTGGAATTCATGCAAACATTTTCTCAATTTAGATAAAATTCTTATTAGGAATTCATGTAAGGGAGTCCTACCTTGAAATTACATGGAAGAATATGCACTATGGTCTAGGGTTATGGAACCGTGCACATTGATGGTTCATGTTGGCAGGTATGCCTTTTGAACATACAAGCATAAGTGGTATTCAATAACGCTCAATACTTAAACCATGATCCACAAGCTTAAGAGATTTTGTGAAAAAAGTTGTATGGAATAGTTCTAGCAAAACTAAACATTTATGTAAAATAGTTCGTGGGATTCTGCTTAAATCAGTACTGGGTAGGTATACGTACCAGGTACATATACTTATGGGACAGCCCGCGAACTCAGGCTCCAGGGATAGTAGACTATATCTTAAGATTCACATGTGTTACGAAGATTAGTTGTAAGCACGGGGATACCGAGAAAACTAGGTAACCAGGGGTATTTTACTCGATCTCAACTATATGAAGTTGGTAGTGTCTTTGTATAACGACTTAATTCTGAGAGTATTCAAAACTATACTAGGTCCCGAGGTTTTTCTGCATTTGCGGTTTCCTCGTCAACAAAACTGTTGTGTTAGTGTGCTTTTACTCTTTTCACATTAAAATTTATTTAATTGTAAAAGTATTTCCTTACTTGTAGGCTTGAAGGCCATTAGATTCGAAAATATTATGGTGTACTAGGTGCCCTCATTATTTCACTAAGTATGAGTTCAAATGAATTGGTAGTTTATGATGATGGATTTGACATCTTTCAATGAAAAAATTAGTAATGGAGAAAGATTTATTTGAATAAAGTAGTCTATGATAGAGAATAGGCTATCCTATTTATATACACAAGGGACCAACGAATATAATTTTAATTAAAAAAATCGTTTGCGGCAAAAATCCGAGTATATGTAGGAACGTATAGTCCGATTGTGAACTTCGAATTCTGGGAAACAACTACCTTACCATAATCTATTTATATATGAGGCAAATAAAGACTGATTATGTCTTTAAAAAATATAAAAAAGTGGGCACATCAATCTAGAATTGGTTTATGTGTGCATTATTGTAAACCGATTATGGCTGATCACTACACCATTTTAAGGAATTAGCAACCCAGATTAGAACAACACTAGTGCCGTTGCGAAATTTCTGTTGCTAATTACAACAGCACATGTAAGGTTGCGAATAACAACTGCGCTGGGTTCAAGAGTGTGAAGCACGTGTGTGGTCGGGAACACTAGAAATGATAAATACGCCCTAGTCAAACTTTGGTCAAGCCTTCGTTTTTTTCCACCCGTCAGCCATATCTACCCTATATCCCTTCCTTATCGAGTTTTTCCTTCTCATATTTTCTCCGCCACATACCTCATCTCTCTGAAGAACTGAAGCTCTCATTTCTTCATCTCAGAACCTCTTTGGAGAATCAACACCATCATCAGCAACACCATCAACAACATCATCTTCTCACGATTTTCATGTGAGATGGAGTATTGACTAAGGAGGAGTGATACATATCACCATAGTATTATTGTTGAAGTTGTGATACAAATGGACTTTGACACTGTATAATAATACTATGACATTGTATAACAATGATCGAGACCGATGCTTTCTCATTGTTATAGCTACGGATCTTCAACAACGGTGATGCTAAACTTACAACCTTTGGGATCATTGGACTACTTGGAAGTGACGAATATTTCGAGGAATGTTGAAGATTAGACATGTGGAATATGAGCTACTAAAGTTTCATTATCTTTTTTGTATTCCATATGTATTGATAGTTTTGTCATTAAAATTGACAAATGGGGAGATTGTTAGATCAATGCTCGGTCAAACTCGCATGCGTTGCTATCTCAAGAATGTTTGTCAATGTTAGTGATCAAAACTATAAGTCTTAATTTCTAGTCTCTTATAGCTAAGTCTCGGACTAGGATAGTAAGTGTAGTTGAGCTCAAGGACTTCATGGCGATTCATCATACAAGTAAAAAGATCTACTCAAGGAACCGGTGGAACTTCTAGACAAAAAGGTATGTGGAGACTTGAACTTATCTGTCACTCAAAAGTCTATCTATTCTATCTCATACTCTTTGAAACAAAAGTCGTATGCTATATATATAGACTAAATCATACACATTTGGTATTTCGAGCCGAGTATACCTCGCCTATCTATATATCGAAATATGTGTTGGTAAGCTTTTCGCTTCGACCAAGTTTATCTTTACCTAGTGACGAAAGTCATGAATGTTTCAATCACTTTGAAAATTGCTTTGACGAGAAATAGTGTAACAACTATATAATGTCTTCTAAGAATGTTTCAATGATTGGAATGAGAGTTTAGATTACATAACCAATGGATTCCTTGAACCGAAGTTTTCGAACTTTTTTGATCAAGAGAACCGGAAGTATGGCAAGTGCCAAATCCGCGAACTCAGTCCGCGAACTGACGAAGTTCTCAAACCCGAGAATTTCTGCTGGAGTTGACAAACTACTTGCGTGAGCCAAATCCGCGAACCCAGTCCGCGAAACCAGTCCGCGAACCGGCGTAGTTCTCGAACCCTAGAATTTCTGCTGGAGTTTTTCAACTCTATCTGGTGTCTTAAGTCCGCGAACCTACTCAGCGAACTTGAGAAGGTTATATATCTAAAGATGATTTCTGAACTTAATCTTAAAAGACTAAGGAATGCATTTGCAAACCGTGGATATTAAAGTTCATGAACCGATTCGAGTGAATCAAATCATCTTTGCTTCAATTGTGCTTTGTGTAGTTACATAAGATTTCCTTGCAATTGAACAACTCTCTTAACTAGTTCATTTGAGTCAATTGAACTAGTTATGGTGAAGAAGAACATGGTTGGTATGAAACGCTCATATGGTTAACCTCTTTGGGTAGACTATTGTTGAACCAACAATGTAGACATTTGTGTGCGGTTAACAAACCTAGAAACATACAGTCATTTGTGTATGACAAGCTAAGATTTCGATCTAACGGTTGAGAAATATTAGCTTGAATCTAAATCAGGTTTTCATCTAACAATGAATATTGATTGCTTTGTACTAAGAAAAAACTTGATTTGAAAGGATATATAAAGGAGACATCTAGTATTGTGCAAAACTAATCCCCACACCTTACGTGTGATACTAGTTTGTGTGCTAGAGTCGATTCTCCTTTAACCTTTGGTTTTCTTCTTCTAAAACCAGGTTAACGACTTAAAGACTTCATTGGGATTGTGAAGCCAGACCGATACTACTTTTATCGTAGTTGTGTGATCTGATCTTGCATCTTCTATCGTAACAGTACAATTATATTAAATGGATTGAGATCGTAAGAGTTCTCCGATAGGCAAGATATAAAAAGTAATCACAAACACCTTCGTGTCATCGTTTGTGATTCCACGACATCTTGTTTCGCTACCATACGATTAAGATTGGTGTGAGGTGATTGATTAATCTAGGATGTTCTTCGGGAATATAAGACTGGATTATCAATTGGTTCATGTTCACCTTTTATTATCAAAAGACGGAACAAAAACTTTTAGGGTTTTTCTGTGGGAGACATATTGATCCTTTGATAGACTTGTCTGTGTGAAACAAATTTGTTTATTGTTAAAGCGTGCGATTTTGGTTCGTAGAAACTCTTAGTTGTGGGTGAGATCAGCTAAGGGAATCAAGTGCGCAGTATCCTGCTGGGATCAGAGGCGTAGGGAGTAGAACTGTACCTTGGATCAGTGGGTGACTAATTGGGGTTCAACTATAGTCCAGTCCGAAGTTATCTTGGAGTAGGATAGTGTCTGTAGCGTCTTAATACAGTGTGTATTCAATCTGGACTAGGTCCCGGGGTTTTTCTGCATTTTCGGTTTCCTCGTTAACAAAATTCTGGTGTCTGTGTTATTTCTATTTCCGCATTATATTTGTTTATATAATTAAAATAGTACAGGTTTTGCGTTTGAATCAATCAATTGGAAATCCGACCTTTGGTTGTTGATTGATATTGATTGATCCTTGGACATTGGTCTTTGGTACCGTCCAAGTTATTCCTTGTGTTTGATTAGGACTCGCTGATTTCTATTAGCTTGAGTGAATCAAAACAAGAGAGAGATATTCACTCGTTGATATACTTTTAATTGATTAAGTCTTGTTGATTCTCTTGAAAGTATATTCGAGTTAGTCCATACTGATTGCTAAGCGAAAATATTGGTGTTGTTAGACCCCCGCTTTTTCAGTTTCGATTGGGTTTAATTTATAATGGCTTAATTTGTTTTTACCAAACTCGAACTTCACCCAAAAGTGAAAACTAGAATGTCAATTGTTAGTGTTAATACCAATTGAGGTAGTGATGTTGTAATCTGAACTTTATTTTTCTCTTTTAGAGACAATTCTAGAGTTCCTTTTCATGGGTTTGGTTTTGATTTCAGTTTGTGAGTCAAGTTTATGTTTAGTTTCTATGTAATGGTTTTCTTCTATACAGTTGAACATCTTTGTTTATAATGAATTTGGTTGTGTTTTTCAGGTACTGGGAGAAGTAGTCCAAAATAGAAGCAATAAGAAAAGGAAATTATCCATTTAATGTGTCAATCACTTAAAAGTATACATACACCTAATTATCCATTTTAGCATACTGTATTTTTTTTTGTAGGTAAACTTGTTGTTCACAATTGATGTGGTTGAAGAGGGACTACATACACCTAATTGCTCATGTGTTGTATGATTCGATTTACCTAAAACATTTTGTAGTTGTGTTCAGTTTCGTGGTCGAGCTGGACAGAGCGATTCACGATGTATTGATGCTTGACATGTAATATTGTAACTCACGTGTCTTGAAAAAAGCTTAAAATTCCCTTTAAACAGAAACATGTCACATTCCTCACTATAAAATATGAGAATTGAACTTGCATTTTCATTAAGTCATGCAGTAGGTGTTGAAGGTTACATGTTTCCTTTTATTATGTATTTTGCTTTGAGTAACTTATATAATCGTGTTTATTTGACATGGAATGAAGTGTTTCTTCATTGGCGTGGTTTATGTTCAACCCAGAATCGATTTATGTAGGTGTACCCTGTCAACCGATTCTGGGTAACATCAACCACAATCGGTTTGCCCTAATGTACGCATAAACTGATTCAAGTTGATTTTCAGATAATTTGATGAGGAAAATTCAGAGATTCATAGTCAAATCATTGATAAGTATCTCTTCGACCTACTGTTGTTGGGAAGAAGTACGCTTTAGTTATGGTAGACGATTACACCGGATTCACTTGGATAGCATTTTTAGCTCACAAGAATGAAACCCTTGATGAATTCAAGATTATAGTTAATATAATCCAGAACGAACAGGGTCGCAAACTAAAGAAAATTAAAAGCGACTGTGGAACTGAATTCAAAGATACTAAGGTGTTTGAATTTTGTGACAAACTGGGAATTATTCAACAATACTCACCACCCATTACTCCACAAGCGAATGGAGTTGCAGAAACAAAGAATAGGAACATTCAGGAAATGGCAAGGGTAATGCTCCATAACAAAAGCTTACCATTAAAGTTTTGGGAAAAAGATTTTTTAACAACATGCTACTTGATCAACCGTGTCTATCTACGGTCAAAGACCCTAAATACTCCTTATGAGTTGTGATACGGTAAGAAGCTCAACTTATATTTTCTGAGAGTGTTTGGAAGTAAGTGCTACACTCTGAAAGATCAAGAACAGAAAGGAAAATTTGATTCTAAAAGCGATGGAGGTATCTTTCTTGGCTATGCATCTAACAGTCGCGGTTTTCGAGTATTTAATCTCAGGACCCAAGTTATGATGGAATCAACAAATGTTATCATTAATAATCTGAGAAATTTTCGTCATGGTGACTCTCCTGCTGAATTTCCTCCAACTGAGACAATTGAGAAAGTCAAGGAAATCCCAGAATCAATAGAAGTTGTTCCAATAGTTGTCGATCCTGACGTTTCTAGTGACGAGGAGAAATGCCCTACTCAGGCTATTCCTGTTGAGCAAAAACGTGCTCCTCCACGACACCTCTGGGTTCAAAGGAATCATGATACTAACAGTATTATTGGAGGAAAAGATTCTGCTACTAAGACGAGAGGACAACTTCAAAATATTTGCAATTTTGGTTGTTATCTATCGCAAGTAGAACTGAAAAATATTTATGAAGCTCTTAGTGATCCCTTTTGGGTGAATGCAATGCATGAAGAGTTAAACTAATTTCAAATACAAGATGTATTAGAGCTCTTACCTTGTCCCTCCAATATCAATATTGTTGGTACCAAATGGATATTCAAGAACAAGTCAGACGAATTTGGCACCATTGTCAGAAATAAAGCCATACTTGTCGCTCAGGGATATCACAGATTGAAGGTATCGACTTTGATGAAACCTTTGCTCCTGTGGCACACCTTGAGTTCATTTGTTTGTTATTAGATCATGCTTGTTTTCTCAAGATTAAGCTATTTCAAATGCACGTAAAATCAGCATTCTTAAAAGGATGTTTAAAGGAAGAGGTCTATGTTTCTCAACCTAAAGGATTTGAAAGTCCAGACTTTCCAGATCATGTCTTTAAGCTCAAAAAGGCATTATATGGATTTAAACAAGCACTTCGTGCCTGGTTCGAAAAACTAACTACTTCTCTTCTTAGGAAAGGTTTTTCGAGAGGTGGAGCTGATAAAATATTATTTACCAAATGGAGTGGAAAAGATGTGGTTATTGCTCAAGTTTATGTAGACGATATCATCTATGGATCAACTTCCGATAAACTTGAAAAATATTTTCAAGTCTCTCTTGGAAGGGAATTTGAAATGAGCAATGTTGGCGAATTAAAATTCTTTTAAGGATTACAAATGCAACAACACAAGGATGGAATTTACTTATCTTAAGAAATATGCTAAGGATCTTGTTACAAGATTTGGTCTTGATAAGTCAACTCCAAAGCTGACTCCCATGCCCACCACTGGTAAACTACATAGAGATGAGAAAGGAGTCAATGTAGATCAAAAACTCTATCGATCTATCATTGGAAGTCTTTTGTATCTTACAGCTACTAGACTTGATATTGCTTTCAATGTTGGTTGTTGTGCTACGTTTCAGGATAATCGAAAGGAGTCTCATCTTGCAGCTGAAAAAAGGATCATGCGATACATTCAACACACTATCGGATATGGTCTATCTTATACTTATGATACTAACACTGATCTTACTGCCTATTCAGATGCTGATTGGGCAGGATGTATGGAAGACAAAAAGAGTACATCTGAGGTTTTTTACTATGTAGGGTTGAATCTTGTGGCTTGGCATAGCAAGAAACAAAAATCACAATCCCTTTCAACATGTGAAGCCGAATATATTGATGCAGGTTCATGTTGTACGCAACTTCTATGGATGAAACAGATGCTTGCTGATTATGGAATTGACACAAGAATAATGAAGATCTTTTGTGATAACTCTAGCGCGATTCGCATCACTGAGAATCATGTTGAACACTCAAGAACTAAGCACATCGACATCATGTATCATTTTATTTGAGATCTCTATGAATATGGTATCATTAACATGGAATTTGTGCCTTCCGATCAACAATTGACTAATATTCTCACCAAACCTCTAGATACTTCTACGTTTCAACACTTACGACAGTCTATTGGTGTTGTTTTGGTTCATTAGACCTCTAGATTTTTCTTGCCCCTGGATCTATCAATATCTTTTGGGCAATAAAATCTTGGAGTTTCAGTGAAGTGTTGTTTCAATTCTACATTTGTTTCTAGTAGTAGTAGTTTATTTCTGTTTAGTATCAAAATAAATCCTCCTTTTCTCGTAAAAGTAAAGTTGCTCTTGTTTTTCTTTCGGGAATGATATTTTATGAGGGAGAGTTCTTAATTCAACTTGTGTTTAATTGCCAAATCTTTGTGGGGAGTGCGGATGTAGAATATTGTAGGAGTTTTCTTATATCTTTCTAAACTCCTTGATGAATATACTAAGTTTCGACTATATGAAATCATCGAAACAAAGTTGTTATGTTCTCTTTTAGTCATGAAGTGTCTCTATGAGAATTTCATTATAATCCCGTTAATTTTCATACCTTTTCCAATTTATATTGACAAAAAGGGGGAGAATTATTTTGTAGTTCACACTACATGCATATGGTTTACGGATCATTATGTAAGAGGGAGTGGTTTTCATTGTGAGATGAAGTATTGACTAAGAAGGAGTGATACATATCACCGTAGTATTACTGTCAAAGTTGTGATACAATTGAACTTTGATGCTGTGTAATAATACTATGACACTGTATAACAATAATTGAGAACATCTGTTTTCTTATAGTTATAGCTACGGATCTTCAACGACTATGATGCCGAGTTGAACACGTTTAGAATCACTGGAGTACTTGGAGCGACGAAGAATTCAAGGAATGTTGAAGAACCAAGGAAATCAAGCATTTGGATGAGAAGCTACAAAGTTTATTTATTTTGTAATCCATATGTATTGATAGTTTTCTCACTAAAATTGACAAGGGGGAATTGCTAGAGCACTGCTCGGTCGAACTCGCAAGCGTTGCTATATCAAGCTTGTTTGTCAAGTTTAGGTGTCAAAACTATAAGTCTTGATTTCCAGTCTACTTATAGTTACGTCTCGGATTAGGATAGAATGTGTAGTTGAGATTTAGACTTCACGACGTTCATTGATTGAAGACGAAGATCTATTAAGGGGAGATTGGAGGAACTTCATCAACAAAAGGTATGTGGATACTTGAACTCATCTATCACTCAGAAGTCTAGTCTATTCTATATCCCATTGAGACTAAGTCATATAGCTATATAGAAATTTACATTATACACATTTGATATTTCGAGCTGAGTTTAACTCGATTATATCTTTCTTGAAATATGTGTTGGAAAGCTTTTTTCTTTAAATACGTTCATCATTATTCTTGACGAGTTTAGTTGGAAGCAATTTATTTGTTGGAAACTAAATTATGAGTGAAAAGATAATCATGTGAAAATCGCCTTGTAACATCTTACATGATTTATGTGAGACAATTATTTGATGTAGATTCGGAATGTTTAGTATTGATCATTCGATCACTTGAAAATTACTTACAAGCTAATAGTTTGTGTGATACATCTATCGTTGTCTTCTAAGGATGTTTCAATGATTGAAATGGGAGTTTAGAACAATTAATTATTGTCTGAATATAGCACAGTATGCATACCCGTATGCAAACTGTTGTAAGAACGATTCAGGTCCGGGAACCAAGTATGCATACCCGTATGTGAACGGCTTTAACTATTAAAGTCGGGGAACCAAGTTTGCGTACCCGTTTGCAAACTGTTTCACCTGATTTCGGTCTGGAACAACAGTATGCGTACCCGTTTTACGAACTATTGGAAAAGACCAATGTCCGGAACTTAAGTTTGCGTACCCGTTTGCAAACTGAGTTGGTTTAAGTTCTAAAATCGGTTAAGTATTATTTTATTCTCATGAACAAATACATTTATAAATTAAGGAATGAAATCTTTGCAAACCGCGGCTAAAATGTTCATGATCTGATTCTTTTGAAGCAATCCGATTTGTTTCAATTGTGCCTTGTATACTTCTATGAGAATATAAACAATTGAACAACTCTTTGAGTAACACAATTAAATTCATTTGATTATCATTTGATCTAGAAGTGTTAATATGAATGAGGCTTTACACAAGTGTTCATATGGCTAACTTCGGTTAACTATTGTTGAGCCAACTCAATATACACGTTTAGGTACGGTTACCTATATCTAAATGAAGGTATATTTCATTTGTGCGTAACAATATAAGACCATCTAACGGTGGAAAGATATTGCTTTGGTTTTAAGAAAACTTAGCTTGAATCTTAAATCAGTTTTTCGTCTAACAGTGAATATTGATTGCTTTGTTTCAAAGCTATCAAACCCTGAATTGTAGACTATATAAGGGAGAACTCTAGCAACTGGGAAACCTAATCCCCACACCTCCTGTGTGATACTAGTTGCGATTAGAGTCGATTCTCCTTTAACCTAGGTTTTTCCAAAAACCATTATAGGTTAACGACTTTAAGACTTCATTGGGATTCTGAAGCCAGACCCAACTATTTTCTCTGTAGTTGCGTGTTCTGATCTTACTTGTTATATCGTATTGAGTACTATCTTCTCTAATATTTGCTCGAGATTTATCTCTGATTGGTAAGATATAAAAAGTAATCACAAAGCTCTTCGTCTCATTCTTTGTGATTCCACAATAACTTGTTTTATTACCATATAGTTAAATTATTGTGAGATGATTGATATTTCTAAGCTGTTCTTCAGGAATATAAGACCGGATTATCAATTGCTTCCTGTTCACCTTGATTTATCAAAAGACGGAACAAAAAATTCATAGGTATTTCTGTGGAAGACAGATTTATCTATCAGAATACACTTTTTTGTGGGAGACAGATTTGTGTATCAAGTCTTCGACTTTGGGTCGTAGCAACTCTTAGTTGTGGGTGAGATCAGCTAAGGGAATCAAGTACGTAAAGTCCTTCTGGGATTTAGAGGCGTAAGGAACGCGACTGTAGCTTAATCATTGTGAGATTGGTTATGGCTCAACTACATTCCAGTCTGAAGTTAACTTTTAGTAGGCTAGAGTCTGTAGAGTCTTAATACAATGTCATGTTCAAAACTGGACTAGGTCCTGCGGTTTTTCTGCATTTGCAGTTTCCTCGTTAACAAAACTTCTGGTGTCTGTGTTATTTCTTTTCCGCATTATATTTTTATATAATTTAAATATCACAGGTTGTGCGTGGTTCAATTAATTGGTAAATTTGATATTTGGTTGTTGATTGAAATTTATTGACACTTGAACAATGGTTTTTGATACCGTTCAAGCTATTTCTCATATCAATCGGGCTCATTTCTATCTGTTCGATTGGAATTATATTGGATTTAGTCCATAGACTCCATACATATTGCGGAATGAAATACTGGGTGTGGTTGTTAGATCCCCTCTTTTTCAGGCTGAAATGATGACCCTTTGTGAATCATTCCAAGTAGCTGCACTAATCGAGAAGTTTCCTTCATCTTGAAAATATTTCAAGAACTATCTTAAGCATAAGAAAAATGAGATGAAGTTAGAAAACTTGATCTTCAGTTTACAAGTAGAAGAAGAAGGTCGAAGTGCTGAGAAAAGGGATTGAAAATGTTTCCTCTTGTTTCTGAACATACAAGAGGAAACATAAGCATCACGGTTGAAACACTAACAAGAATAAGTCGAAGAAAAAGAAAACCAATGTACAACGCAACAATTGTGGCAAAAAAGGTCATTACGCCAAAGAATGTCGCTTAAATAATGGAAACTCAAGTAAGAAGGAAAAGAAGGTTGACGATGATGATCAAGAATTGAATATGATTGCTACTCTTTCTTATGGTCTTCAAAACCTGAACTTGAGTTCTACTATTTGATCCATTGAGAAACCCATGACTTTTTTTATTTCAGAAGTTAATCTGGTATGCAATTCACGAGATTGGTGGGTTGATATGGGAGCAACCCGACATGTCTGTTTTGATCGTTCCATGTTCTCTACATATGAAACTGTTGATAATGGAGAACCTGTATACATGGGTAATGCCGCGACTCAGTGGTTCGAGGTAAGGGAAATTTAATACTAAAGTTCAAATCCGGCAAGAAGGTTACTATGAAAGATGTATTACATGTTTCTGACATTCGCAAAAACTTGATTTTGGGAAGTTTACTAGTGAAACATGGCTTCAAACTAGTTTTGTAACGAATAACTTTGTACTGTCAAAGAATGATACCTATGCAGGAAAGGGATATTTGGATGCATGTATGTTTAAGGCCTATGTAATGACAATAATATCTACTTAAGAAATTTGTACTATCAAAGAACAATATGTACTTAGGAAAAAAATAAGTCTTGAGGTATATTAAAGCCAATGTAATGACTTTAATGTCTGATTAATAAAATTTATTCTTTCCCTTACATTTTTAGACTCTTGTTTCGTTTGCATGAATGGCCATGCATGTTCATTAGGTTTTGTAAAGGGAATCGATGAATATGGAATACTGAAATATGCAAATGTTAAGTTTATATAAGATCAGAACTCGCAAACCCCACTGCGATGGTTCAGGCTACGCAAAAGATATGGTATCACAGTTGGAGAATATTTATGCAAATATCCTATTCCATAATGAATTTCGGTTATTCCTTAACATCCTGATAATCATGCTGTCAAATTTTCAGAATTTTTAACTCTCAAAAGTATTTTTCCGAATTTTACAAATTGAGTCTGGTGTCTGATTTTTTTTTTTTTTTTTGAAATATGACTTGTAAGTCTTGATTCAAAGTGGTTCTGTAGTTTTTCTATGACTCCTTTGAGTCTGTAGTGAAAACAAGATGCATAGATCAATATGTCTTCTCGAAACCCAATTTGGAAAATGTCTACATCAGAGTTGCGATGCAAAGAATAAGGAAGTTTTAGAATCACAACTTATGACTGTTTCCCAATGATAGATTCTGATATGAAATGCTCGCAAGACAAACAGATGTTTCCAGACATTCTAAGAGTCATAGGATTAGGTTGCAGTCACGTCTCATTTTATGCAAATCATTTTAAAGGGTTCAAAATGGTACAATGATCAGACTAAGAAGTCTGAATGTGAACTGACAGAAGCATATATCAATCTAAGGCACTCTTTCAGCATCATTTATGCAACATGCTGTGAAGAGAAAATAATTATGGTGCAGAGAAATAATATCATTGAAACAAATGATGAAGTTTTATTTACTGGATACCCGAGAATTGTGGAGGAAAACATTTTCAGAAAACTAGTATGTCTAGTATCCAGTAGTTACCCCAAGAGAGATCATTTTGCAAACAAAGAAAGTGAAATTCCTTACGTGGTCGAAAAATGTGGGGGTGTTTTAAACCAGATAGCTAGCACAACAATGGACTAACCTATTCAAGTCAAGCGACTTTACATATTAAAATGTTTTAGGAAATTACTCTTGGAATATAGAAAACATGTTGCGCTAAATAAAGTCAACTAGTCTAGAGTAATTTCCTAAAACATGTTTCAAAATCATCAAGGGAAATTATGCGTTTGTGTAGTAGAAATGCGTGCTGCGGAAATTTATGTTGATGGCGAGATCAAATATGTACTCCGAAGTTTGGACGCAGAGTCAAGGAGGTACCCAAAAATTTCCTTGAAAATAAGATACTTGTATGGCCATAATATATATATATATATATATATATATACGCATATTAGAAGTGAATATACTGTTCTAATCAGACAAATATTTGAGTAAAACACATGATTGAGATATTATGTTATGTCTTGACGAATACTTCAAAGACGACATATATAATATCATAAAACAACTACTCTCAATTGTGCACACTTAAAAACAAATAGTATTTGTAAATGGTATGAAGTCGACTTACAATTCTAGAGAGATTATAATTGTTTCATCGAGGGGAATGAGGCATAATAGCGTAACTAAAGAATAAGTTGCAGCGGTAACCGAACCTAAGAGATTGAAGATCCCATGGTCTAGGATCAAAAGGGAAAACTAAGTTGTGAATTATTCGCCAGACAAAGACTGAAAGAAAATTTTATATATCCCATTCCTATGATGAGAGTCGGTGTTACATATTACGAGAGAGGTTAAGAACTTCTTTTAATGATTCTTATGTCTTTAAATTAAATTAATTTAAGCGGAGTATGGCAGGATACTTCTAATATGAGATCACCTATATGAGTGTAAAGTGGTGCCGCTTCTATAAGAACTACAAGGCTATGTTACTGTAGAGCACTCATGAACAACCAGGTATGTTCAAGGCCGAAATGAACACAACCGAGAACAAAAAATGAAAGGAAATAAGTTGTGTGTTATTCACAACATTGTTTTACATTATACAGTTGAATAGTTCAAGACATCGCGATCACTAATCAACTAGTACACTCAATGGATATTCACTTTGGAAGATCAAAGCCAAAAGCTATCTCTCCAACATCAGTGATGTTCCGTATACAAACTCTTTAGTGTCTAGGGTTTAGGATAAAAGTCTCATAAAACATCTCTGTAGGACATTTTCATTGACCGTGGGTGATTGTTGGATATGAATGACAAATATTAACTGAAAATTAGTTAGGAGAGTTAAACAAATGGTCCATAGTTATGTCTTTACATCTATACACACCTGACTCAATCAAACGGTTGAGTTTGTACATGTTCCGACACAACCTTTGGTTGATAGACTTTTCTCCCATATGAAGAGGTGCAAACAAAGATATAAAAACCCAAGTACGTCTCCGTTCTTAATCACAAAATTTTTCACCATTAGGATTATAGAATTCAGAGAGTTTTGTTCTTCATCTTGCGTTTGTCTGCTTTCGAAGTATTCAAGTGTCGTTCTACTCGGAAAGGTAAGCGTTGTATCATGGAAAACCTTTACCTTTAACTGGTCAACATATGTATACAGGGTGAATTGCGTTTTAAGGAAAGAGCGATCCTCGCCTCGGTTTATTAAGTTTGCATTCTGTTTTCTTATCTTATTTACTTCTATTCTTATTGTTCTGTATTGAATATTGTTGTTGCATACAGAATATACTGAAGTATCATGAATGTTGAATGATCTTGATTCCCCGATCTTCCTGCAATACTGATCAACATGTTTAATCAAATATTGAATTTGTTTAAGTTCATTTTACTATGTACAGTTGAAGAATTTAAATATGCATATAACATTTTTGTTTTATTGCTTCTGTCATTTTAGTCAGTTTTCTACTTGTAAGAAATGAGTATGCACTGCACATGTAATTTAGAAACTAACAACCTTACCATGGACAATCATTGTGAATGATCTGTAGACAAAGTAACTTAGACATACAACAACCAGTTTGCTTTGATTTGTGTATCCAGTAACTATGTTATAACCATCAACATGTAAGATGGAATAGATAGGGAAACATTCTCATTGGTAGGAGTAGATTTATAAGGAAAATGAGAAACATTCTCACTGCGAGAATTTATAAGTACAAAAAAACATGCAGTAATTGGAGTGAGCTTTCATAAACCGATAACTAAAACTATTAATGACAATATATGATACCCAAACAAATAAATAGAGGTAGTAGAAATAGAAAAAACGTTTTAAAAATTGGACCCGCGTGTATATCGGTTTTCACCTATGTATTATAAATGCAGAGGGAGTATTAATAATTTGGTGCGTACATAAAAAATATTGATATACATAGATTGGGCTATAATGGTTATTTCCTTAGTATCTCCCAATTTACAGAGGCACCTCCAAATGTGGGTTCTATTTTTATCACGTATTTGTGGGAGATACTGTTAGATAGTGTGTCCAAAATGGGACTCGGTTATCATTATCACCACCATTTATCATCACGTCTCACGTGTCATTCTTGTAAGATCTTCATCTTCACCAGCAGTCGTCATGAAGACTCTATCTCTTTCTCTCTCAGCTCACTTCCAACCTTGTAGATCTCTAAAACACTCTCAGTAACAAAATCCCACTTCAGTAAAACCAATAATACTAATAAAAAATCCTGTTATTGTTGTTGATTCTCTTCTCCTCTAACTCTCTCTCTCAACTACTTTCTTCCTCCCTCTTTTTTCCCTTTCTCTTTGTCTCTTGCAAACAACAACAAACCCTACAATCCTTTTGTTCCTTTTTCACGAGCATTACCTGAACAACAACAACTAAAAAGCTAGGGTTTTTACTCACATTCCCAATTCCCCATTGTCTATCTGAGACTTGCCAGTTTTTAATGTTTTGGGGTTTCCTTTTTAGTAATAATAATATCCGATAGCTTTACCTTTTGTATTTTTTCCCCTTATCTAAAAAATACTCAGAGAGAAAAGTACAAGACAAAATTAGCTCAAAATCTCTTGATTAGGGTTCTTTTCATTTAAAAGGTAACCCCAAAGAGACAGATAAAAGAGTGAAAGAGATCTTGTTGTTGTTGTGGGTTCTTATGTTTTTCATTTTCATTTCTGGGTTTTCAAGATGTGAATAAATTGGGAATTTTTTTTGGAAGATTTTTATTTTAGGGTTTTCTAATTTGAGAAAGGAAAATAAGAAACCCCAACTAAAAACATTGATTGGGTTGTTTTTACCTTTATTTTTGGAGACTTACATGTGAAGCAATTGGGTTGAATAATTTGACGGAATCTCTCTCTTTTTGTTTTTCTTTGATTCTGGGAATTTACTGTTTTCATGGGTTTTATAACTTTTGATGGAATTCATTAATATTGGTATTCCTTATTGGATCTTTTGAGAGTGCACAAGAATCACCACAATAGACAGTTGAAGTGTTCATTTATGAACTACTTACTTTATTGGATGTATGGATGGAAACTAGTTTGAAGAATTTAATGTCAGTGTGAAGAATTTAGGTTTTTTTGTGTGTTTTTAATGATGGAAGATATTGGGTTATTCAAGCAAGTATGGAGATGGTTCTACTCACACAAACAAGTCTATTCCACTACAAGAACTACAGTTTGTTGTTTTAGAGATAAGATGATGTCGAAAATTGATCATCACTGGCCACTGCTTTGTAGTGGGTGTGTCAAGTTAGGGAACTTGTTGGTGATTGTATTGATGCAATGGAGGAATTGTTGTATGAGGGGTTTGAAATCGTTGCTACGGCTCAGTTCAGCTGCTTTGCTACTTATCATGTGGAGCTGCTTTCTTAGTTTGACATCCATATCTTGTCTTGCTTATGTGCTTCTAACACTGGTAATTCATTGTCTCTTGATACTTATGTCAGTGTGTTTCTTATGCGTTGGTTTCTTGCAAATTTCCTATTTTGATTTATGGTTCTAGGAGAAATCCGAGATATCCAAAGGCAGTCCAATTGATAAGATCGTGTGCTGTGTTTGCATGTTAATTGGTGTTCTCAGAAAGCTTGTCATGATTGTTTGTCTGGTTTCTAATAAGATCGTGTGCTATTCTGATTTTAAGTTCAGCTTATTAAAGGCAGTCCAATTGATAAGTATGTAGCTAATTTAGGACAAGTTGAGGGTGCAATTTTGTTCTTAACAAATGAAGGAGCTTATGTGTATCCATTTTATGCAAAAAGATGGGTTTTCATACAAGATTCGACTTTTTTACTCACTTGCTGGAGGTTGTCCTCTAAAAATCGAAACTTGTTATCTTAAAACTTTGTTGAATCACACATTCACTGAAGGGGCGGTTGGAAAAGTGCGGGTGATGAGCTTGTAGTATTAGAGCTTCGAATTGTAAGTCTTTAGGATCGAAAACCAGGGGCTGGGGAACACCCTTTTGGATTTTGGCAAGTTATGGCTGTCTTTAGGCTTATTTGAAGTGTGTTTCGAGTCCTTTGATTTTTCAGAAGTTAGGATATTTTTCTCTCATGAGCCTATCTAGAGTAATTCAGAGATCTCCATCACATTTCTGTTATGTCTTTTGGAATGTAAGGATGGCAGTAGAGAGTAACAGGGGTAGGAGTGCTCCCATCTCAGTTTGATGCATCACCTTTTTATTTTTTCGTTCGGAGGTGTCCTTTTCCTTTTTTAAACTGACATGATAAACGACTAAAACAACTTCGTTCTTGCTATTCTTTGTACTAGTTGCTTCATTGCTTACATGACCTGATCTTTTTTTCTCAAGGAAGATTTCAGTACAGTGCAACTGACTATTAGATTAATTGTTTCAGGGGGCTGCTGGCGCTGGTGTTCAATACTTGGGTTACAGTCCTGGACTGTTTATTGTTGGATTATTTGGTATTTTGATCTTGTGGATGTATGGGAACTTTTGGATAACAGGGATACTTTTTATAGTTGGAGGTATGTAGTTACCTTCTTCAGACATATGAATAGACACATTAAAACTGAATCTGAATTATTTATTACTATCTTTAAGATTAAGCTAATGTTATTTAGTTGGTTTGAAGAGCTTAGGTTATATAGTGAAGTATATGTTTATCCTCATAACTGGTGAGGCACTGGGGTCTCTTTTCTGGCTCCAAAATCTGTAGAGAGGGCTAGAAGGGAATATGTCGAATTTTGTGATAAGTAGAATATTGTGAATAGAACAATATGGTTGACTGAAAACCACTTTTGCTTCGCGAGTGATGCTACTACAGCTGTCTGCCGCGTCTGTGTACTCAGACGTCGGGTGTTGATGAGAAAGTAAATGACACTTAGACCTCCATTTTAGTACATGTTCTTCATTTGGACACAATACCAGGAAACACAACTAGTACACAATACCAGGAAACACAACTAGTAGTGTTTGTTTATATTACGAAAATGTGTAGTTGAACTTTAATAATTGTGCACCAGAATATGTGGGATTAGGAACTTAGAAATGAATGTGGTCCCTTGCTCTTGAAAACTAAAACAATTTACTAACTAAAAGCTCCGTGGTCAACTTCAATATGTGTACCATATATTATGCACTATCTTTTGCTTATTTTAAAAAAAGAAGAAGACATTAATAGTGTTCTACATTCTTTCTTCTGCCTGCTTGGATGTATTGTTGTGGAGATCATCATTAACAAACACATTCCACCTCTTTCTCCTTTCCCTGTGATTGGAGCCTCTAGGGCTGCCATTCTTTTTTTTTTTAGAAACCAACAACTCTCTTTTAAAACCCTGTATCTTTATTTCCTTTGCTGTGAATGTGCCCTTTCTCATTTGATTTTATCATCTGGTTGTTATTCTTCATTACTGAATTTTGAAATTGATTTACCACATCGCAGGCTATTTGTTTTCCCTTGATCATGCACGGTTTGTCGTCTTGATGGCAGCTGCATATGCAATTTATAGTGTTCAAACTCGCGTCGGATGGATTGGAATTTTTCTTTCAGTAAACTTAGCGTTTCTTTCAAACGATCTCCTCAATCACTTGCTCCAAGGATGCGACAGTGCGAGTGGAAGTATACACATGGAAGAAGAGAAGGAGGCGGAGTCAATTGCCGAAGATGACTTCTTAAGAGATTTTGAGTATTCTATCCCTACTGAAGAAACTGAAAATGTGCAATCATGCAAATCAACTTCCAAACCATCTACAACAGCCTCTGTGGATGTTCAGAAGGAGACTTCAACCAGTCAAGTTGTTAAACCAGATACCAGTTCAGTGGATGAGATGAAGAGGATAATGGATAGTGTAGATCATTATGAGGCTTTAGGTCTTCCACGCGTCAACTTAGATGCTGGGATCTTGAAGAAGGAGTATCGTAAAAAGGTATTGGCATTCTGGTCACATGCATGCTATATAAGATCTCTGTTTCCTTCTGAAATGTCTGGTTGGTATACTTTGATCTATTCTACTTTGGTGCATCATATATGGGAAAGAGGATAACAGTAAAAATCCATCAATGTGGTTATGTGTTTTAGGACATCATGCGCACCTAGGTGATATCCTTATGTTGGTGCGGCTCCAGCTCCCCCACATGCAAAATTGCAAACATTCTTGGACAGTAATACCAAACCAATTCTCCAAAGAACAATAAAAGACCACATTAGTTAGGGTAAAACAGCTGATTTAAGTGGATAACATTATTCTTGTCTGTATCGATAACCCCAGTATGTGGTATGCTATTGTAGTCAGTGAACTGGTCTGTCCAGTGCCTGTAATATTTATAGCGAGTTTTTTTTTTCTGCGGAGGTTGGTGAGGACACATTTTGTCGCTTTGCCTCCCCCATGAGAAATCAAGGTACTTTGAACTAGAGCTGTCAATACACTCGTCGTCTATATCCATAATTGTCCCACCTTTCCTTGATTGATGTTTATATGTATGGCAATAATGGAAGTGAACAAATAATATTTTGTTTCAGGTTTTATAGTTTTGACCATTCTCAGTTTTCTTTGTGCTTATGGTTTAGCTTCTTTTTGAAGGCAATGCTTGTGCATCCTGATAAGAATATGGGAAGTCAATTAGCATCTGAATCATTCAAAAAGCTTCAGTGTGCATATGAGGCAAGTCTTTGTACTTCTTTTTGAAGGCAAGTTTTCCTTGTTCTATTTGGTATAATTGCCGTGTATTGTCCTCATCATTGTACCTATAACTTGATTTCAGGTTCTTTCAGACTTGGACAAGAAAAGGAACTATGATGAACAATTGTGGAAGGAAAGATCTAAAACTGTTTGCGAAGATTCCCATGGAAGTTCACGACAGGTACCATAAGGGCTTTCTGTTAATAATGCACGAAACAATTGATTCCTCGTTAATAACCGTATAGAAGTACGATACTGCTAAACCTACCATGTCATATGAATTTGGAGCTGTGTGTTGTCAGATTATGCCATCGTTCCTTTTGGACAGGGCACCATCTTTATCTGTTACTCATGCATATGATGTATTTTTAAATTTCCTTATGGATTGAGTGAGTGCTTTTCATGCTTACTTGGAGGCGACGTGATCAAGAGAAAGCTAATGCTAACTGCTGATCTGATATGATTACCTCATTGGTCTACTACGTAGTTCATTTCAGCTATTGTAGATATGTCTTATGAGAGGAAAGGAGAGGAGGTGGAGTATACTTTGTTCACAATCCTCGAAATTCGAAATGTCTTGACCAAAACGAACAGTTACATTTTATGTATCTTATGTCATATTTTGACTGATCACCATAGTTTTAGTCTCGACACAAGAAAAACCTTGTTCCCTTGGATAAAATAGTTCCAAGCAACATGGGGCACGTCAAGAGTTCTTAGTGTTATGCGAATAAAGAAGGGATAAATGTTTTATTGATCTATTACTCTATTTACTATTTTTGCTTCTAAGAAACCCATTAGTATTCCTGAGAAGTAGAGGAAGATATTCCTGGTAGAAAGAGTCATGATGTTATGTTTTCAGTGTTCGACATTGGTTTTAGACTTGACACAAGAAAAACCCTATTTTGTTGAATAAAAAAATTCGAAGCAAGAGGGGGCTCCTGGGTTCTCCTTATTATATGTAAGCAAAGAAGGAAACACACCCTTTTATCATTCCCTTTCTATATTTATGCACCATTTGCATATTCTCGCTTTTACCTAGTTTAATATATCGACCATGTATTGGTGCTACCAGGGAACTTAGTCATTTGAGTGTATTTCCTCATTTCCTGTCAACAGGATGCTGCCGATTATAGATCTGATGAATCAAGACGAATTCACTGCACAAAATGTGGCAATTCGCATGTATGGATATGCACAAACAGAACCAAGGACAAGGCTCGGTGGTGCGAGGTTAGTCATAAGTTATTTGTTATCTTTCAATTGTTTATAGTTTAGCTATTGAGCAAATGCTCTAACTGGGCCTTCTTGGCATGTAGGATTGCTGTGAACATCATCGAGCCAGGGATGGGGATGGATGGGTTGAGTATGGGTGCTCGCTGGTCTTTCAGAGTCCTCCAAAGGTAATTCTTGCTGTGGCTTAATTCGATTACAGGCTTATAGTAATATTTAATTTCGTTCTTTGATTTAATTACCACTGCTCGTCTTTCCCCTCTCAGTCAAGGAGATGAAAGTGTTCTTCCGTTTATTGAAATTTTCAATTAATCAGTTTAGCACATTAAGTTTTACAGTCTTACATTTTCATCTATAGGTTAGTGGATGCTCTTCATTTTCTTCCTTTTGGTCATTGGGTTTAATACATCTCCTTTTCCTTTCAGGTGGAAATACCACGTGCCTTTGTTTGTGCTGAGAGCAAGATTTTTGACGTGTCAGAGTGGGCTATCTGTCAGGTCAGTGGTTCTGCAAATGCTAGTTTTTGGTGTCAAATGAATGCTAGAGTTATAATGTAATCCTATCAGTTTGCTGGTTGTAATCCTATCAGTTTGCTGGTTGTAATCCTATTAGTTAACAACAACAGAACAGTAAAAAGAAAATAAATAAGGGGTTAGAAGGGGATTATATTTTTCTTGTTAGATAGACCAACTTGAAGAGAAAAAACAATAACGTTTGGTGTCTCCCATGAAAGACTATAATCATATTTATTTTTAGTGATAAGTTGAACGACCCTTAACCATTTGAGTGCTGAAAGTTCACTGAGTGTAGGGATGAAAGCCTGTCATCTTCGCGTGTAATTAATTGTACCTGTTCCCCGTGTAGCCTGTTAAGTATGTTGTGAGATTGAATACATAGTTTTTTTTCTCGCTTCTTCTGTTAGAAATATTGTCAGTCACCAGGCTCTTTCTTCATTTAGGCCTTCTTTTTGTTTTTTTGTTTACCTCGTGCAGTTGAAAATGGTTTTGTTATATGCAGGGGATGACCTGTAGACCAAATACCCACCGACCTAGTTTTCACGTCAACATGGTTGGTTTGGAGAAGATGAGTAGGTCAAACTCAAGCAGATTCCCATGGGATTTGGATGCACAGATGATGGAAGAGGATGAAGAAGAGTTTGAGTTGTGGCTTCAGCAGGCATTGGCGTCGGGTCTTTTCTCCGAGGCATCCAAACGTAGGAAGAGTTGGAGCCCTTTCAAGTTGCCTCAAAAAAAATACTGGCGAAAATCAACATAAAGAAGGTTTTTGTTCACGTGATCATGATTCAAGAGGGAGCGAAAGAGAGCACAGATTATAGGATATTCAGATTCTGTTTCCCCAAGGAGATAAGATGGGCAGAAGGAGAGAGACAGGTGGGTACAAAGTAGATTCCGGGGATGACGCGGAAGATGAGATGAAGACTGAAGATCCCTCTACAGTGAAGGAATTGTTTTACCTTTTTACATTGAAGTTGTAGAGTCAGGTGGATAAGGTGTCGGCTGCCTGCAATTCTATTGTGAAACCAAAACATAAAGGTGGTGCTCGAAGAGCTCTGCAAGATTGCAGTAGTTTGGTGTTTGTTTCATTTTGTCTTACTTAGGTGGTTTAGTCGAGTAATGATTTTTAGCATCTCCTCATGTCTGACTTAGTGACTGGAGATAGAATTAGATAGTGGAAGAATGAGAAGGAGGATGCCTTCTCTCATCTTGCTTTTGTATAAAAGGTTCTGCTTGTCATAAACATTTAACTGTCACATCAATGTAAAAAGGAAGAACGATGAAGAAAGAATGAATATTAAACAGAAAAAAAGATTTAATGTACTAGTCGTGGGAGAGTTTGAGAGATTTTAATGTATTTAAATCTCTAGGGATTTAGAGGGAGTGTGAAAGAGTCTAGGCAATTTGGCTGTTTAAAATCTCTCAAACTCTCCCACGACTAACCCCCTGTTAGTGAAATGTGGTCAGAGAAATACCATCTGTTTTTGGCATCTATCCTCTACTTGTTGAACTTGGATGTGGTGTATGTATAGTTTGCAAGTTCGTCGATGTATCTACGGCTGAAGTTTGACATGGTCCGCTATTAGATAAAAGGTGTTGACGATTAATTCAATTAAAGGAAGATAAGTTCTCATCTGCGGGGATAGCTCAGTTGGGAGAGCGTCAGACTGAAGATCTGAAGGTCGCGTGTTCGATCCACGCTCACCGCATTTTTTTCCCCTACTTGGCACAATCAAGAATCTTTTTGATCTACATTCACTTGCGAAAAGATATGGTTCAAACCCCTCTCAAGAATCCCTGTCTTTTTTTTGGTGCCTCGTACTCTTATCAGAAATCGATCTCGAAAAGAAATTTCCTTATATCTGCAGAAAAGTTCATGATGCCTTTTAGTCACATAAGGTCGATGGACGTAAGATCCTATAACGAGGAAAGACCAAACAATAATCTATATATAAGGCACAAAAAATAAATTTCCATCTTGACTCGAATACCATCGAGTATATTTATAATTCTCCATCATCGCTTTGCTCCTCCCCTCAAGGGTTCTTAGCACTCTTGCCGACACCAACTGTTGAACTTGATATTTGAAACTGATTTTTGCAACATATCTGTAGGGTTATCAGCTATAGGAACATATGTCATTGTTATATTCTTCAACTGCACCCTTAATAAAATGATACATGACACCAATGTGTTTTGTCCTATCATGATACATCTGGTTCTTAGACAAATGAAAGGCACTTTGACAGAGAACTGAGTTGCACTCTCTTGCTTGAAACCAAAATCACCAACCAAACCTGTCAATCAGGCTGTCATGCATTATGCCTCAGTTGTAGACAACTATACTTTTCAAAATCGACCTCCAACTGATAGTACTACTCCCTCCGTCCCACTATTAAGTGACCTAGTTCAAGTTTGCACAATTTTTAAGGCAAGCAAGGGGAAAAGTATTTTTAAGCAATTTTTACAATTATACCATTATGGATAATAAATAGTGAAATTTTGAAATGATTTATCTCTCAAACTACACCACGGATGTTCGCAAACTTCGTACCATTGAAAAGCATTTTAAAACACCTATGTAACGAATATAAACATGACTATCAAATTATGCATATTTCTTATAATCAATTAAAAGGATAATTTTAGAAATATCTCTTTGTTTAGTGATATAGGTCACTTAATGGTGGGACAAAATCTAAAAGTAACTAGGTCACTTATTAGTGGGACGGAGGGGGTACTACACAATATGAAAGTATAACATGTCAAGGACCTTTTCTATCAAGTTACACAATATGAAAGTATAACATGTCAAGGACCTTTTCTATCAAGACCACCTGCATAATCATAATCAACATAACCCACAACTTTTGTTGAACCACTATAATATTTGTCACACCAAACCAACTTTCAATGAGCTTTCCCAAAACTTCCCATGTATCTACTTACTACATCTTGTACCATATCTAGCCTTGTGCAATCCCATAGCATACACTATGCTACCAACTGCATTTGCATAAAAAACTCGAGACATATATTCTGCCTTATCAGCAATTTGAGGTGGTAGCTTTGAAGAAAGTACAAAACGCGTTGCCAAAGAAGTACTTACTAGTTTTGCATCTTTCATACCAAATTAACCGTTCCAACACCTTCTCAATGTAAGCCTTCTGAGACAAATACAAATTTCCTCCAGCTTGGCTCTACGAATCTCAATGCACAATGTCTTCTTCGCTGCACCTAGGTCTTTCATCTCATACTCACCACTTATTTTCACTTTCAACTTCTATTTCCCTGGCATGTCTTTGCAAGCTATGAACATATATATCATCAACATACAAGAGAAAATACACAAATATTCCATCTTGTAGTGTCCTATGATATTCATAATTGTCATACTTACTCCTCTCATAGCCATTTGCAATCATAAACGTATCAAAACGTTTATACCACCGCATTGGAGATTTCTTTATCCCATGTAAAAATTTATTCAATAAAACTATGTTTAACAACAGGGGAAAATACTTCATTGTTGTCAATCTTTTCTCTTTGTGTAAACTCCTTTGTCACAAAATTTTCTTTGAACCTTGTTCATTCACCATATGTAGCTCATTTTTTTCTTCTTTAAGACACATTCACAATGCAGAAACTCCAGATAATACTACTATGTCATGTGCACCATCTTCCCCAGAATAACTTTTCCATATAATATGGATTGACATTTTCAGATGCTTCATTTTTACCTCTAATATATAGAGAAAGTATTGGCCAAAACAGTGTCTTAAGTGATAGGTGTACAGAGTGTTAATTAAAGATTGTAGATATTCAAGGATGTAATCTGGGAACGTTACTCATGTTTATGCAATTCCATTTATTATTCTAAGAAAAGTGTTTCTTGTGTATTTTGGTCTTGGTGTGATTTGATCTTAGGACCTAGAGCCGGACAACTTGAAAAGAGTGTTTAGATAATTCAGAATTGAAGATTGATAATCCAACCAAGTACCAATTGCAGTCACTGCAACAAAAATAGCCATGGATCATTCTTAAAAACTGTGATCTTACTACTGCATGTCTGTGATCTTTTCCCATATGATCTAATGGGTAATCTATAAATCACAAATGCAATGAAATGTGTGATCTTTAGTGAACAATCCTTCTCAAGTTTTTCTAAACAGTAATCTATACCCAATACAAAGAACTCAAGGTTTTCAAAAGTTGAGATCTAAAGACATGGTTTTGGAAGACTATATATATAGATAAAACAATGATCTTTTATTTAAGTTTTCAACCCAAGTTTACCCTATACAAACAGTGTTATTTCATTTCTTCACCTGAAATCAAATTCAAATTTTCAACCCAAGATATAAATGGGAAATAATTTCATTGAACAGAAAATACGCGACAAATAGAGAAATTACACATTTTTTCTGAGTCAACTTGTTTAACTTCAGTAACAACACACCAGATCCAACTCCTAAACAAGGGCAAACAAAAAGTTTTTTGACAAGATGAGTTCAACCTCTAATTTATCTCACTCAGATTCAAGCTTTACCATCCTTCACCCAATGGAGAATGAAGTTAAATCTGAGAAGCACAAGACTTGCAGAATCCATAACAACCTCCTCAAGACTACTGAAAGAGCACTTTATACGCTTTCTTCTGTAACAAACCTTCATTATCCTGCAATTTAAAAATCATAATCGGTTACCACAATAACAAGTTTGCAGAAGTGAGCCCATCGAGAATAAAGTTGATAAAAATAAGTAAGAACTTTAAATTTAATTCTGCAGATGGAAAGCTTATTTAGTTCCTGATTGATAATTTTCTTGCTTAAGTAGGGACACAATTACCTAAAAGTATTGCACAACACTTTGAGGTATAAGGTTGAACACAATCTAACTTGATTAGGCACATGTGAGTTGTTGAACTTTATCATGGAAATGAATTCTCCGACTTAATATATCATAACATACCTGTACTGTAGATGTAAAGAACTCAAGCAACAGAAAAGGTCTTTGTATGAATTTAAATTTTTTGGCACATACCAATCAATGGAGGCTTCCGAATGTTGGGATACTGCGGATGCAAACATTTACACTCGACAATGAGAAATATCACAAAACACATTAGTGGGGTAGAACTTAGAAGATCTGTAAAAATACTCCATAAAACCACTAATGATAACCTGGCAATAATCTCAACAGATTTGTGGCTTACATGCTAAAAACAGAGTATTATGAGTCATAATAAGAGCTAAATTTAGACCATGCCTGAACCAAGATAACTCACCACAGCTGAATTGTTAGCTACTAGATTACTACTTAGACAGGCTTCCTGCATTAACACCTTGGATGAGACTCTCCAACGGATATCGCGAGTGGCCGTTGAAAACCAACCTAGTTGTTTTCCTTCTTCACCGCCTGGTTCAAAGTAACACGTACCCAATATTAAAATTCAGCATATGTAAGCCATAAGACATATCATGTTCATCTATATATGGTCCAATATCACCAAGAAATGGAAAACATCGGGGTATAACAAATAAACCCATAATGAAGCAAAAGCAAGAGTGTCAATTAAGAACTATTCATAAGAAAACTAATATAAGAGTTAAAATAATATGCAGAGGGGGACGGTATAACCTGACGGTTTGTCCATATTGGCAATATGTGAAGGCATTCCGGCGCTTGGGCATGCTAGGGGAGCCTAAAACAAGAGCAAAATAAGTAAAACATTAGACATAGTGTGACAGAAAAAATAAAATAATTACAGAAATTCGTCATTTCAATTACAGATAGCCAATACTTCTGAATGGTCCACTCAAACACATAATTAAAATATAAACCTGAGAAAGTAGATATAAACTAGAGTAAAACCAGAAAACCATATTCAGAAAGATTCGACTATACCAATAAGATAAATTTGAGATAGATTTAGCACATAACATACAATTAGATTTTTCTGTGGCATTCAACAAGATAGCTTTGAGATAAGGTATAACAACATCATAATATCTTGAATAACCAATAAGGAAAAGAAAAACAGAGTTTATACACCATAATCATAATTCAGAATTGACCTCGGATTCATAAATTCTTCAATTGTACCAGAAAACCCTGCTCCAGGTCCTGATATTTACAACTTACAACATTAATAAGACTACATAATAACCATTACTAAGTACATAAAATGGTAATAATAAGCTAATGGATCTAAACAAGATTTCTTTCAAAAAACCTTCTATATATATGCATTACCTTTTGCAACTCCCATGTTTTCTGAGAAACAACGTTCTGCTCTTCTAGCTAGATTTGTCTCTAATTTGTACGTCCAAAAAGATTTTCATTGTAGTTACTATACAATATACAAGTACTCGTTTAGCAAGTATATACTACTATTAGTACCTAAAACTTACTTCTAGGTAAAAAAAATGCACCGCTGTGGTACTTTCTTTTTAGGTTCGAATATCAAAATCGAACAGGACATGCCTAAACCACAATAGCATCCGTTCCGTCCTTCTTCGGTCACGATGGAGAGGAAGATGGGTTGATATTAGGGAACGGAAGCAGAAAATTTTAAGAAATTGGCAATGGTATTGAATTGTGTGTACGTTGGGTATTAAAAACTAGGAAGAATACAAAGCTTTTGGATATGAAAGCTTGTTCTGTTTTCTGAATAGGCTAAGTGACCTATCTATATTAGTTTAGAATACACAATGCCAATCTCGTGAGTAGTGGAGGTAGTGAGGTTGTGGAGAGATGGAGAATATGGGTATCATGTGAGATAAACTAGGGAAGTTTTTGGAAACTCCTTTTCTCACGAATCCACGATCTCTCCAACCGTTTCCAACTGTCACCACTACTCCAACTTTTCACATGGGGTGTTGGCACGCTGCATGTTGTCGTAGACCACAAGACCAATACCCCATGAATAATACCCTCATGTGATGTATTTTTTGATATTTCTTAGGTGTTTTTGATGAATCAAAGATATCATCTTTCTTAGGCTAAATCGTAGCCATTGGTATGCCATGTGTTTAGGGCGCAATCGTGCCTTGTTGCGGTATAAGATGGCCGAGAATGGCGCACAACATAGTGCCATAGCCTTGTCCTAAGATGTGATGACCGAGAATGGCACATGGCATGGTGCCATGGCCTTGGATTAAGCTTCCAAGGCCGGTAATGATGCGCGGCTAGGTGCTACGGCTTTGGACTAAGCTTCCAAGGCCGGGAATGTTGCACGACTAGGTGCTACGACCTTGTCCTAAGTTTCCAAGGCCGGGAATGTCGCACGACTAGGTGCTACGACCTTGGCCTAAGATTCCAAGGACGTGAATAGCGCATGGCATGGTACCACGGCTTATGATGCGATGCGATAACGGATATGGCACATGGAATATTTTGCAAAATTGCGTTATGGACTTAGTCAATTATTTTTGAGATGATTTATTCCGAGCTATTAGCCCATTTTCTTAGCTAAAGAGCTGTAAGCCACAATGACTATTCCATGACCTTAGCCATGTTTGGGATAAGGTACTTTATGAGATATGCGGTGTAGGCCAGGGGATCGACCATGCCTATCTAACATGCCACAATGCTCATGATGTGATTATCATGTAGCTGGAATCTAGAATTTGAGTTTAAAGAAACATGACAGGTTTAGCTTTGGAAACATAATGCCATTTTAGTACAAACTTTGAACATTATGTGGTGGGTTAGTGTATTTGGGTACCCTCGTCTTTTCAAATATATATTCATTTGAGAAGACGACGACGAAATGATTTCACTATGTACACCAAACAAGATTAAAAAGATATAGTTCAAACCCCTTTCAAGAACCCTAGCTCCATTTTGGTGCCTCATACTCTCACTAGCAATCAATGTTTCTCGCAATATAAGGAAAACAAATTTCCTTGTATATGACCTAAAAGCTCTTGATGCCTTTTAGTTACATAAGGTCGATGCTCTTATGGGCCTGGAACAAGGAAAGCTCAATTAGACAATAAATCTGTATTCAAGGCGTAAACAACACTAGTATTATCAATTTTGAACTTCTTATCACTAACGGATTTTAAAGCAACAAGAATCTAGCTGCAACTTTCACTATAGAAGTATACAGGAGAAGTATGTGCCTCCCAAGATGTAGGTATTTCCATGGTCACTGATGCAAAATGTAGCTCCAACAAAGGATAATAACTTGCTCAAAAGGGGTAGCGAAATTGATGAGACTAATTGCAGCCTATGCACCACTACAAAGGCTAATTAAGGAAGATAATAAATTCTTACATTGTGTCTTTGCAAGAACTATATGAGACTATTTCATAGATCATTATGGAGTGTCTTGGACGCACAAACAAGATCTCAAATAACAATTACTCGAGAATTGGTCTGGCAACAAAGGGAAGAAGTTGGGGAGCAAGATTTGGCCAATATTACCTTCTGTTATTATTTCAGTGCTTTATTCTGAAAGGAACTCATGAGTTATGAAAAACAAAATATCAAGAGATGCACATACCACAAATGTTGAGGTGAAAAGACTTGTTTTTCAATATGGTAGAGTCCAAAATTGTTTTCCAACAATTAACTTCAATAAGATGATTTGTAATTGGGAAACTGCATTAGTTTGTAGATACGTCCTGGGCTAGGAGTTTTCTGGTCTCAGTTATCCTTATTCTACTTTTTTTCCCTTAAAATATCTAACCTTTTCCTTTAAGAAAAAATTGACTTCTCGTATCGCTAATTCAGTGCCTCACCATTAAGTGCAACGTTGCTACAAGGCCGAGAATTATCAACTTCCATGAGAGTTTTACCATTGAAGTCGGTACAGTTACTTTTTTTATATGGATATGGTAAGATCCTGTGGAATTTGATAACCTCCCGTAAAACTCAGGCTGCATAACAATTGAGTACACTTACAATGCAAAGACCCTTCCAACTATTTTTCTGAACTTGATATTTCAGAAAAACAAAATAAAATTCTGAAATAAAAATGTCATTTCAAAAGTTAGTAATACTGAAATTATGAAACTGAAATGATGTAATATACATAAGCTAAATCATGGTCATTCAAGATTCAAGCTCAAAAGCGTTGCCAAAGGTCCAAAATTAAGCTGTGGATCTACCAACAACTTGAATATGAAATTCAATCAAGTTTTTTGCGCTCAACTGTTGAATGCAAAGAAATTTCACTCTTATGCCCAGCCATTGGGCACAGAGAACCTAAATCATCTAATTAACACATCTGTATTAGTGATCCAACGATTTCACACTTTTGTGCATAGAATATGAACCATCATATTAACACATCCTTACCGATGATCCACCGGTTTCACACTTTTTTACCTAACCACTTGGCGCATGGAGTTTTGATTTAGTTCCTAATTTAAGTTGACATGGGTTTCAAGTCCTTGTTTGAACTTGAGTTTGGAATCACTCGTAAGGCCGGTTCCTACGACATATAACAAATTTTTCTATTTGCCATGCGATGTGGCATGGGAAATATATTTCCCCACTATGGTAAACTAGCAAATTTGAATAAAATAATATATATGATTGTGTTTTGTGGGACCCGAATCAATTAAAAAAAATGTTTAGGAGGGGTTCTTATAAGTTTTACTCTCTCCGTTTTCAAGAAATACAGATGATTTCCTTATTTGGATATGTTAAAAGAACAGGTTGGTTTGCATTAATGGAAAGTCAAATGCTATGAGTTTACTAACCTACCATCGGAATGACCACTTCTCTCTTTTAGCGCAAAAAAGGGGATCACTTCTCTCTCCCATTTTTCTCTAATATCAAGTGAATGAGACAAAGGATAAATTAGAAAAAGATACGAAAAAGTAGCTAATATGATTAGTTTCTTAATTTATGTGCAATCCAAACAAGCCTATTTTTCAGAAAGCGATCGAGTATGTATTTTAAGAAATTGAATGAAACCCTTATATAATATAAAAATATATTATAATAACTAAAAAATAGGAGAGAATAAGAATATAAAAAATTTACTATACATAGCATACAATTAGATTTTTCAGTGGCATTCAACAAGATAGATTTGAGATAAGGTATAACAACATCATAATATCTTGAATAACCAATAAGGAAAAGAAAAACATAGTTTATACACCATAATCATAATTCTGAATTGACCTCGGATTCATAAATTCTTCAAGTGTACCAGAAAACCCTGCTCCAGGTCCTAATATTTACAACTTACAACATTAATAAGACTACATAATAACCATTACTAAGTACATAAAATGGTAATAATAAGCTAATGGATCTAAACAAGATTTCTTTTAAAAAATATTCTATAGATATGCATTACCTTTTGCAACTCCCATGTTTTCTGAGAAACAACGTTCTGCTCTTCTAGCTAGATTTGTCTATAATTTGTACGTCCAAAAAGATTTTCATTGTAGTTACTATACAGTATACAAGTACTCGTTTAGCAAGTATATACTACTGTTAGTACCTAAAACTTTCTTCTAGGTAAAACAAATGCACCACTGTGGTACTTTCTTTTTAGGTTCGAATATCAATATCGAACAGGACATACCTAAACCACAATAGCAGCCGTTCCGTCCTGCTTCGGTCACGATGGAGAGGAAGATGGGTTGATATTAGGGAAGGGAAGAAGAAAAGTTTAAGAATTCGGCAATTGTATTGAATTGTGTGTGCGTTGGGTATTAAAAACTAGGAAGAATACAAAGCTTTTGGATATGAAAGCTTGTTCTGTTTTCTGAATAGGCTAAGTGACCTATCTATATTAGTTTAGAATACACAATGCCAATCTCGTAAGTAGTGGAGGTAGTGAGGTTGTGGAGAGATGAAGAATATGGGTATCATGTGAGATAAACTAGGGAAGTTTTTGGAAACTCCTTTTCTCACGAATCCACGATCTCTCCAACCGTTTACAACTGTCACCACAACTCCAACTTTTCACATGGGGTGTTGGCATGCCGCATGTTGTCGTAGACCACAAGACCAATACCCCATGAAGAATCCACCCATGTGATGTATTTTTTGATATTTCTTAGGTTTTTTTGATGAATCATAGATCTCATCTTTCATAGGCTAAATCGTAGCCATTGGTATGCCATATGTTTAGGGCGCAATTGTGCATTGTTGCGGTATAAGATGGCCGAGAATGGCGCATGACATAGTGCCATATCCTTGTCCTAAGATGTGATGACCGAGAATGGCACATGGCATGGTGCCATGACATTGGATTAAGCTTCCAAGGCCGGTAATGACGCGCGGCTAGATGCTACGGCCTTGGCCTAAGCTGCCAAGGACGGGAATGTCGCACGACTAGGTGCTACGAGCTTGGCCTAAGTTTCCAAGGCCGGGAATGTCGCACGAGTAGGTGCTACGACCTTGGCCTAAGATTCCAAGGCCGTGAATAGCACATGGCATGGTACCACGGCTTATGATGCGATGCAATAGCGGATATGGCACATGGCATATTTTGAAAAATTGCGTTATGGACTTGGTCAATTATTTTTGAGATGATTTCCTCCGAGCTAGTAGCCCATTTTATTAGCCAAAGAGTTGTAAGCCACAATGACTATTCCATGACCTTAGCCATGTTTGGGCTAAGGTACTTTATGAGATATGCGGTGTAGGCTAGGGGCTCGACCATGCCTATCTGACATGCCGCAATGCTCATGATGTGATTATCATGTAGATGGAATCTAGAATTTGAGTTTAAAGAAACATGCCAGGTTTAGATTTGGAAACATAATTCCATGTTAGTACAAACTTTGAACATTATGTGGTGGGTTAGTGTATTTGGGTACCCTCGTATTTTCAGATATACATTCACTTGAGAAGACCATGACGAAATGATTTCACTATGTACACCAAACAAGATTACAAAGATATAGTTCAAACCCATTTCAAGAACCCTAGCCCCATTTTGGTGCCTCACACTCTCACTAGCAATCAATGTCTTTAGCAATATAAGGAAAAAAAATTTCCTTGTATATGACCTAAAAGCTCCTGATGCCTTTTAGTTAAATACGGTCGATGCTCTTATGGGCCTGGAACAAGGAAATCCCAATTAGACAATAAATATGTATTCAAGGCGTAAACAACACTAGTATTATCAATTTTGAACTTCTTATCACTAACGGCTTTTAAAGCAACAAGAATCTAGCTGCAACTTTCGCCATAGAAGTATACGGGAGAAGTATGTGCCTCCCAAA
Source organism: Papaver somniferum (assembly GCF_003573695.1). Taxonomy (NCBI): domain Eukaryota; kingdom Viridiplantae; phylum Streptophyta; class Magnoliopsida; order Ranunculales; family Papaveraceae; genus Papaver; species Papaver somniferum. The sequence continues at coordinate 174,809,640 of NC_039363.1, read as the reverse complement.
ATGTAGGTATTTCCATGGTCACTGATGCAAAATGCATCTCCAACAAAGGATAATAACTTTCTCAAAAGGGGTAGCGAAATTGATGAGACTAATTGCAGCCTATGCACCACTACAAAGGCTAATTAAGGTAGATAATAAATTCTTACATTGTGTCTTTGCAAGAACTATATGAGACTATTTCATAGATCATTATGGATTGTCTTGGACGCACAAATAGGATCTCAAATAACAATTATTCCAGAAGTTGGTCTGGCAACAAAGGGAATAAGTTGGGGAGCAAGATTTGGCCAATATTACCTTCTGTTATTATTTCGGCGCTTTATTCTGAAAGGAACTCATGAGTTATGAAAAACAAAATAGCAAGAGATGCACATACCACAAATGTTAAGGTGAAAGACTTGTTTTTCAATATGGTAGAGTCCAAAATTGTTTTCCAACAATTAACTTCAATAAGATGATTTGTAATTGGGAAACTACATTAGTTTGTAGTTAGGTCCTGTGCTAGGAGTTTTCTGGTCTCATTTATCCTTATTCTACTTTTTTCCCCTTAAAAAATCTAACCTTTCCCTTTAAGAAAAAATTGACTTCTCGTATCGCTAATTCAGTGCCTCACCATTAAGTGCAACGTTGCTACAAGGCCTAGAATTATCAACTTCTTTGAGACTTTTACCATTCAAGTCGGTCCAGTTACTTTGTTTATATGGATATGGTAATATCCTGTGGAATTTGATAACCTCCCGTAAAACTCAGGGTGCATAACAATTGAGTACACTTACAATGCAAAGACCCTTCCAAATATTTTTCTGAACTTGATATTTCAGAAAAACAAAATAAAATTCTGAAATTAAAATGTCATTTCAAAAGTTAGTAATACTGAAATTATGAAACTGAAATGATGTAATATACATAGGCTAAATCATGGTCATTTAAGATTCAAGATCAAAAGCGTTGCCAAAGGTCCAAAATTAAGCTGTGGATCTAGCAACAACTTGAATGTGAAATTCAATCAAGTTTTTTGCGCTCAACTGTTGGATGTAAAGAAATTTCACTCTTATGCCCAGCCATTGGGAACAAAGAAACTAAATCATCAAATTAACACAGATGTATTGGTGATCCAAAGATTTCACACTTTTGTGCATAGAATATGAACCATCATATTAACACATTTCAGATGGTGGATTTTCGACAAAGGCTAAAATTATAAACTCATAATTATATGAAGCTCTGATTCAGCAATCAGACGTGAGTATTGAGACACGACTTTCTCATCGAATTCTCAACGGAGAGTACTTTCTCTCAGAGTACATGTGGATATGTAGTCTCACGACCGGACAACGGCATATCTCAGGAATACTTAATACTTTCAGTGATTATTTCTATATAGCATCACCTGATGGACGGCTCCTAGACAGCTTGCTCTGCTAGTATAGAGCGATAACGTCTTCAGGAATAAACAACGAGTTTACCCTGACTATATAAAGGATATGATTTACCTACAAGCTCATATCGGGATAATTAATGCTCCTAGACAGCTTGCTCTGCTAGTATAGAGCCACAAAGTTAATTATTCCTAATTACAATCGCTCCTATTCCATGGTCGAATCCACGACTGGTCCCATGGAATGACAATAACAATTGTTCTGATTCTATGATCGAATCCACAACTTGATCTCATAGAATAACAATAACTATATTATCTCATTACTCCGATTTCATGATCGAATCCACAACTGGTCTCATCAATGGTAATAGATAAACCTTAATTACTCCGATTCTATGGTCGAATCTACGATCCCATGGAATGGTAATGCTCACTTTATTATTCTGAATTCGTAGTCGAATCCTCAACTGATCCTATGAATTAATAATAGACATCTTATTACTCAGTTTTATGAATCATTCTCCACTGAATTCCACAATTAGTAATAAATAATCAACAACCGGGCGTCTGAGCTACCTCTAAGTAAGCCCTGATTCAAATGGTGAAAGTGTATTCAACGACGGTACACTAACAGTCACCGCACGAACGAGTATTTCAAAATACAACGAAACGATGAACCTATGCAAAATAGGGAAGAAAATAATAAATAATTAAAAATATTAACCAGGGTGCTGGGAGCACGGACACACGAGTGACCGACCGTGTCGTGGTCAATCCCACGCCAGTTTTATATTTTAAATGCATTTTATTATTTTCCATGATTTATGAAAATTCTCTCATTTTATCAAATCTTATTCGTCTTGAGGAAACTCCTCGGTTTCATGGTACTTCCATAAATCCATAAAAATAATATAAAATTAAGGAAAGGAGTGTGGGGCGTAACCATTGGCCAACCGGCCATGCCTTGGTCCTAACCGGCCATGCCTTGGTCCCAACCGGCCCCACACCCACGGTTCTTTATTATTTTATTATTATTATTTCTCTAATTTCATGAAAAAACTCCTTGATTTCATGGTATTTTGCACAAATCATCAAATAATAATAAAATAAATTAAATTATGAAAACTTGTGGGACCGGGTCTTGGCCGGCCGGCCATTCCCTAGCCGGTCCCACACGCCCCTTTGTTTTATTATTTTATTATTAGTTTTCCTTGAATTCATCAAATTCCTTGATTTCATGGTATTTCTCTCAAATTAGGAAAAATTCCCTCAAATCATCAAAATACGTAAAAATATTAAAAAATTAGAAAAACTCGTGGGACTGGGCCCTAGCCATCCGACCATGCCTTCCACGGTCCCACACGCCCTTGTTTTTTATTATTTTAATATTTTTTGCTTCCTTGAACTAATGAAAACTCCTTCAATTCATGAAAACTCCCTAAATTCATCAAATTTCTCAAAATTCATGAATTTTTCATAAAATCATTATAAAATTAGGGAAACTCGTGGGACCGTCCCCTAGCCGGCCGTCCATGCCTTCCACGGTCGCGCACGCCCTTGTTTTATTATTTTAATATCTTTTGCTTCTTTGAACTCATGAAAACTCCTTCAATTCATGGAAACTCCTAAAATTCATCAAATTTCTCAAAATTCATGAATTTTTCATAAAATCATCAAAATATTATAAAATTAAGGAAAAGGCACCACGGGACCGTGGTCAGGACCGGCCGACCATGCCTTGAACACAGCGGTCCCACACCTCCTCATTCCTTACTTTATAATTATTTTTCATCATCTCATGGTCTTTTCCTCAGTTTCGTCGAAACCCTAATTTTGGCATATTTTCACGAATGGATGCTCAATTGCACGCCAGAAAATATCAAAATTCTCAGGACTGAGACGCGGACGCCTTGGGGACACGAGCACGCTATCTTGACCGACCAAGATTGGCTCTTTGGCTCACGGAAGTCGGTCCCAACAATTTTCACAGTTTTGACCTAATTTGCACAATTGCTCGTATTAGGTCCAAAACTCTTCCAAACACTTTGGATTTTCATGAAGTGACCGTCAGGCGGTCACGTGACAACCCAGGGAAGGTTTCATGACTCCATGGTCGGTATCTCGCCTCGTCATAATTAATTAGGTTTTCTCACCTAAGGTTCAGACGAGCATTTTTGAATAAATGATTAAGCCAACATTTAATCATTCTTCCACCAACAAATCGTCAACTCTTCAGGAGTTCTTTGTATTTGCTCACTGAGCATATGGACACTACATGGTTGATCCATGGTCCCATGTAGTCGCTCCCTCCTTCGTCCCATGGTTAAAATTCTGACGAACCATGAATTGATCATCAATTGATCAAATTAGGGTTTCTGAATCCAAGGATCATCATTACAGATTCCAACCTTAATAATTTTACGAAGACCTCATGGTCATTAATTTTATTAATTATGCTCGGTTCAACGACCAATATTCTAATTAATATTTTTGGTACGTTTCCAGTAATCCATCAGACGAGCAACACATGCTCATACGACCAAATATTCAAAAATTCATCACATGAGCAACACTTGCTCAGATGATAAATATTTATTAAAACCAAGGAATATTGGTTCAACAATCAATATTCAACGATCCATCGAATGAGCAATACTTTCTCACTTCATCGTAAGAACTATACCTCTGTCTCATGACATGTTCAATTCACGAGTTTCAGAACATCATCTTCAACTCAACGACTACATGGACTCATCGGCCCATCAAACCACGAAGTCATCAATTGACTAACAAACCACGAGACGTCAATCGTGTCACTTGGGGGGATATCACTTAGGGTTTTGGTCTAGCGGTCTACGGAACGTGTGTTCAAACACACTATGGAATGTGAGCAAGTCGTGCAATCAGTTGAAGGAATTCACGAGGTAGTGGGTGGAAAATCGGCCAAGTCTCCACACGTTGAGAAACTGGTTTCAAACACGATCTCCACTTCCCCACTCCTTGATTCCATCAACTTTCACACTTCATGGAATCATGGTGTCTACAATTCCAGCAATATAAATAAATCTCTGAATCATGATTGAATCATCATCATCAGCATCATCAATCTCACGTCTCATCGACAACACGAGATCATCAACTCATCAATTGAGCAACTACTCGCAATTGAGCAATTTCAATCACTCAGAGCTTATCGTATTCGGAATTCACACACCCACAATCTTTGATTACCATTGATTCCACACATTTCTCAGCTTCCCTCATACACATCAACCCATCCTCTCTTGTGACCGAATTTACTCTGGAACGGTCATTGTCTTGATTTAGGCCGGAGTACTACAGATTGATCTCTCGAATCTAAAGCACCCCCTTTGGAGCGGTGCATCTGTGTGAGGTTTAACATTTCGCTCGGTTTGAGGAGTCTCCTCCATACGGTCGCCTCCTTAATTCCTTAAAAACCAGCAAATCGTTTTTCCCCATCTACAGATTGGCGACCACAGTGGGAGATTAATCTCTCGGTTGCAATCTTACAATTTCACAAAATGGTTGATCTCAGGTCAGGTTCAATTACGAATCCTAACACAAACCTTGCTAGCACTAGAAACAACAACAATCAGAATATCCCGGAGACAATTCCGACCTCCAACACTGATGGTGGTGACACTACTCCTCCTCACGTCGAAGGTCATCCACTGTCCGGACGACACCCTGAAGAAGTCAGAGGAGATCCACCGCCTACCATTGTTGATATTATCAAAGCGCAGGAGACTCTTGCAAAGAACCAGACTGACATGGCTGCTACACAGAAGGAGCTGTGTAATTATCTCAAAACTCTTACTGACAAGATGTCAGAGAAGACTCAAGAGAAGGTAAAGGAGAAGGATAAATCCTCGGACGACGGTCCTGAAGTAATTCCAATCCATACAGTAGAAGCGAAGTCCACAAAACTGCTGTCGACAACTCATCAGCGAAGGGATCACCGAATTTCATCACTCGCGAGGATCTGGAGCACCTCTTAGAGAACCATGGAAAAGGCAAGACATCGCATGACCATCGTCATCAACCTCCTTATCCTGCCTCTATGCAGAGGATTCCACTCCCCAAAGGTTACGTTTCTCCAACTTTCACCTTGTATGATGAAACTAGCAATGCTCGGGAACATGTCTTTCGTTTTCACGAAGCCTTGGGAGAACATGAACATAATCATGTCGTCCGTCTCAAGGAATTCTCAAAATCTCTGAAAGGCAGGGCATACACCTGGTATAACAACATCACACCAGGGACCATCAACAATTGGGGAGAAATGGTTAACACATTTTACAAAAAATACTTCTTCGTGTAAGAACAAGTCACCCTCTCCGACCTTGGAAGAATGTTTCAGAGGGTCAGTGAAAATCCCAATGATTATGTGAAAAGGTTCAGAGTCCAAGCCCTGGATTGTCATGACCCAAACGTCAAGGAGCAACAACTGGTGGACTTGTGCGTCAATGGCATGCTCCCGGTCTACAAGGCCTTGATAGAAAACCTTCGATTCCAGACTTTCTCAGAGTTTCACGAAGCTGCGAAGAGGTCGGCAACCACTGCACCCGCTCTTTTGGAAAGAGCAAAGTCAACAAAGACTGAAGATTCAAAAGACACTCGAGGAAGCAGGCGTCTGATCAACAAGCAGTATAACCTGCAACCTTCAACAAATGCTGTCGCGAAAGGGAGTAAGCGAAAAGAAGAACCACAACACAAGCATACTTCCTCCACCCCTTCAAAGATACACAAGAAGGAGAATTCGAAAATCCCTCCTCAGCATACGGAAGATCCAGAAGCACCTGATTTTCCCTGTTCAATGGAAGAAGTTAATGAACTACTCGATGTTTGGATTCAAGACGGCACAATCAAATTGCCTTATGTCAAGAAGGAACCAACTGAAGAGTCCATGGAAAATCCTCGGTATTGTCGCTTCCATAGATACGTCAGCCACCGCACGAGTGATTGCAAAATTTTGAAGTGCATATTCAAAGAAAAGGTCGAATCAGGAGAGCTCAACCTGGGGACTGAGGGGGTGCATAAGAAACCCCTCCCAGTCAGAACTTTTACCATCTCCCAGTCTTTACCCTCCCAGTCAAAGGAAAGACATGTTTGCTGCACTGAACCACATCGTGTCCGGAATACGTCCGCTGATCCAAGAAACTATCATCGGACCTTCATCCACTGACACAGAAATGTATGATTGGGGACTGCTCACCACAGTGCACATTAAAGGAAATGAGTTCAAGAGGGCGTTCATCGATGTTGGTACTGCCGTCAACATCATCCATTTGAAAACTCTTAGAGCTGCTGGTATTACTCGACGGGAAGCCACCCATGCTCCCATAGCAATCAGGGACCACGAAGGAATCTCCAGAAACGCATACGGCTTCGTCATTCTCAAAGTTACGGAAAGATCGATCTGCACTGAGGCCAAGTTTTTCATAATCCGGGAAGACCCTGGATACGACATGGTCCTTAGGAGAACTTGGATTCATGCTGAAAGGACAACGATGCCTTCAACACATCCTGTCATCGACAAAAATTCCGAGTCGGAAGACGAAGCAGAGGACGCACCACCGTTTGAGCATCTGGAAGAAGTAAAAACTCTGATGGGACTTACACAGGAACTTGGAGATAATCCGCACACCTTTGTCAGAAGGTTTCGAGCTCAGGCAAGTCTTATTCCTCCTCCTTCTCTAATATTACCAATGTTCAAATACGCTACTATGGTCCAAGGACTTCTCCCCAAGAATAATTTAGCAGACATCAAAAGCTACGAGTGGGTGACTTCACCTCAGCAATATTACACTCAATGGTTGGGTTCAGAACTTCTTCAAATCGGTCACTCCATCGAGAGAAGTATGTGCCTCCCAAAATGTAGGTATTTCCATGGTCACTCTGACGACGACGAAATGATTTCACTATGTACACCAAACAAGATTACAAAGATATAGTTCAAACCCATTTCAAGAACCCTAGCCCCATTTTGGTGCCTCACACTCTCACTAGCAATCAATGTCTCTCGCAATATAAGGAAAAAAAATTTCCTTGTATATGACCTAAAAGCTCCTGATGCCTTTTAGTTACATAAGGTCGATGCTCTTATGGGCCTGGAACAAGAAAAGCTCAACTAAACAATAAATGTGTATTCAAGGCGTAAACAACACTAGTATTATCAATTTTGAATTTCTTATCACTAACGGCTTTTAAAGCAACAAGAATCTAGCTGCAACTTTCGCCATAGAAGTATACGGGAGAAGTATGTGCCACCCAAAATGTAGGTATTTCCATGGTCACTGATGCAAAATGCAGCTCCAACAAAGGATAATAACTTGATCAAAAGGGGTAGCGAAATTGATGAGACTAATTGCATCCTATGCATCACTACAAAGGCTAATTAAGGTAGATAATAAATTCTTACATTGTGTCTTTCCAAGAACTATATGAGACTATTTCATAGATAATTATGGAGTTGATCTATGAAAGGGAAGAAGTTGGGGAGCAAGATTTGGCCAATATTACCTTCTGTTATTATTTCGGCGCTTTATTCTGAAAGGAACTCATGAGTTATGAAAAACAAAATAGCAAGAGATGCACATACCACAAATGTTGAGGTGAAAAGACTTGTTTTTCAATATGGTAGAGTTCAAAAATGTTTTCCAACAATTAACTTCAATAAGATGATTTGTAATTGGGAAACTGCATTAGTTTGTAGTTAGGTCCTGTGCTAGGAGTTTTCTGGTCTCAATTATCCTTATTCTACTTTTTCTCCCTTGAAAAATGTAACATTTTCCTTTAAGAAAAAATTGACTTCTCGTATCGCTAATTCAGTGCCTCACCATTAAGTGCAACGCTGCTACAAGGCCGAGAATTATCAACTTCTATGAGAGTTTTACCATTAAAGTCGGTCCAGTTATTTTTTTATATGGATATGGTAATATCCTGTGGAATTTGATAACCTCCCGTAAAACTCAAGTTGCATAACAATTGAGTACACTTACAATGCAAAGACCCTTCCAAATATTTTTCTGAACTTGATATTTCAGAAAAACAAAATAAAATTCTGAAATTAAAATGTCATTTCAAAAGTTAGTAATACTGAAATTATGAAACTGAAATGATGTAATATACATAGGTTAAATCATGGTCATTCAAGATTCAAGCTCAAAAGCGTTGCCAAAGGTCCAAAATCAAGCTGTGGATCTAGCAACAACTTGAATGTGAAATTCAATCAAGTTTTTTGCGCTCAATTGTTGGATGCAAAGAAATTTCACTCTTATGCCCAACCATTGGGCACAGAGAACCTAAATCATCAAATTAACACAGCTGTATTGGTGATCCAACGATTTCACACTTTTGTGCATAGAATATGAACCATCATATTAACACATCCTTACCGATGATCCACCGGTTTCACACTTTTGTACCCAACCACTTGGCGCATGGAGTTTTGATTTAGTTCCTAATTTAAGCTGACATGGGTTTCAACTCCTTGTTTGAACTTGAGTTTGGAATCACTCGTAAGGCCGGTTCCTACGGCATATAACAATTTTTTCTATTTGCCATGCGATGTGGCATGGGAAATATATTTCCCCACTATGGTAAACTAGCAAATTTGAATAAAATAATATATATGTGTTTTGTGGGACCCGAATCAATTAAAAAAATGTTTAGGCGGGGTTCTTATAAGTTTTACTCTCTCCGTTTTCAAAAAATACAGATGATTTCCTTATTTGGATATGTTAAAAGAATAGGTTGGTTTGCATTAATGGAAAGTCAAATGCTATGAGTTTACTAACCTACCATCGGAATGACCACTTCTCTCTTTCAACGCAAAAAAGGGATCACTTGTCCCTCCCATTTTTCTCTAATATCAAGTGAATGAGACAAAGGATAAATTAGAAAAAGATACGAAAAAGTAGCTAATATGATTAGTTTCTTAATTTATGTGCAATCCAAACAAGCTTATTTTTCAGAAAGCGATCGAGTATGTATTTTAAAAAATTGAATGAAACCCTTATATAATATAAAAATCTATTATAATAACTAAAAATAGGAGAGAATAAGAATATAAAAACTATAATCACGAGAGCAAATCTTTATCTCTACCTATAAAGATTTTCTAGTACAATCAATAGTTATCGCTCTCTAGAGATTTTATCTCACCTATCGGTAATTGGTATATCGGACACTTAGCCACTTTAGTTTTCCACTTGGACATGTACATATTGGATGCATATATGGAAAATCTACTTGCCATACCCATACCGATAGGAATAGGCCTAACAGTTAGCCCAACTACCATGAAATCGGACTCCTCTAGCTCCTCTATACAAAACACTTATGCTAAGAACCATTTTTTAGGGACCATGGTCTTATTAGACCAACCTCCCTATATTTATAAGGGATGTCCTAAATTTAGGTAAGTACACATTTACCCTTTACTTTAATTTAAATTAAAACTAACCTAATAACTATATAAATCTAATCATATATATCTAATCTAAATGAATCTATTAACCAAAATCAAAATCAAAATCAAAAACAAAAATAGGGGGGAATCGAAATTTTTTAGTTTTGAAAAAAAAAAATTATCCTTTTCTTCTTCTCTCTTTGCTTGACGTTCCTCGTTCGATTGAAAAATGAGTATTAACCATTAAAATGAGTTGAAAATGGAAGTTGCTGAGAGAATATCGGCTAGGAATTATGTGAAAAACTTTGTCGAACTAACCGAACCTAATGGAAATGATGAACATGAAGAACAGTTTGGCTATTTCGCAAAAACAAATTCCCAACCGAACCTTAGTTCGGTTATGTCGCGAAAAACATTTCCCAACCGAACCCTAATAGTTCGGTTAGTAGCAAAATACATTTCCCAACCGAACCCTAGTAGTTCGTTTAGTTGCAAAAACATTTTCCAACCGAACCTTTGTTCCGTTAGTAGCAAAAAACATTTCCCAACAGAACCTTAATAGTTCGGTTAGTTGCAAAAAACATTTCCCAACCGAACCTTAGTTCGGTTATTTCGCAAAATATTTCCCAACCGAACCATAGTTCGGTTATGTCGCAAAAAACATTTCCCAACCAAACTTTAGTTTAGTTACTTTGCAAAAAATGTTTCTTAACCGAACTTTAAGTTCGGTTTGATCGTAAAAAGTTTTAAATTCTTTTATAACAGAACTATTTAACGGTCACACCAAATATAGAGTTCGGTTTGATCGCAAGGAAAATTTTCAATTTTTTGTAACCGAACTTCTTACTAGTAGCTAACCATTACTAATTATTAAGTTCGTTTTCGGTCATAAATTTGGGTAACCGAACTTCATCGCAAAAAAAATTTAAAATTTCTCGTAAAGAAAAATTTTCAATTTTTTTGTAATAGAACTTCTTAATGGTAACTAATCATTACTAATCATTAACTAATAACTAATTAATCATTAAATTAACACATTTAATTAAGGAGGGTAAGTTTGGTATTAAGAAAAACATTTAGATAAGGGGTGACTTAGAATTACTTATAATGTCTTGCCTAAAATAGAAATCATGGTGCCCGCAAAAAAAACATGGTCCCAATAAAATGGTTCTCTGCTAATAGCAGTGACCCAGTTAAAGTATAAAATAAGGTGATAAGAAGAGCCTCATCATTCTTCTTTAACAACAGAATCTCCTTTGAAGGCTCCTCATATTATCATCATCATTCTAGCTTGACTGCTCAGTATCCTGTATATCACATCCAGGTAATTTAATTTCCTATCATAAACATCTCATTATTTTTTTCAATTTTAATCTGCCATTTTTTTCTTGTGTAATAGGTTTTCATTTTCCGCACATCTGTAACTATTTTATTTTTATCAATTTTCACGTTTCCATAAGATTTGATTTATCTTTGAATTTCTTTGATCTTGATTTTTATAGGAATCAAGAAATTGATTGTATCACTGATTGGATTGAATTTATCAATCTATTCATTTTAATTGATTGATCAGTATCTAATTTGATTGTATCACTGATTGAATTCAATTTAATTATTTAATTGATTGATTGATTAGTATCTAATTTAGTTGATTTGATGATAATAGAACTGTTTGGTTCATAGTAGCGTATAATCTTTGGGTTGAACCAAAGAGACCAACTGAGGTTATGTGTTCACACCTCATTTTAGTTACCCCCTCCGTCGATGAATCTAAGGTAGCAATTCCTCCAATCAAACTCAAGTTTCCTATCATCCAAATTCACAGGTTCAATCTTCAATTTTCCGATTAAGATGATTTAAACCCACCCAGAATGAAAATCCTATAATGCTTCTTGATATATTTAGTTGTGGGTTCTCACAAGATCTTGCATCATCAAGGTTCACATCATTAGTTAGATCAACAGATGAATTGAGCATCGTGTAAGTTGAATATGTGTTGGAGAAAGAATGTAAAAGTGAATGGTTTTGCTATGGAGAAAATCAGAGGTGGCTTATAGTGTAGGAATTGCTAGGTTTTATGGCTCTATGCCATTCAAGCACATGAGTAATAATAATTTGGGTGGTCTGTTACTGAATCAGTTTGTGATTAATACTATTGATGTAAATAAGACGGCGATTGTTGCTTCTCCGGCACAACAACCGTTTAGGATTTGGAAAGAGGAGAGCAAGAATTTTTAGATGTCGGAACTAATGACAATGCCATCAATGGTGAATAGTGGTGGAACAACGCTGACTAGTAATTCAAAAGGGAATTACAACCAAGACACCAGCTTAATAGTCGGGCAAATGGATATGAATCTCCTGCAGGATGGTTTCTCCTATGTTTCGAGGGGGCTATTATATGGATGGGGATCGCAGAAACTATATATCTGATTCAAACGTGTTGTTTGCTGGTGTTTGATTTTGTTTAACTAGTTTTATGTTTTGAATTTAGATTTGGAGCTGTAAACAATATAATCTGCTTTTTGAACTATATTGGGGATCTGTTATAGGATGGTTAATTTGAAGCTTTTCAATATGTAGTTGTAACATCTTTGAAAAATTAGGGTCCTTTCTTAGATTCGATACGTGTTCCCGAATTATGATCGTTAGAAATGTGTTTTAGCGAGTAGTTTTTCACAAAAATCTCTACTTATTCAAGGATTAAGAAGGACAATTTTTGTGATATCATTTAGATCGTTTGGAAGCAAGACTGAGATTTTAGTTTTAGGATGCTATCCTCTTATACTGAATAAAAAATCTTAAGCTCAGGTACAAGTGGTTAGTGGATAAGTCAACAACCAGAAACTATAAATCCTAATCTAAGTGAGACTCCATGAACAAATAGCTGCTCGACAGGTACGTTTGATCTGTGTTATTAGGTACGTATCTTGCAGTCGATCATAACTTGATGAAGGACTTGTAATTTAATAACACAGAGAGAGTTAAATATGTATGTCAGTGTCACTTTCACTTGAAATTTGATTTTTTCTGTAAGAAGTGTTTCAGATTTATATTTCCTCGTTATTAGATGATCACAAGGTTTTGTATGTGATTCGAGAAAAGTAATGTAGTTATTTGATTGTGCTAACAAGGTCAAAAGGATAAATTCGAGCAGCTACAACACTCTTTCCTCCATTACATATAAAAGTTCTTGCGGGTTCGCGCGAGATGAAAAAGGGTATGTACATTCACTTTATCTTCAATTGATGGTGTTATTACTTTGTAATGATAATTCTCATGAAGCCAGAATGGCCCTTATTTAATCTGTTACCCATCAACAGACAGAAATCCATGGAACATGCTCAGCGATGAAATGGTGGAGACAGTATTGGCGCAACTCCCAACGTTGGACTTTTCTCGGTGCCGGTTTGTGTGTAAGAGATGGAGTTCAATCATCAATTCACCAACCTTTCAGACTACCTCACATCAAATCTTTGATCGACGCCCATGGTTCTTAATTTTCAATAAACAGCCGGCATCTGTTTCGGTTTATGATATGGAGATTTCTGATTGGCGGGCACGTCTGAAACTCCCATTGCCGACTGAAATTAGGAAAAAGCCATGTATTCCAGTTGTCTCATCTGGCGGACTTATGTGCTTTCAATCAATCGCCAATTCTTATGTTGTTTGTAATCCCTTTACTGGTTCAGTGCGCTCGTTACCTAGATTCCGTCTGAGCAAAAAACTTAGAGGTGGGTGGATCGCGATGCACGTACCACAAGGATCTAATAGTTACAAGCTTTTTGTAGTTTGCGGGACGTGGCCTGATATGGTTATGAAAGTTTTCTCCTCAGCGGAGAATAGAGCTACATGGAAGAGTTTGTCTTTGAGATTGCTCACGGAAGAACATGGGTCTTGGTCTATTTGGGATAGAGGTGTGACTGTAACTGGTAAAGAACAACAGATTTTGGCATACTACCTTACCCTTGATGGAAACCTAGTATGTATTGATACCGAGAAATGCAGTATCGCGATATACTCAAAATTACTTGAAGGGGATAATTTTTTCAAAATGGACTTGGTCGAGTGCGGTGGAAGGGTTTTCGTAGTGGTCCTTATGGAAACAGATGGCGCTTCTATCTCTATGAAAAGAACATTACATGTTTGGGAATTCGATACTGAGTCAGCAGCATGGAAACAAACTTCAGCCATGCCAGCAAACATGTCCAAAGACTACTACAATAATGAAGCTCTCATCACGTGTTCTGGTCATGGCGAACATATAATGATCTGTGTGAACTCTATTAATGGGGTTACTTCATTCAACCACGTGGTGATTTACAACATAAAAGAAAATACTTGGATTGACCTCTCACCACGCTTCGGAGACTACAATGCTGATGTAACGGTTTTGTTGCCTCACTCTTTCAAACCAGACATTAAAGCTAGTGTGTGATGGAGTTTGTTTTCTAGCTAAATTAATAGGTAAAGTATACGACATTCTGAGGGTATATTTGCAGTTTGTTTTTTCCTTCTGCTAAGCAAGTACTTGAATATTTCTAATTAGTTGAAGATTTAGCATCGATGCCCATCTCTTGGGGCTCTTCATAAATCTTAGTTTTTTTGTTTCCATTTCTTCAACATTAAAATAGAATTGGTGAATTTCATGGTTGGCAACTTTTTAGTTTTTACATGAGAAAAAACAACTTTTTAGTTTTTACTGCCTTGAACTTATTACTAATGCATATTCGCTTTTTAAGGTACACAGTGAAACATAAAATGTCTTTTATATGTCTAGTTGTACTAAATGAATATAGTTTCTTTAACGAGTTATGCTAGGTTTCCAATTCTGCAGTTGTCTGATGGTATGCTAGATTCTTTAATTGAGGCATAGTAGTTGTAAGTTATTTTCTTTGGGCAAAACTATCGTATATTCATTGGACGGTTTATGATTGATGAGGATTTTCAAAGCAGGTGTGCTGTTTACTTCAGATGGTGATGCTTTTTAATTACTGAAAATTGAGGTTAGGGATCTATTATCTGAAGGGACGGTTTACTTGTCGATCAGATTCTGACCCTAATAAAGTGGATTGGAAGCTTTTAAAATATGACCGTTAATTTTCAAACAGCGTATGATAAGGTTGCAAAATTCTGTGTTGTGATTTCTTGGAAGGATAATCTGCACTGCAGTTTTTTCTCATTTTATTTGTGCTTGTTTGTGATTTACATATGAATATCTTATAAATACCATCCTGATAGTGTAAAGTTCAAAGTTGTATAGCTTTGTAGACACTCGTAATTGTCCCTGTTTTTTGATCTTGATTGTTTTTGGTGCGCCACGATCATCAATTAGAATTCCTTGATGCAGTGACTGTTGAAATCAAATGAGAATCAGTCTGAACATCTGTGGATATGACTTTCTAAGTTTTATTGTCATTTCAATAAGTATGTCTTTTAGCTCTCCATAACTGCACTGCAATATGACTCTACAGATTTGGATTTGAAGTCACCCAACGCTTTGTACAGTCACTGCAGCACTTCTATTAGGATTATTTTTCTTGCAAAATATTGTTTGAATTGTTTTTCAGTTTCAAGTGCTATACTGGACAAAAACCTTCTGTGATCTGTTTTATGCCTTAACCTGTCAGATCTTGTAGAAATTGTCAGCACCTATTACTGTAATTTTCTTAATCTGAGTCATGGAAGTGTTGTTTTCTTGGCGATTGATTGTTTAGTAAATTTGTCAAGCTGGGAATTGTTATACATACAACATGAACTTTGCAGAAGTTGAAACTGTTCAAAAAGGCAGACATTCCAGTGCTGTTCAGGATCGGGTGGCGGGTACAGACTAAATTATGATGGGTTTTATTAGGTCTTGCTATTTCTGTCTATTTCCAATAGTAAACTCATAGAAAAATGTGTTATAATTTGTCTTGGGTTAGCATTCAGAATATTTGGTGTGGGGAAGAGCCGAAGAGGTTAGTGTTTCGGTGATCAGAGAAGGTAGCTGCTACCAGAGAAAATGCTGTTCAACTAGTGTTAGGGCAACTAATTCCTCGGTTACGTTTCTGCTGAAATGAGTAGTGTATTTTGAAATTGGAACCCCATAAGAGCTGCAACGTCAGTGTGGGCAACCCTTTGGTTTTGACGAGGATTCGATTTTGGTACCCAGTTCTTCTAAATGTAGTCCTTTCAAACATCTATCTTATTCCCCTGGATTTTTCAGTTTCTTTAAAATCCATCCGCCACAACCAACGGTCAACTTTTAAGAAATCCGTTTGACTTGGCTTCTCCATAATTTTTTTTTTTTTAAAAAAATTAATTAAAATTCTTCTACATTTACCCTTATGTCACAGACATGTTACATATAAATCAGATATCATAGTGTCAACAAAAGTTCTATATGAACCGTGTTTTTGGACAAGCTAAAAACCGTTCACTCGCCCAAAAGCCAACACCCCTGCAAATCTCAAAAGCACGACGTCATTTGTCGTGGGGTGTGGTTTTCTTTTTGTCCAAAAACGCAGTTTGGTATTACCCATTTTATTATATTCATTGGATTTTTGCTATTGCGACAATCTACATAGCAGTAATTTCGTTAGGTCCCAAAGTCTTATGCACACCAAATTAAATTAGTAGGGATTACCTATAGGTACTAGTTTATGATACTAGTTAGTGGCAGGTCCACCCAAAAAAGCCCAGTAAAATGAGGTCCAAAGTTTTAAAGAAAAAAGAAAATTGGACCTAAAATTTTATTCCCAGGTCCTATACATGTGCGAGATACATGAGACATATTTTTAAATTCCCAAAACACCCTCATGTATATAAAAACAGGATAACTAAATTTCATTTCATTTTTTCTCTTTTCATTTTAATCTCTCAGATCCAAATCGGAGAGCAGCTAGAAGGAATTTTTTTTTGGGTTTTAATCGTCGAACGCGAGATTATTTATTTCAATCTTGTTTCATTAGCCGAGATTTAGTTAGTTTTAATGTTGTCTCATATTTTTTTGAAACTATTTGGATTTGATTTTCAGTCTAATGCCGAAATCAATTGAGATACTGTATATGAAGTTGTTGCTTCCTACAGATCAAGAAAATCAGCTAAGAATTAGTCAAGGTATTTGGTCTATATTTGATTCCTATGTTGATTTTTCAATTCATCTTAGTCTGTTGTTGGAGATCTCATATTTAGTTCGGATCTAGATAGATAATCATTTTTTATATACATTTCGTTAGTAGATCTGATATTTTACTTTCATTTTGTTGGGTTTTTAGTTTGTTTTTGTGTATTAACCATCAGTACATATATGATGTACCGATGGTTTTTGATGAAAATCGTTCAGATCTAGACGTAAATAATAAATTTGTTGTTGTTTGAGATTGTTTGATCCAGCAATAAATATATGATATTTTGTTCCAGGTATGTTTTCTAATCATCTTCTTTGATTATTTTGTTTGTTTTCTTCTTTTGATTTGTTTTTCGATTGTATTGTGAAGATCAAATCGATTTTCATGACGCTTTTATGTTTTTAGCTTTGTTACAATTTGGTTTTGTGTATGATTTGATAGTACGTACACGGCGTACTGATATAAAATTCTTTTGATTATGTTTTAATCAGATTTTTGCCACTGTTTTTTGGTTCGATCCATGAGTATGTAAGTGTAATACTGAAATATGTGCTTTGATTCGGTTATATTCATCGTTTCATCAATTCTTCTTTACATGAAGTTGATTTTTAGTTCATGATTATGCAGTACGTATATGGCGTGCTGATAGAAACTTTTTTTGATTCTGTTTTATTCAGAGTTTTGGGTTCCATCCATGAGTACGTATGTGTAATACTGAACTATGTTCTTTGATTTTTAGTTATAAATCAGAGGTACATATATGGAATACTAAAAAGAACTGCTTTAATTCTGTTATGTTCGTAGATTCATCGGTCTTTTTTTATCTTGAAGTTGATTTAGATAATGAATCAGCAATTCATATATGGATTACCTAAAGGTAACATGATTTTTTGTTTTGTTTTTACAGGTTCGTTGTTGTTCGCCGTAGTGGATTGTAATTCGATTGATAATTTTTTCAGGTTAGTTTCATGTAAAATGAGCAGTATTATTTTGATGTGTTCAATGTTTTGTATGTACGAGAGAAGTATTACTTTGATGTGTTCAATGTTTCGTGTATATATGTATGGTTCGTAATTGCTTGTTAATACATTAGATTATCTAGAATTGTAATTAGCTGAATCAGTGCGTATTGCATGTAATACTCATTTTTATCCGTTGTTCATCATGGTTGTGTCAATATTGTTACGTTTTGGTCGCATTTACAGGTTCAAGATGTCTATATCTAGTCCAAACACTAGGAACTTTTTTGAGTATACCATTTATTAACTGCAAATTAACTAGTTTTATTTTCAGTATATCATTTATGTACTGCAAATTCATAGTGTCTAACACACAGATTCATATATGTAAGTATAAGAATGGTTTTATAATGAGTATGGAAGTTATGTACTGAAAATTCTGAGCCTTTTTTTCGGTTTCAATTTGTGTAGATTTTTAGTTTCTGAGAGTATATCATATATGTACTCTTATATTTTGCAGGTTTTTTATCCACTAGCATATGCATAGTTCCTGGAGAAGATATTGCATTAGTTCCTGGAGAAGATGTTGATGCTTGGTCCTCTTCAAATAAGGATTAGCTCATGATGTTGATTTCTTATTCAAGAACTTTCATCAGTTTTTGAATTATGTAACAGGGAATCTATCTCCTAAAACATTGTTGCGCTGCTGATTTGAACAGTAAAAGATAAAAAAAACTATCGATGTATCATATTGGTTAAAATAAAACAGTGTTTTTTCAGTACATCATATGTGTACTACTAATTCATACCATTTTATGTTACTTTTTCAGCAAACACATATGTAGACTTCTTCTCAAACTTCACAAATCAGAACGTCTAGGTCTTCTACTATGTTTTTTTTTATTATATATGTAGATAAATTAGGTTTCTTTATGGGAGAGAGAAGAATATCAAATTATATTAGATATTAAAGGTGTGCAGGCACACACGTTTGGCAACAAGGAGTTTCTGGTCATTTCCATGTTTTGGTTAAATATGGACCTGTAGATAACTAATTAATCCGGTTGGATCCTACTATAAATAACCTTATGGGCTTAGGACCAAACAAGAAATTTTCCATTAAATTATGACTGCTCCTATGATTACCCCTAATTACAGGTGTGGACCCGGACAATGAAGCCTTTTTTAATGGTATGTGGATAAAGGTTCATTTTTGCCATTTGTCCTGCTCTAATTTTTTATTTATACCGCTCCTGTCTATTTAGACTCCTATGGATTAAGCAAAACCAGTGTACAACTCTCCTCTTTGGGAATCGGGCGACACCGAAAAGTTAAATCAGTAAACCAAAATTCTCTGATCTTCCTAAAATCTTCACTGTTTGTTTCCTTAGTTATACTCATTATCATTACTTGATTTTCCTAATTTACTTCTGCTTTATGGTTTAATCGTATATCTGTATTTATTAATTATTTGTCATTCCCATTTAGTTTTATTTTAAAAAAAGATATTTTTGGTTTACATGGATAACTAATCTTTGAACTGTTTTTCCGTAACGTGTTTACAACTTGTGTTGTCTCTAATGGCGTTTGCGTACATATTATTTGTGATTAAGGTGTTTGCCGAGTCTGTTATCATACGTTTGAATGAAAAGATTGATTGTGATGAGATCAGTGGTAAGAGGTTGCAGAAGAACTATCCCCGATTCAACTCAATGAGCCATAATGCCCATAAATCCCGCCTTCCACCCAGTTTGAAGTTTTTTAATTTCAAATTAGTCAATTATTTGAAATATATCAGTTTCATCTTTATTTTCGGATGGTCAACTGCCATCTACCAAAATTACCTTCTCAAAACAGATACTCACTCATTCTTTTTTTATGAGAAAACCCAAAAAATACGGTCTAATATTTTGAGTATATCCTCTACCAAGACATTCATATATAGCCAACCTCTTGCGCCTTACCAGAGAGTTAAGTTTTTTCATTTAAACCCTAAAGTTAAACTATTCTCGAGTATGGAAGGAGGAACCAATGAACCAGTTGGTGAGCTAGTCAACAAGTTCAAGAAAGCTATGCAAGATTTAGGAGACACTAATGAAGTTGCGGTATGTAAACAATCTACCAGTGTTGGGGAAGAAGAGGAGAATAACTGGGAGGCAAGCGCTATTGGAAAAATTATCATCGAAGGACAATGCGTGTTGAGACTGTGGAGAAGTTTATTGGATTCACATGGCCTCTCATGACTGCTGAATATCTCAAAACCATCGAGGTTGACCCAAATATTATGCTTTTCAAGTTTAGCAAATGGGAGCTTTTAAACAAAGTGATTGATGAACGTCTATGGAGTATCAACAAACATATGCTGGTTGTTCATGATTACATCCCGGAGATGGTGTATACTGAGAAACACTGGGGATTTCAGCAATTTTGGATTCAGCTAAAGTTTTTACTTCCAGAGCATATGAACATATCGGCAATCACCAAGATTGGAGAAATATGGGACAGGTTGTCGCCATTGAGCCTAAAGATGTTATCCCTATTGGCAGTGACCCAGTTAAGGTCTGCGTCAATACTAATCTTACTGATCCACTTCAAAGGGGAGTTATTCACAAATGCTGGTGTAACATGTTGGATTAAATTTTTCTATGAACGCCAACCTAGTGGCATATGCACTGACTGTTATGTCGTAAAAACATTGTAAATGTGTTTGTAAGGATGCTGCAGACTTTCTGGCTAAGGCACATGAAAACCTTACTTCTTTGGGAAAGACAACAGTATTCGGAAAAGCTTAGTCCCATCATCAGCTTCTAAATCCCCAGCTTCTAAGAAGAACCAGAAAAATCATGTTAAGACTACAACCTTTGTCCCTCCAAAAGATAGAGTTGCAATTAATATTGATTTCCTGCTCAAGAAGAATCCTTTGGAAGAAGATGAAGATATCACAAGACTAGGAAAAATACATAGAGCTTTAGATAATGGGAAAGACAATACTCCAATCTCCACCAATACTGATCTTATCACAGCCAATCAAGCAGCTCAAAGGGTCACAAATCGAGACAACCAAAATAATAACACAGAAAAGGAAAATTAGGTAATTTTCTAAGTAATTTTACTTATTTTTATCCTCTTCATCTCTTTAGTAGCCGGTTAAATATTCTTAAACCTGCTTTAATCTTTTTCATAGGTTTTTTAATTTTCTCATCTAGCATTATAATTTTTATGCATAAAACTAGAGCATTCATTCATATAACTCATGTGTGTTGCCACAATCATACTTTAATACTCAAACTCTTTAATCTTTACCCTATTTTGATCCTAAATATGAAAACAATTTTATGAAAGGTTTTAAGAACTCGGACACCAGAAATCATTTGAGTGATTTAATTAGAACTCAAAATCCCGATATTATTTTCTTGTGAAAAACTAAGATAAACAGTCAGAAATGAATACCTATGATGAAATAATACCAATACCCAAATAGTGTCTTCATAGAACCACAAGGTCTTTCTGGAGGACTTGTCTTGCTCTGGAAAAATGGTTTCACCTGTGATATTGTTGATATCTACAATAACATGTTTAATGTCTTAGTTCAAACAGATCCTAGCAAGCATGGGTTTTTATTAACTTGTATATATGGCTACTCTAACTATTCTAAGTAAAAAAAAGCAGTGGAACTTTATACAGAGAATTATTGGTGCTATAACAATCCTTAGATTGTCATAGGAGACCTCATTTTTCATATGACAGACCTTGACAATAGTGTCTCTTATTCCTCAAATGGTTGGTTAAATAACATTATTTCTAGTTGTGGTTTAGAAGATATTGGCTTTGTAGGAAAAAATAATACTTGGACCAATAACAATCTGGGAACTGGCACTAAGAAATCTAGAATTGACATGGCTATAGAGAATGTTAGCTGGAGTATTAATTTTCCCAATGCTAAACTTTATCATCTTACTCAAGTTGGTAGTGATCATGGTCCAATTATGTTAGTTACAGATGCCTCTATCCCTAGCTGCTGGAAACCATTTAAGTTTTTTCTAACTTGATTAAATGATGATTCATGCTCCATTGTCATTGCTAATGCTTGGAATTTTAGTGTTCATAGTTCTCCTGCATATCAGTTAGCCAGTAAACTTCACACAAAAAGAAGATTATTATTTATCTGGAACAAAGAACACTTTGGTAATTAATATACATCAAAAGGTTGATAGTCTGCAGAAGGAACTAAATATATTACAG
This sequence comes from Papaver somniferum, assembly GCF_003573695.1. Classification (NCBI taxonomy): domain Eukaryota; kingdom Viridiplantae; phylum Streptophyta; class Magnoliopsida; order Ranunculales; family Papaveraceae; genus Papaver; species Papaver somniferum. The sequence goes on along the minus strand of NC_039363.1, from coordinate 174,787,512 downwards.
GAGAAACCTTCAGATGCAAGCACATATAGTGACATCATCAACATCAACAGAGAACTAAGAAAATGGCACAAGATAAGGACTGAGTTCTACCAACAGAATTCAAGAGACAACTTCACAAAGGATATAGACAATAACGGCCAATATTTTCATTCTAGAAACATGAGAAAGACAAGAAACAATATAGATGCTTTTCAAGACTATGATGATAAGTGGTTGGAAACTAGAGAAGTGATCTCTAATTACTTGACTCATCATCTCAAGACTATCAGTATCATCTCTACTCCAATTTTGGATGAAAGTCTATACAGAATCATTCCCACTCTCATTCCAGATGAAGATAATATGATGCTTATTACAAGAATTCCTTCCAATGATGAGATACATAGCACTTTAAACATGGAAAATTGGAGTGCTCCTGGTCCTGAAGGTTTTCAAGCTGGTTTCTATAGAAGCCAATGGAATATTATAGGTGAGGATATATGTTTAATGGTGACGACTTTCTTTGAAACTAAATTCATTCTCAAGAAAATAAGACTTACATCTTCTTAATTCCAGAAAAGAAAAAAGTTGTAAGTGCAAGTGACTACAGGCCTATTAGATTGTGCAACACTTCATATAAAATCATCTCCAAAGTTTTGGTTAATAGGATGAAATCTTTAATGGATAAAATTATCTCTCCATTTCAAGCTGCTTATGTTTCGGGCAGACTGATAAGTGATAACACAGTTATTGCACAAGAAATTATACATTCTATGGAGAAGAAAAGAGGAGAAACTAGTTGGATGGTTGTAAAACTAGATACGCCAAAAGTTTTTGACAGATTGGAGTGGTCTGTTCTGATTAAGGTACTTCAATACTTTGGTTTTTCGGATGATTTTTGTGATCTCATATTTCAATATATTAGTACTACTTCTTTATCAGTTATGCTCAACGGTTCTCCATGTGCAGATTTCTCTCTCACAAGAGGTATCAGACAAGGAGGTCCTCTCTCTCCTTATCTTTTTATCTTAGCAATTGAATATCTCTCAAGGAAACTTAAAAATGCTCAACAAGATAAGTCTATCAAAGGCATTAAAGTGAATGCTTTATCTCCAGCCATTAATCATTTTGTATTTGCATATGATTGCTTGAACTTTACTCAAGCTAATCTTTCTTCAGTAAATAATTTATTGGAGCTTCTTCACAATTTCAGTTCTCAATCTGGTCAAGTTATCAACTTTGAGAAATCTTCAGTTCATTTCAGTAAGAAAACTATACCTGAAGTAGATGCTATTTTAACACACATTCTTGGGTAAAAAAGCGGGGGTCTAACAACACCACCCAATATTTCGCTTAGAAATCTATATGGACTAACTCCGAAACACTTTCTAGAGAATCAACTAGACAGTCAGACTCAATCTAGGTAAAAGTATCTCAAGGATTTAATATCTCTCTCTTGTTTAGATTTACTCAAGCTAATAGAAATCAGCGAGTCTTTAATCAAACACAAGGAATAACTTGGACGGTACTAAAGACCAATGTCCAAGGATCAATCAATGTTAATCAACAACCAAAGGTTGGATTATACTAATTGATGATCTAAACGCACAACCCGTATTATTTCAATTATAAAGATAAATCAATATAATGCGGAAACTGAAATAACACAGACACCAGAAATTTTGTTAACGAGGAAACCGAAAATGCAAAAAAAAACCCGGGACCAAGTCCAGATTGAATACACACTGTATTAAGCCGCTACAGACACTAGCCTACTCCAAGCTAACTTCGGACTGGACTATAGTTGAACCCCAATCAGTCTCTCACTGATCCAAGGTACAGTTGTACTCTCTACGTCTCTGATCCCAGCAGGATACTGCGTACTTGATTCCCTTAGCTGATCTCACCCACAACTAAGAGTTGCTACGACCAAAAATCGCAGGCTTTGACAATAAACAAATCTGTCTCACACAGACAAGTCTATCAAAGGATCAATCTGTCTCCCACAGAAAAACCCTAAAGTTTTTGTTCTGTCTTTTGATAATAATCAAGGTGAACATGAACCAATTGATAATCCGGTCTTATATTCCCGAAAAACAGCCTAGATTAATCAATCACCTCACAACAATCTTAATCGTATGGTAGCGAAACAAGATGTTGCGGTATCACAAACGATGAGACGAAGATGTTTGTGATTACTTTTTATATCTTGCCTATCGGAGATATCAATCTCAAGCCAATCAATATGATTGTAGTCGTACGATAGAAGATGCAAGATCAGATCACACAACTACGATAAAAGTAGTATCGGTCTGGCTTCACAATCCCAATGAAGTCTTCAAGTCGTTTAACCTGGTTTTAGAAGAAGAAAACCAAAGGTTAAAGGAGAACCGACTCTAGCACGCAAACTAGTATCACACGTAAGGTGTGGGGATTAGTTTTGCAGAGTTGCTAGATGTCCCCTTATATAGTATTTCAAATCAAGGTTTTCCATTAAGTTACCTTGGTAACAAAGCAATCAATATCCACCGTTAGATGAAAACCTGATTTAGATTCAAGCTAATATTTCTCAACCATTAGATCGATAACTTAGCTTGTTATACACACATGAAATGCACGCTTCTAGGTTTGTTAACCGTACCCAAACATGTACATTGTTGGTTCAACAATAGTCAACCAAAAGGTTAGACATATGAGCATTTCATATCAACCATGTTATTCTTCACCATAACTAGTTCAAATGACTCAATTGAACTAGTTAGAGAGTTGTTCAATTGCAAGGAAATCTTATGTAACTACACAAGACACAATTGAAGGAAAGATTATTTGATTCACTTGAATCGGTTTATGAACTTTTATAGCCACGGTTTGCAAATAACATTCCTTAGTCTTTTTAAGTTTAAGTTCAGAAATCATCTTTAGATATATAACCTTCTCAAGTTCGCAGACTAGGTTCACGGACTTAGCTTCACGCACTAGTTTGTCAACTCCAGTAGAAATTCTCGGGTTTGAGAACTTCGGCAGTTCGCGGACTCACTTGGCACTTTCCATTCTTCCGGTTCTCTTGATCAACAAAATTCGAAAACTTTGGTTCAAGGAATAGGACTTATACATAACTGTGTTTCCACAACAATGCTTATGCCCACCATTGGTTATGTAATCTAAACTCTCAGTCCAATTATTGAAACATTCTTAGAGGACGTTATATAGTTGCTACACCATTTCTCGTCAAAGCAATTTTCAAAGTGATTGAAACATATCATGACTTTCGTCACTAGGTAAAGATAAACTTGGTCGAAGCGAAAATCTTACCAACACATATTTCGAGATATAGATAGGCGAGGTATACTCGACTCGAAATACCAAATGTGTATAATCATAGTCTATATATATAGCATACGACTTTTTGTCTCAAAGAGTAGGAGATAGAATAGATAAACTCTTGAGTGAAAAATAAGTTCAAGTCTCCACATACCTTTTTGTCGAGAAGTTCCACCGGTTCCTTAAGTAGATCTTCATCTTGTATGATGAATCACCATGGATTCCTTAAGCTCAACTACACTTATTATCCTAGTCCGAGACTTAGCTATAGTAGACTAGAAATCAAGACTTATAGTTTTGATCACTAACATTGACAAACATGCTTGAGATAGCAACGCATGCGAGTTCGACCGAGCAAGCTCTAAAAATCTTCCCCTTTGTCAATTTTAGTGATAAAACTATCAATACATATGGAATACAAAATAGATAATGAAACTTTAGTAGCTCCTATTCCACATGTCTAATCTTCAACATTCCTCGAAATCTTCGTCACTTCCAAGTACTCCAATGATCCCAAAGGTTGTAAGTTTAGCATCACCGTTGTTGAAGATCAGTAGCTGTAACAACGAGAAAACATAATTCTCGATCATTGTTATATAATGTCATAGTATTATTACACAGTGTCAAAGTTCAATTGTATCACAACTTCAACAATAATACTATAATGATATGTATCACTACCCCTTAGTCAATACTCCATCTCACATGGAAACCACTCCCCCTTACACAATGATCCAAAAACCATATGTAGTTTTAGTGTTAACTACATATTAATTCTCCCCCTTTATGTCAATAAAATTGGCAACAGTACAAGAACGAGATCATAATGAAATTTCTGTAAGAGATATTTCATAACTGAGAGAAAGAAACACACATCATATTATTTAGATGCAATCATATAGCCGAATCTAACAACATTCATCAAGGAGTTTAAAGATACAAGATAACCCCTCTAAAATTCCACAACCGCACACCCCTCAAGATATGACCATTAAGCACAAGTTCAAAAGAACTCTACCCCGTTTGATGTCATTCCCGAAAGAACAACAACGAGCGACCTTAATTTCAAGAGAAAAGACAGATTTTCATTGGACACCAAAACCATATGAATGATTTTTATATCCAAAAACTCAATCAAATTAATCATAAGCAAACCCATGATTAATTTAATCAGAATACATAATTTTTGATGGTGGATTTTGGTTCAGGGCTAAAATTGTAATACCAAATTTAATGCGCTGGCATCCTGCAAAGGGTAAAGCGTTTGATAAGCAATGAGTACCTCTTCGTTTTATTTATTTGAAACAATTCAATAAATACACAAAATGCACCCAAAATGGTGCATGTAGCAACAATCCCAAATATTCTGTGAATTTTTTAGCATTATTAATTAATGCATGATTATCCTAGTGTTTCCTGTGCTGTTTCTAGCCGAGCTCTCATTATTAGCATGACATGACGACTGAGTGTTCACTCTCAGCAGAGTAACATGAATCTCCAAGTTCCCATTTTGAGACATGCACGAAATACCCGTACAGGCTACACCATTCTTTAACAAAGAGAATCTCGCATCGGCGTGCTTATATTTGCCCGATCGAGCATATTCAATTCCCTAAAAGAAATCTGGAATGTCCGTATCAGTCTCAGAAACGATCATGTCCACGCAAGTTGACCATACGATTTAACCAGCCTAGACGAACCCTAGCAGGAGCAGGCGATCACCGTAATAACCACCAGCAAGCCCGTTTTTGCCTTGGTCGGTCGAACACATGATGTACTCCCAAACACCCATCGAACGCCAGCCCTGAAGTAGGGTTGTTGAGATGGTTCGTTTTTCCTTGGAGTGGCTCGCATGAGCAAAGACTTCCAAAGACAGTCTCAAAAAAACATCGCGACCGTCCAACTTCTCCAGCCTAGTTGGACGGCTTGGATCGTTCCGTAACTGATCGGTGAAGTGCTAATATGAAAATTAGCGGGCCCACTCCTCACCTACCCGATCGACTCTCTCACGTCCTAGCCATAGAGCAGAAAACGCTTTCTCGAAGTAAGGCTGGCGTGATGCTTAAACGGTCGTGGATCGTTCAGAACCATCCAACTTTGCCGGCATATTTGGATGGCTTAGATCGCGCTTAGGACCATCGGACATGTACACATATGTTCACTGTCGGCCCAACGCGGACCCCACACGGTCGGTATCCCCAAAGGATGATCACAGCATGCCAAAACGCTTATCCAAAGTCATGCGTGCGTGACCGTTTTAAAACCCTAATTAGGGTTTGCGGCGCTGCATAACTGTCGCAGTTCGATCGCGTCCATCCATCTTCGCCAGCCTAAACGGAGGGTGTAGATATATACTTAAGAGGTACCAAGAGTATCAACGTGATCACCGTGGGCCCACATATGTGTGTGACCGATCGGCGTAGGTTAACCATGGCCGAGCGCCTCGAAACGCACGCCCAAAGGAGGCATGTCACGCGGTTCCCAAATCTTTTGCGGCAAAGAATTTCTATCGCAAATAGATCACGGCCACTCATCTTTGCCAATCGACTTGAGTGGCCTAGATCGCACCTTCATGAGACAAAGTGGTACGGCCATGCACACCGGCAGGCCGTCTACAACATGCCCGATTGGTCCCACCAAAAACGTTGTCCATGCTTGATTTCGGTCAAGTTAAAGAGTGATGTTTGCGCACCTCTTTAAAACCCTAAAAATCCATCAACGGTCGCAAAATGTGTCGTAGATCATCTCGTCCGTCCAACTTTTCCAGCTTGGTCATACAGTCTAGGCTAAGAGTTAAGCAGCCAATGAGGCACCTTGGTGATCACCGTACGACACTCTACCATGGGAGTGATCGGCCAAGGGATGGACCGCCCATGCGGCCTTCGAACTATCCCTTGAAGATGTTTGAACATGCTGCTATATTAAGACGCTTAATCCTCGACTTACTCCATTAAGCTTTAAAACAGCGATGCTTCATACATATTGATTGTTTTCAATGCATTACATGCATCGAGCATACACGATATTTCATGAATATCAATTTCTTAAATAACTTAGTTATTTAACTTAGCACTGTATGCTATTTCCTGCGGGTCCTACGATCCACTCATTCGAGACATCAAGCATGTCACAAACTGGGGGATACTTACTGGGGTCTTGGTCTCGCAGTTTACAGCGTGCGGCGTGCAACGTGCCCATTTACAAGAACGTGTCAAGAGGAATGGACGGATAATAGGATGCGGGAAGTGGGCCAATACATGATCGTGTAACCACCTACATGACCCCACTACTCCATCACTCAACTTCCTTCACTTCCTACGATATGAGGGTTTGCGTTCAATGACTTGTATAAATAGGTCCTTCACCTATTTAAAAACAACACAGAGAAAACCAAGTGTTGTCACAGTATCCAGAAAACACCCAGAACTGATAGCTTTCATTCAGCAAGCCAGTTCATCATTCTGATACAAGTCATAAACAACCAACACCTTCACAATCTCAACACCTTCTTCGCTTCCCTCCCTAAGATCAACCCCATCTCTTTCACTTTGTGACCGAAGCAAGTATGAAACGACCATTTCTTGGTTTAGGCCAGAATTGTATAGATTGATCTCTCGAATCAAAAGCACTCCCGTGCAGTGCATTTGTTTAGGGTTTAGATTCGTTTCTCATCCACACACACCCAAATTTACCAAAACCAGCAGAAACAGTTTTCACCAATAAACAATAATCAAATTGAACACAAAAAGTGATCAATTTAATTTATTGTGCTCTACATAAGTAAACTTACGGAGCAACGACTAAGTTAACCATACAAGAGAGTGATTGTCTTAATCGTTCATATACTCAACACAAGAGAAACTTATGGAGTAATAACTAAATAACCAAACAAGATGATTAATTTAGTTCTAAATGCTCAACATAAAGTACCTTACAGAACAACCAACAAAAGCTAATCAAAAATTAATCAACTTAGTTGTATCATGATCAAAATAAGACACATTACGGAGCCTCACAATATTACATAAAATATGGTTCAGTGAAGATCAATACTGTGGAATACACAAGGATTCATTCTATCTTCAATCATTATATGCATAACAATAATTAATAGACATAATCCTTGATTACAAAATATTTTAACCTATCTTCCATCAAAAATTGACAATATAGGCTTAACTTTTGTATATGTCAAAAGTCCATTTATTCCTTAATCAATAAATGAATACCGATCATGAACGACTTTACTTTTGAAAAAATATGGGACAACATAGTTCACGGACGTAAACACCAAGATCCCATAATAAATTGCAATATAACAAATCATAAAGATTAAATACTACAAAACATCATCCTCCAAAAAAATTTAGAATTTTAAACCAAAAAACCTAAAACATGAAGATGAAAATAATATCTATGTGTAATCACAATCATCGCTATTCAAAGCACTAGTTATTCTTCCAACTAAGACAAAAAGAAGACATACTAGGCAACAATGTCTTTGAAAAATTCTTTATCATTCCAGAAGACATATATTTATCCCTTTTTGTTGGCATTTAACTCATCTTTTGTGCAGTAATTCTACATTTTATCCCATATTCTGCATTTTCATTGTTTTCAAGAATAAATATTTTTCTTACTTAATTTTGAATTTTTAGGTAATAAATAAAGTCTGGATGACTTGCGGAGCAAAAAAGAGCTGAAGAGTATTGAAAAGCCGGAAGAAATTACGCAAGGAAGCCGCAAAGAATGGAGCGCACGTCCAAAAAGCTAGGAATGGGCTCAAGAAGGAAGAATTGTTCTTAAAGAAGATATGGGCTTGGAATACCCAAGGCCCAAAACCCTTACCCAAACCCATTTTCTATATCCATACCCGCCTCCATTCTCAGCCGTTAGATTGGATCCATCTCATCATCCAATGGTCGCTTCTTCATCGTGCATCAAAATCTGAAGTCCCTGCAAAACACCATAGTGCCTAAATTCCAAGCCTTCAGATTAGATTGTAATTGAATCCAACGGTCGCTTCTTTGCCTGCGCATCAAACCTCGATACTTCCGCTTAACACTACAACACCTAACTCCATCTGGTGTCGTTAATTTTGTTGTATTATATAATCCAACGGTCGCTGCAGGATCCACTTCATCTCACCGTCGGATTGATCTTTCATCTCCATATCCCACGTTCGAGATTCGCCAAACATAGAACTCGATGATCCCGCTACACACCATAGGTATCGAACACCTATACCCATCGCCAAACAGCCCCTTCTTCCCATTCTATCGACCTCCTCCTTCTTCTCCATCCCTCTGCAGAGAAACTACCACCACCACCATACCTCACCTGCTACCACCTCGCCACTGCCATCGCCACCACCTACTCCATAACCACCTAACCACCTCCAATTCAGTAAACCCATCATCCCATACTGCAAAACCTATTCACCTAGCCAAAATTATTTCATCAAACCCACACTCACGCCACTGAACCCTAGGGTGTGGAGTTGATGAAGCAATTCAAGCTAGACACGGCAATTGACAGCGTGCAGGAAGGCTAGAAGGAGATGTAGCAACGTGGGTCGAAGTCAGAAACAACTTTCATCATGATTGGTGAGATGAATTTAAAACCCTAGTTTTACTGTTTTTGGGGGAAATTTAGGGATTTGGTTGTAAACCCTAATTGGGTGTCCTGGGTATAAATAGGGGATATGTATTATGTGTAGAAGGTGTTCTTGGACTAGCCAAGTAACCACCCAATTTGGGTTAGGTTCACTTCTAATTTCTAATTTCAAATTCCAAATCAATTTTCTATTTCAGTTACAATTAAGTTTGTTTTAATGTCAATTTCAATTTCAACAGTTCAGTTTAGGTTTAATTTTGTGTTTAGCAAGTTTGATCTTGATTTAATTTTCAACTGTTAGTGCAATTAGGTTTATGTTAGTTTAATTTTAATCTCAACTCCAGTTCCATGCCCTATTTAGCTTATACCCCTGTTTTGTCTGATGTTTAGGATATTTGATCTCATGCAATGTTTTAATTATGTTTAATTTTAATGTCATGTTAGTGTCGTGTTAGTTCACTGTAAATGTTTAATGTTAAGTATGTTCACTGTTAGTGGTGGAAGTTTAGGTTATAATTCTTGTAAATTGAGCTAATTGAGAAATGGAGGAATTTAGTGCTCACTAGCAAGCTTCTTCTCCTTCTATTCCATTTATGTATGCCCTGGAACATAAGCAGGCTAGAACCTCCACCTAGCTCCATTAGGGACAAGGATTTAACCAAAAACAGCCACTGCCTAGCATTTTTTCCTGCTCTTCTTTGTTATCTATCTGTTTTTGTGGCTTTTTATCACTGTTTTATAGCTGTTTTTATAACTGTTTTGTGTGAATGTTAGGCTAAAGCCTTTTGAGGCATTGGATTGATTGAGCAGTGGGGAGAAACTAGTGCTCACTAGTGACTGTGAGCAAACTAGTTCTCTTCCCACTCTAGTAGTATGCCTAGGCTCACCTTCACCATTTCACCTTCACCATCACCCCTGCCCTTGGCTTAGGCCTTGATTTACTTCCATTGTTCTTGTTTAGTTCCATTGTTCTGTCACTGTTACCTTTGCTTCACTGCTTTTACTACTTGCTACTGCCTTGTTTTCTTCCCCTTGGCCTGCTGCCTTTTCCTTGCTGCTGCTGCTGCTTTCTTTTCCTTGCTGCTGCTGCTGCAACTGGGCTGCTTTTTCTTTTCTGTTTTCATTTCACTGTAAATAGCATTGCATTGTAAATAGCATTGTCTTCTCTAACTTCCTTTGCCTCATTAGAGCCATTGTCTTGGCTTGTTAGCTTACTGCCCTGCCTTGGCCATTGTCTCCTAATTGCATTCTGTTTTGCAAAGGACCAGCTCATTGTAAGGCAAAAGGCCCAGTCCATTGTTGATCAACCAAATCCCACTTCATTACCAAGCTCAGTTCATCTCATTTCCAAGGAAAGGCCAAGTTCAGGTGTAAACCAAAAGCCTAGCTTAACCTGAGGCCCATCCAACTGAGCCCAAGGCTCAGTTCACTTCAAGAATATTGAGCCCAGACCACTTGAGTACAAAGGATCAGTTCACTTCATTGGTACTCAAAACTCATTGGTACCAAAGCCCATAGCCCTTTGTTATCACCTTAACTCAAAAGCCCAATAGCAATTTAGAACCCAAAATATCTAGAAACTACAAAACACACCCAGTCTCTGTGGATCGACCCGTACTTGCACGAGCTACAACTGATGACCGTGCACTTGCGGTATTACTGTAGGCCCGTTTTTATTACGCTTCAATTTTATACGCTTTCCCGGGTCCACCAAGTTTTTGGCGCCGCTGCCGGGGACCATTTTGCATTTAAATATAATATTTTCGGGCCCACCAAGTTTTTGGCGCCGCTGCCGGGGACTGGTGCTGTGTTTTTCTAGTAGTTTTATTAGCTATTTTTTCATTTCACTGCATAGCATATGCATCTGCATCTGCTTCACTTCATTTGTTGTTGGACCTGCTGTTCTGAACCTGTTTTTCCTCTGCTGGGACGCCACCAAGGAAAAGAACCAAAGCCCAACTGGGTTTTTGCAACAATATCAGAGCAGCTGGGCTGTGCTTAAAAGGTAACCCATTTAAGAGAACCCGAATTGTGGGCTTCCAATTTTTAATTGTGGGCTTGTAATATTAAAGCCAATTTTTGGGCTTCTTATTTTTTGTTGGGTTTGTAATAATTTATTTGTGGGCTTGTTTGTTTAATTTGTGGGCTTGTGTTTTTAATTTTTGTGAGCTTGTTTAAATTGGACTTGTATCTTGTATTCTGGGTTTAAACCCAACTGAGCTTGTAACCGATCACACTAGTTGAACTCGTTAGTGGGCCGAGTATCCAAATTCTAGGCCGAGATTTTGGACTCAGTTCCACCAAAAGTTTTCAACCTAGCTGAGCCAAAGCAAACACAAAACAAACAGTGGGCTTGCTCCCATTCAAAAACCAAATTTTATTTTCTTTTTCTAAAAAAAAAAAAAAAATATTTAAAAATATTTAAAAAAAAAAAATTACTTTTCTCCCATCAAAAAACCAAATTTTATTTTCTTAGTTTCAAAAAAAAAAAAAAAAAACCAAAATTTTCTCTTGCTCCCAATTTCAAAAACCAAAAATTTCTCCCATAAAAACCAAAGTTTTCCAAATGTTTCCCTAAAAAACCAAAATTTTTCTTTTTCCCATCAAAGCCAAATGTCTCCCGACAAAACCAAATTTTTCCCAAAAAGTCCAATCCCATTAAAAACCAAAATTTTCTTGTAGATAATGTGTTAGTTAAAATTCCTTTTGTATATATTTTGTGCTCATCCATTATGACTCCGAATATGTTGGAGTTTTGCCTTGGATAACGGAGTTTTAATTCTGCTTTCGCCGAAATCGGGTATTCTCTCTCCTTTTACTCTACTCAGCATGTCCCTTTCCATATGTTGCATTCTAATTCTTTCCATATTTTTAAACATTGAGGACAATGTTTAGTTTAGGTTTGGGGGTATAGAGTAGATACCACGATAATATGCTATAATTGAAATCAAACTCCATCTTTTTGAAAAAATTGAAAAATTCCAAAAAAATTGAAAAATCAAAATAAAAAAATTAAAAATTGAAAAAAAAAAATGGAGCTCATTTACCTTGAAATGTTGACTCTTGTGCAAATATGTAATTATTAGGAGTCTTAGTCTAGATATTTAGGCACCCTGATTCTAGCACATTCACATAGTGATAAGAAATTTGCACGCGCACGATCTACCAATACATGTATGGCCTCGATCTTCAAGGTGTTTGATAGGAAGTTACGATTGCCAATCACTTTAGAATACTGAACGAAACTTGACTAGCTTGTTCTTTGGTTGGTTGGGATAGAAGGTGGAGGTTACATTAAGAAAACAACCATCGAATTTAACTGGGTGCATCAAAAATGGCTACCTCTTGCAAAGTGTCATGTAATCTTTTGTTTCCTTTTGTATTTGTATCAAAAGTGTTTCTTTTCAAAAAAAAAAAAATCAATCAAGTATTTATCAATTCCATCCTCTCTTGTTCCAAAAATAAAAGAGAGTAGTCAATGTAAATAAGAGTCATGTAAATAGTCATTTTTTGTTTCATTGTAATAAGCAAGGAGGGTGTATGCCATTGATGTACAACGCGAGTAATTGTGAAATACCTCCAACTCATTCACAATTCTCGTAAAGTCCGGACAGCTAGCTAGATTTCGACCTCAGTTCTTAGCCTGAGAAACTATCTCTTGGTGATTAGTAGTCATAACTTCAGATCTTTCTTTACACATGTGTAGATACACTTTACACTCTTATCACATGTCTTTTTTGTTATCAGTGCTAGGATTGTGCCTTCGATAGCTAGATTGACATCTCCATTTTGCTGTGAGCTTAACTGACTTGCACATGTCACATTTGATGGAATCTGAGCTTATATTTTGACCTAGAACTTTGTAGGTACGTTCTAAGCAAACCTTCACGAGACTTCAACTCGTCCACTAGGGACACTTAGTGGTTTAAAAGGCTTAGTGCATACGCTAAATGCATTCGAGAGACCAGCGACAGTGGTATAGTTAGGATTTCCTTGGTTTTGTTTTACTTGAGGACAAGTAAAATTCAGGTTTGGGGGTATTTGATAAGTGCCAAATAATGCATATATTTATCCCTTTTTGTTGGCATTTAACTCATCTTTTGTGCAGTAATTCTACATTTTATCCCATATTCTGCATTTTCATTGTTTTCAAGAATAAATATTTTTCTTACTTAATTTTGCATTTTTAGGTAATAAATAAAGTCTGGATGACTTGCGGAGCAGAAAAGAGCTGAAGAGTAGTGAAAAGCCGGAAGAAATTACGCAAGGAAGCCGCAAAGAATGGAGCGCACGTCCAAAAAGCTAGGAATGGGCTCAAGAAGGAAGAATTGTTCTTAAAGAAGATATGGGCTTGGCATACCCAAGGCCCAAAACCCTTACCCAAACCCATTTTCTATATCCATACCCGCCACCATTCTCAACCGTTAGATTGGATCCATCTCATCATCCAATGGTCGCTTCTTCATCGTGCATCAAAATCTGAAGTCCCTGCAAAACACCATAGTGCCTAAATTCCAAGCCTTCAGATTAGATTGTAATTGAATCCAACGGTCGCTTCTTTGCCTGCGCATCAAACCTCGATACTTCCGCTTAACACTACAACACCTAACTCCATCTGGTGTCGTTAATTTTGTTGTATTATATAATCCAACGGTCGCTGCAGGATCCACTTCATCTCACCGTCGGATTGATCTTTCATCTCCATATCCCACGGTCGAGATTCGCCAAACATAGAACTCGATGATCCCGCTACACACCATAGGTATCGAACACCTATACCCATCGCCAAACAGCCCCTTCTTCCCATTCTATCGACCTCCTCCTTCTTCTCCATCCCTCTGCAGAGAAACTACCACCACCACCATACCTCACCTGCTACCACCTCGCCACTGCCATCGCCACCACCTACTCCATAACCACCTAACCACCTCCAATTCAGTAAACCCATCATCCCATACTGCAAAACCTATTCACCTAGCCAAAATTATTTCATCAAACCCACACTCACGCCACTGAACCCTAGGGTGTGGAGTTGATGAAGCAATTCAAGCTAGACACGGCAATTGACAGCGTGCAGGAAGGCTAGAAGGAGATGTAGCAACGTGGGTCGAAGTCAGAAACAACTTTCATCATGATTGGTGAGATGAATTTAAAACCCTAGTTTTACTGTTTTTGGGGGAAATTTAGGGATTTGGTTGTAAACCCTAATTGAGTGTCCTGGGTATAAATAGGGGATATGTATTATGTGTAGTGTCTTGGACTAGCCAAGTAACCACCCAATTTGGGTTAGGTTCACTTCTAATTTCTAATTTCAAATTCCAAATCAATTTTCTATTTCAGTTACAATTAAGTTTGTTTTAATGTCAATTTCAATTTCAACAGTTCAGTTTAGGTTTAATTTTGTGTTTAGCAAGTTTGATCTTGATTTAATTTTCAACTGTTAGTGCAATTAGGTTTATGTTAGTTTAATTTTAATCTCAACTCCAGTTCCATGCCCTATTTAGCTTATACCCCTGTTTTGTCTGATGTTTAGGATATTTGATCTCATGCAATGTTTTAATTATGTTTAATTTTAATGTCATGTTAGTGCCATGTTAGTTCACTGTAAATGTTTAATGTTAAGTATGTTCACTGTTAGTGGTGGAAGTTTAGGTTATAATTCTTGTAAATTGAGCTAATTGAGAAATGGAGGAATTTAGTGCTCACTAGCAAGCCTTCTCCTTCTATTCCATTTATGTATGCCCTGGAACATAGGCAGGCTAGAACCTCCACCTAGCTCCATTAGGGACAAGGATTTAACCAAAAACAGCCACTGCCTAGCATTTTTTCCTGCTCTTCTTTGTTATCTATCTGTTTTTGTGGCTTCTTATCACTGTTTTTATAGCTGTTTTTATAACTGTTTTGTGTGAATGTTAGGCTAAAGCCTTTTGAGGCATTGGATTGATTGAGCAGTGGGGAGAAACTAGTGCTCACTAGTGACTGTGAGCAAACTAGTTCTCTTCCCACTCTAGTAGTATGCCTAGGCTCACCTTCACCATTTCACCTTCACCATCACCCCTGCCCTTGGCTTAGGCCTTGATTTACTTCCATTGTTCTTGTTTAGTTCCATTGTTCTGTCACTGTTACCTTTGCTTCACTGCTTTTACTACTTGCTACTGCCTTGTTTTCTTCCCCTTGGCCTGCTGCCTTTTCCTTGCTGCTGCTGCTGCTTTCTTTTCCTTGCTGCTGCTGCTGCAACTGGGCTGCTTTTTCTTTTCTGTTTTCATTTCACTGTAAATAGCATTGCATTGTAAATAGCATTGTCTTCTCTAGCTTCCTTTGCCTCATTAGAGCCATTGTCTTGGCTTGTTAGCTTACTGCCCTGCCTTGGCCATTGTCTCCTAATTGCATTCTGTTTTGCAAAGGACCAGCTCATTGTAAGGCCAAAGGCCCAGTCCATTGTTGATCAACCAAAGCCCACTTCATTACCAAGCTCAGTTCATCTCATTTCCAAGGAAAGGCCAAGTTCAGGTGTAAACCAAAAGCCTAGCTTAACCTGAGACCCATCCAACTGAGCCCAAGGCTCAGTTCACTTCAAGAATATTGAGCCCAGACCACTTGAGTACAAAGGATCAGTTCACTTCATTGGTACTCAAAACTCATTGGTACCAAAGCCCATAGCCCTTTGTTATCACCTTAACTCAAAAGCCCAATAGCAATTTAGAACCCAAAATAGCTAGAAACTACAAACACACCCAGTCTCTGTGGATCGACCCGTACTTGCACGAGCTATAACTGACGACCGTGCACTTGCGGTATTACTGTAGGCCCGTTTTTATTACGCTTCAATTTTATACGCTTTCCCGGGTCCACCAAGTTTTTGGCGCCGCTGCCGGGGACCATTTTGCATTTAAATAATATTTTCGGGCCCACCAAGTTTTTGGCGCCGCTGCCGGGGACTGGTGCTGTGTTTTTCTAGTAGTTTTATTAGCTATTTTTGCATTTCACTGCATAGCATATGCATCTGCATCTGCTTCACTTCATTTGCTGTTGGACCTGCTGTTCTGAACCTGTTTTTCCTCTGCTGGGACGCCACCAAGGAAAAGAACCAAAGCCCAACTGGGTTTTTGCAACAATATCAGAGCAGCTGGGCTGTGCTTAAAAGGTAACCCATTTAAGAGAACCCGAATTGTGGGCTTCCAATTTTTAATTGTGGGCTTGTAATATTAAAGCCAATTTTTGGGCTTCTTATTTTTGTTGGGTTTGTAATAATTTATTTGTGGGCTTGTTTGTTTAATTTGTGGGCTTGTGTTTTTAATTTTTGTGAGCTTGTTTAAATTGGACTTGTATCTTGTATTCTGGGTTTAAACCCAGCTGAGCTTGTAACCGATCACACTAGTTGAACTCGTTAGTGGGCCGAGTACCAAATTCTAGGCCGAGATTTTGGACTCAGTTCCACCAAAAGTTTTCAACCTAGCTGAGCCAAAGCAAACACAAAACAAACAGTGGGCTTGCTCCCATTCAAAAACCAAATTTTATTTTCTTTTTCTAAAAAAAAAAAAAAAAAATTAAAAAGTATTTAAAAAAAAAAAATTACTTTTCTCCCATTCAAAAACCAAATTTTATTTTCTTAGTTTCAAAAAAAAAAAAAACCAAAATTTTCTCTTGCTCCCAATTTCAAAAACCAAAAATTTCTCCCATAAAAACCAAAGTTTTCCAAATGTTTCCCTGAAAAACCAAAATTTTTCTTTTTCCCATCAAAGCCAAATGTCTCCCGACAAAACCAAATTTTTCCCAAAAAGTCCAATCCCATTAAAAACCAAAATTTTCTTGTAGATAATGTGTTAGTTAAAATTCCTTTTGTATATATTTTGTGCTCATCCATTATGACTCCGAATATGTTGGAGTTTTGCCTTGGATAACGGAGTTTTAATTCTGCTTTCGCCGAAATCGGGTATTCTCTCTCCTTTTACTCTACTCAGCATGTCCCTTTCCATATGTTGCATTCTAATTCTTTCCATATTTTTAAACATTGAGGACAATGTTTAGTTTAGGTTTGGGGGTATAGAGTAGATACCACGATAATATGCTATAATTGAAATCAAACCTCCATCTTTTTGAAAAAATTGAAAAATTCCAAAAAAATTGAAAAATCAAAATAAAAAAATTAAAAATTGAAAAAAAAAAATGGAGCTCATTTACCTTGAAATGTTGACTCTTGTGCAAATATGTAATTATTAGGAGTCTTAGTCTAGATATTTAGGCACCCTGATTCTAGCACAATTCACATAGTGATAAGAAATTTGCACGCGCACGATCTACCAATACATGTATGGCCTCGATCTTCAAGGTGTTTGATAGGAAGTTACGATTGCCAATCACTTTAGAATACTGAACGAAACTTGACTAGCTTGTTCTTTGGTTGGTTGGGATAGAAGGTGGAGGTTACATTAAGAAAAACAACCATCGAATTTAACTGGGTGCATCAAAAATGGCTACCTCTTGCAAAGTGTCATGTAATCTTTTGTTTCCTTTTGTATTTGTATCAAAAGTTGTTCTTTTCAAAAAAAAAAAAATCAATCAAGTATTTATCAATTCCATCCTCTCTTGTTCCAAAAATAAAAGAGAGTAGTCAATGTAAATAAGAGTCATGTAAATAGTCATTTTGTTGTTTCATTGTAATAAGCAAGGAGGGTGTATGCCATTGATGTACAACGCGAGTAATTGTGAAATACCTCCAACTCATTCACAATTCTCGTAAAGTCCGGACAGCTAGCTAGATTTCGACCTCAGTTCTTAGCCTGAGAAACTATCTCTTGGTGATTAGTAGTCATAACTTCAGATCTTTCTTTACACATGTGTAGATACACTTTACACTCTTATCACATGTCTTTTTTGTTATCAGTGCTAGGATTGTGCCTTCGATAGCTAGATTGACATCTCCATTTTGCTGTGAGCTTAACTGACTTGCACATGTCACATTTGATGGAATCTGAGCTTATATTTTGACCTAGAACTTTGTAGGTACGTTCTAAGCAAACCTTCACGAGACTTCAACTCGTCCACTAGGGACACTTAGTGGTTTAAAAGGCTTAGTGCATACGCTAAATGCATTCGAGAGACCAGCGACAGTGGTATAGTTAGGATTTCCTTGTTTTGTTTTACTTGAGGACAAGTAAAATTCAGGTTTGGGGGTATTTGATAGTGCCAAATAATGCATATATTTATCCCTTTTTGTTGGCATTTAACTCATCTTTTGTGCAGTAATTCTACATTTTATCCCATATTCTGCATTTTCATTGTTTTCAAGAATAAATATTTTTCTTACTTAATTTTGCATTTTTAGGTAATAAATAAAGTCTGGATGACTTGCGGAGCAAAAAGAGCTGAAGAGTAGTGAAAAGCCGGAAGAAATTACGCAAGGAAGCCGCAAAGAATGGAGCGCACGTCCAAAAAGCTAGGAATGGGCTCAAGAAGGAAGAATTGTTCTTAAAGAAGATATGGGCTTGGCATACCCAAGGCCCAAAACCCTTACCCAAACCCATTTTCTATATCCATACCCGCCACCATTCTCAACCGTTAGATTGGATCCATCTCATCATCCAATGGTCGCTTCTTCATCGTGCATCAAAATCTGAAGTCCCTGCAAAACACCATAGTGCCTAAATTCCAAGCCTTCAGATTAGATTGTAATTGAATCCAACGGTCGCTTCTTTGCCTGCGCATCAAACCTCGATACTTCCGCTTAACACTACAACACCTACTAACTCCATCTGGTGTCGTTAATTTTGTTGTATTATAATCCAACGGTCGCTGCAGGATCCACTTCATCTCACCGTCGGATTGATCTTTCATCTCCATATCCCACGGTCGAGATTCGCCAAACATAGAACTCGATGATCCCGCTACACACCATAGGTATCGAACACCTATACCCATCGCCAAACATCCCTTCTTCCCATTCTATCGACCTCCTCCTTCTTCTCCATCCCTCTGCAGAGAAACTACCACCACCACCATACCTCACCTGCTACCACCTCGCCACTGCCATCGCCACCACCTACTCCATAACCACCTAACCACCTCCAATTCAGTAAACCCATCATCCCATACTGCAAAACCTATTCACCTAGCCAAAATTATTTCATCAAACCCACACTCACGCCACTGAACCCTAGGGTGTGGAGTTGATGAAGCAATTCAAGCTAGACACGGCAATTGACAGCGTGCAGGAAGGCTAGAAGGAGATGTAGCAACGTGGGTCGAAGTCAGAAACAACTTTCATCATGATTGGTGAGATGAATTTAAAACCCTAGTTTTACTGTTTTGGGGGGAAATTTAGGGATTTGGTTTGTAAACCCTAATTGGGTGTCCTGGGTATAAATAGGGGATATGTATTATGTGTAGAAGGTTTTCTTGGACTAGCCAAGTAACCACCCAATTTGGGTTAGGTTCACTTCTAATTTCTCATTTCAAATTCCAAATCAATTTCTATTTCAGTTACAATTAAGTTTGTTTTAATGTCATATGTCAATTTCATTTCAACGTCAGTTTAGGTTTAATTTGTGTTTAGCAAGTTTGATCTTGATTTAATTTTCAACTGTTAGTGCAATTAGGTTTATGTTAGTTTAATTTTAATCTCAACTCCAGTTCCATGCCCTATTTAGCTTATACCCCTGTTTTGTCTGATGTTTAGGATATTTGATCTCATGCAATGTTTTAATTATGTTTAATTTTAATGTCATGTTAGTGCCATGTTAGTTCACTGTAAATGTTTAATGTTAAGTATGTTCACTGTTAGTGGTGGAAGTTTAGGTTATAATTCTTGTAAATTGAGCTAATTGAGAAATGGAGGAATTTAGTGCTCACTAGCAAGCTTCTTCTCCTTCTATTCCATTTATGTATGCCCTGGAACATAGGCAGGCTAGAACCTCCACCTAGCTCCATTAGGGACAAGGATTTAACCAAAAACAGCCACTGCCTAGCATTTTTTCCTGCTCTTCTTTGTTATCTATCTGTTTTTGTGGCTTCTTATCACTGTTTTTATAGCTGTTTTTATAACTGTTTTGTGTGAATGTTAGGCTAAAGCCTTTTGAGGCATTGGATTGATTGAGCAGTGGGGAGAAACTAGTGCTCACTAGTGACTGTGAGCAAACTAGTTCTCTTCCCACTCTAGTAGTATGCCTAGGCTCACCTTCACCATTTCACCTTCACCATCACCCCTGCCCTTGGCTTAGGCCTTGATTTACTTCCATTGTTCTTGTTTAGTTCCATTGTTCTGTCACTGTTACCTTTGCTTCACTGCTTTTACTACTTGCTACTGCCTTGTTTTCTTCCCCTTGGCCTGCTGCCTTTTCCTTGCTGCTGCTGCTGCTTTCTTTTCCTTGCTGCTGCTGCAACTGGGCTGCTTTTCTTTTCTGTTTTCATTTCACTGTAAATAGCATTGCATTGTAAATAGCATTGTCTTCTCTAGCTTCCTTTGCCTCATTAGAGCCATTGTCTTGGCTTGTTAGCTTACTGCCCTGCCTTGGCCATTGTCTCCTAATTGCATTCTGTTTTGCAAAGGACCAGCTCATTGTAAGGCCAAAGGCCCAGTCCATTGTTGATCAACCAAAGCCCACTTCATTACCAAGCTCAGTTCATCTCATTTCCAAGGAAAGGCCAAGTTCAGGTGTAAACCAAAAGCCTAGCTTAACCTGAGACCCATCCAACTGAGCCCAAGGCTCAGTTCACTTCAAGAATATTGAGCCCAGACCACTTGAGTACAAAGGATCAGTTCACTTCATTGGTACTCAAAACTCATTGGTACCAAAGCCCATAGCCCTTTGTTATCACCTTAACTCAAAAGCCCAATAGCAATTTAGAACCCAAAATAGCTAGAAACTACAAAACACACCCAGTCTCTGTGGATCGACCCGTACTTGCACGAGCTATAACTGACGACCGTGCACTTGCGGTATTACTGTAGGCCCGTTTTTATTACGCTTCAATTTTATACGCTTTCCCGGGTCCACCAAGTTTTTGGCGCCGCTGCCGGGGACCATTTTGCATTTAAATATAATATTTTCGGGCCCACCAAGTTTTTGGCGCCGCTGCCGGGGACTGGTGCTGTGTTTTTCTAGTAGTTTTATTAGCTATTTTTGCATTTCACTGCATAGCATATGCATCTGCATCTGCTTCACTTCATTTGCTGTTGGACCTGCTGTTCTGAACCTGTTTTTCCTCTGCTGGGACGCCACCAAGGAAAAGAACCAAAGCCCAACTGGGTTTTTGCAACAATATCAGAGCAGCTGGGCTGTGCTTAAAAGGTAACCCATTTAAGAGAACCCGAATTGTGGGCTTCCAATTTTTAATTGTGGGCTTGTAATATTAAAGCCAATTTTTGGGCTTCTTATTTTTTGTTGGGTTTGTAATAATTTATTTGTGGGCTTGTTTGTTTAATTTGTGGGCTTGTGTTTTTAATTTTTGTGAGCTTGTTTAAATTGGACTTGTATCTTGTATTCTGGGTTTAAACCCAGCTGAGCTTGTAACCGATCACACTAGTTGAACTCGTTAGTGGGCCGAGTACCCAAATTCTAGGCCGAGATTTTGGACTCAGTTCCACCAAAAGTTTTCAACCTAGCTGAGCCAAAGCAAACACAAAACAAACAGTGGGCTTGCTCCCATTCAAAAACCAAATTTTATTTTCTTTTTCTAAAAAAAAAAAAAAAAAATTAAAAAAGTATTTAAAAAAAAAAAATTACTTTCTCCCATTCAAAAACCAAATTTTATTTTCTTAGTTTCAAAAAAAAAAAAACCAAAATTTTCTCTTGCTCCCAATTTCAAAACCAAAAATTTCTCCCATAAAAACCAAAGTTTTCCAAATGTTTCCCTAAAAACCAAAATTTTTCTTTTTCCCATCAAAGCCAAATGTCTCCCGACAAAACCAAATTTTTCCCAAAAAGTCCAATCCCATTAAAAACCAAAATTTTCTTGTAGATAATGTGTTAGTTAAATTCCTTTTGTATATATTTTGTGCTCATCCATTATGACTCCGAATATGTTGGAGTTTTGCCTTGGATAACGGAGTTTTAATTCTGCTTTCGCCGAAATCGGGTATTCTCTCTCCTTTTACTCTACTCAGCATGTCCCTTTCCATATGTTGCATTCTAATTCTTTCCATATTTTTAAACATTGAGGACAATGTTTAGTTTAGGTTTGGGGGTATAGAGTAGATACCACGATAATATGCTATAATTGAAATCAAACTCCATCTTTTTGAAAAAATTGAAAAATTCCAAAAAAATTGAAAAATCAAAATAAAAAAAATTAAAAATTGAAAAAAAAAAAATGGAGCTCATTTACCTTGAAATGTTGACTCTTGTGCAAATATGTAATTATTAGGAGTCTTAGTCTAGATATTTAGGCACCCTGATTCTAGCACAATTCACATAGTGATAAGAAATTTGCACGCGCACGATCTACCAATACATGTATGGCCTCGATCTTCAAGGTGTTTGATAGGAAGTTACGATTGCCAATCACTTTAGAATACTGAACGAAACTTGACTAGCTTGTTCTTTGGTTGGTTGGGATAGAAGGTGGAGGTTACATTAAGAAAAACAACCATCGAATTTAACTGGGTGCATCAAAAATGGCTACCTCTTGCAAAGTGTCATGTAATCTTTTGTTTCCTTTTGTATTTGTATCAAAAGTTGTTTCTTTTCAAAAAAAAAAAAATCAATCAAGTATTTATCAATTCCATCCTCTCTTGTTCCAAAAATAAAAGAGAGTAGTCAATGTAAATAAGAGTCATGTAAATAGTCATTTTGTTGTTTCATTGTAATAAGCAAGGAGGGTGTATGCCATTGATGTACAACGCGAGTAATTGTGAAATACCTCCAACTCATTCACAATTCTCGTAAAGTCCGGACAGCTAGCTAGATTTCGACCTCAGTTCTTAGCCTGAGAAACTATCTCTTGGTGATTAGTAGTCATAACTTCAGATCTTTCTTTACACATGTGTAGATACACTTTACACTCTTATCACATGTCTTTTTTGTTATCAGTGCTAGGATTGTGCCTTCGATAGCTAGATTGACATCTCCATTTTGCTGTGAGCTTAACTGACTTGCACATGTCACATTTGATGGAATCTGAGCTTATATTTTGACCTAGAACTTTGTAGGTACGTTCTAAGCAAACCTTCACGAGACTTCAACTCGTCCACTAGGGACACTTAGTGGTTTAAAAGGCTTAGTGCATACGCTAAATGCATTCGAGAGACCAGCGACAGTGGTATAGTTAGGATTTCCTTGGTTTTGTTTTACTTGAGGACAAGTAAAATTCAGGTTTGGGGGTATTTGATAGTGCCAAATAATGCATATATTTATCCCTTTTTGTTGGCATTTAACTCATCTTTTGTGCAGTAATTCTACATTTTATCCCATATTCTGCATTTTCATTGTTTTCAAGAATAAATATTTTTCTTACTTAATTTTGCATTTTTAGGTAATAAATAAAGTCTGGATGACTTGCGGAGCAGAAAAGAGCTGAAGAGTAGTGAAAAGCCGGAAGAAATTACGCAAGGAAGCCGCAAAGAATGGAGCGCACGTCCAAAAAGCTAGGAATGGGCTCAAGAAGGAAGAATTGTTCTTAAAGAAGATATGGGCTTGGCATACCCAAGGCCCAAAACCCTTACCCAAACCCATTTTCTATATCCATACCCGCCACCATTCTCAACCGTTAGATTGGATCCATCTCATCATCCAATGGTCGCTTCTTCATCGTGCATCAAAATCTGAAGTCCCTGCAAAACACCATAGTGCCTAAATTCCAAGCCTTCAGATTAGATTGTAATTGAATCCAACGGTCGCTTCTTTGCCTGCGCATCAAACCTCGATACTTCCGCTTAACACTACAACACCTAACTCCATCTGGTGTCGTTAATTTTGTTGTATTATATAATCCAACGGTCGCTGCAGGATCCACTTCATCTCACCGTCGGATTGATCTTTCATCTCCATATCCCACGGTCGAGATTCGCCAAACATAGAACTCGATGATCCCGCTACACACCATAGGTATCGAACACCTATACCCATCGCCAAACATCCCCTTCTTCCCATTCTATCGACCTCCTCCCCTCCCCTCTGCAGAGAAACTACCACCACCACCATACCTCACCTGCTACCCACCTCGCCACTGCCATCGCCACCACCTACTCCATAACCACCTAACCACCTCCAATTCAGTAAACCCATCATCCCATACTGCAAAACCTATTCACCTAGCCAAAATTATTTCATCAAACCCACACTCACGCCACTGAACCCTAGGGTGTGGAGTTGATGAAGCAATTCAAGCTAGACACGGCAATTGACAGCGTGCAGGAAGGCTAGAAGGAGATGTAGCAACGTGGGTCGAAGTCAGAAACAACTTTCATCATGATTGGTGAGATGAATTTAAAACCCTAGTTTTACTGTTTTGGGGGGAAATTTAGGGATTTGGTTTGTAAACCCTAATTGGGTGTCCTGGGTATAAATAGGGGATATGTATTATGTGTAGAAGGTTTTCTTGGACTAGCCAAGTAACCACCCAATTTGGGTTAGGTTCACTTCTAATTTCTCATTTCAAATTCCAAATCAATTTTCTATTTCAGTTACAATTAAGTTTGTTTTAATGTCAATTTCAATTTCAACAGTTCAGTTTAGGTTTAATTTTGTGTTTAGCAAGTTTGATCTTGATTTAATTTTCAACTGTTAGTGCAATTAGGTTTATGTTAGTTTAATTTTAATCTCAACTCCAGTTTCATGCCCTATTTAGCTTATACCCCTGTTTTGTCTGATGTTTAGGATATTTGATCTCATGCAATGTTTTAATTATGTTTAATTTTAATGTCATGTTAGTGCCATGTTAGTTCACTGTAAATGTTTAATGTTAAGTATGTTCACTGTTAGTGGTGGAAGTTTAGGTTATAATTCTTGTAAATTGAGCTAATTGAGAAATGGTGGAATTTAGTGCTCACTAGCAAGCTTCTTCTCCTTCTATTCCATTTATGTATGCCCTGGAACATAGGCAGGCTAGAACCTCCACCTAGCTCCATTAGGGACAAGGATTTAACCAAAAACAGCCACTGCCTAGCATTTTTTCCTGCTCTTCTTTGTTATCTATCTGTTTTTGTGGCTTTTTATCACTGTTTTTATAGCTGTTTTTATAACTGTTTTGTGTGAATGTTAGGCTAAAGCCTTTTGAGTCATTGGATTGATTGAGCAGTGGGGAGAAACTAGTGCTCACTAGTGACTGTGAGCAAACTAGTTCTCTTCCCACTCTAGTAGTATGCCTAGGCTCACCTTCACCATTTCACCTTCACCATCACCCCTGCCCTTGGCTTAGGCCTTGGTTTACTTCCATTGTTCTTGTTTAGTTCCATTGTTCTGTCACTGTTACCTTTGCTTCACTGCTTTTACTACTTGCTACTGCCTTGTTTTCTTCCCCTTGGCCTGCTGCCTTTTCCTTGCTGCTGGTGCTGCTGCTTTCTTTTCCTTGCTGCTGCTGCTGCAACTGGGCTGCTTTTTCTTTTCTGTTTTCATTTCACTGTAAATAGCATTGCATTGTAAATAGCATTGTCTTCTCTAGCTTCCTTTGCCTCATTAGAGCCATTTTCTTGGATTGTTAGCTTACTGCCCTGCCTTGGCCATTGTCTCCTAATTGCATTCTGTTTTGCAAAGGACCAGCTCATTGTAAGGCCAAAGGCCCAGTCCACTGTTGAGTCAACCAAATCCCACTTCATTACCAAGCTCAGTTCATCTCATTTCCAAGAAAAGGCCAAGTTCAGGTGTAAACCAAAAGCCTAGCTTAACCTGAGGCCCATCCAACTGAGCCCAAGGCTCAGTTCACTTCAAGAATATTGAGCCCAGACCACTTGAGTACAAAGGATCAGTTCACTTCATTGGTACTCAAAACTCATTGGTACCAAAGCCCATATCCCATTGTTATCACCTTAACTCAAAAGCCCAATAGCAATTTAGAACCCAAAATAGCTAGAAACTACAAAACACACCCAGTCTCTGTGGATCGACCCGTACTTGCACGAGCTACAACTGACGACCGTGCACTTGCGGTATTACTGTAGGCCCGTTTTTATTACGCTTCAATTTTATACGCTTTCCCGGGTCCACCAATAGTCTTTCAAATCAGGGTTTTGCCTTGGTAACAAAGCAATAAATATCCACCATTAGATGAAACCTGATTTATATTCAAGCTAATATTTCTCAACCGTTAGATCGAAAACTTAGCTTGTTATACACACATGAAATGCACGCTTCTAGGTTTGTTAACCGTACCCAAACGTGTACATTGTTGGTTCAACAATAATCAACCAAAAAGTTAGCCATATGAGCATTTCATATCAACCATGTTCTTCTTCACCATAACTAGTTCAAATGACTCAATTGAACTAGTTAGAGAGTTGTTCAGTTGCAAGGAAATATTATGTAACTACACAAGACATAATTGAAGCAAAGATGATTTGATTCACTCGAATCGGTTCATGAACTTTTATAGCCACGATTTGCAAATAGAATTCCTTAGTCTTTTTAAGTTTAAGTTTAGAAATCATCTTTAGATATATAACCTTCTCAAGTTCGCGGACTTAAGATACCGGACAGAATTTACAAACTCCAGCAGAAATTCTCGGGACGAGAACTTCGCCGGTTCGCGGGGTGAGTTTGTGGACTTAGATTCACGCACTAGTTTGTCAACTCCAGCTGAAATTCTCAGGTTTGAGAACTTCGGTAGTTCGCGGACTTGGCACTTGCCATTCTTCCGGTTCTCTTGATCAACAAAGTTCGAAAACTTTGGTTCAAGGAATAGGACTTATACATAACTGTGTTTCCACAACAATGCTTATTCCCACCATTAGTTATGTAATCTAAACTCTCAGTCCAATCATTGAAACATTCTTAGAGGACGTTATATAATTGTTACACCATTTATCGTCAAAGCAATTTTCAAAGTGATTGAAACATATCATGACTTTCGTCACTAGGTAAAGATAAACTTGGTCGAAGCGAAAAGCTTACTAACACATATTTCGATATATAGATAGGCGAGGTATACTCGGCTCGAAATACCAAATGTGTGTAATCATAGTCTATATATATAACATACGACTTTTTGTCTCAAAGAGTAGGAGATAGAATAGATAGACTTTTGAGTGACAGATAAGTTCAAGTCTCCACATACCTTTTTGTCGAGAAGTTCCACCGGTTCCTTGAGTAGATCTTCGTCTTGTATGATGAACCGCCATGGAGTCCTTGAGCTTAACTACCCTTACTATCCTATTCCAAGACTTAGCTTTAGTAGACTAGAAATCAAGACTTATAGTTTTGATCACTAACATTGACAAACATGCTTGAGATCGCAACGCATGCGAGTTCGACCGAGCAATGCTTTAACATTGGGATTAAAACTATGATCTCTAGAGAAATATTTAGGCTCTCCTTGGGTTCTTGACATTCAAAACAATAATATTTCAAATATATTAAAGAGAACTTTGAAAATAGATTTTATTCTTGGTCAAGTACTTCTCTTTCTCAAGCAGTTAGACGTACTATGATAAAACATATACTTAACTCAGTATATGTTTATCAAATGGGAAATTATAAACTACCTAATAACCTAATTCAGCAGCTGACTACAATGGAGAGGAAGTTTTTCTAGTGATATAATAATAATAAAGGTGCTAACCCTATTGCTTGGCTCAATGTTTGTAAGTCCAAGGACTTTGGAGGTCTTGCTTTCAGGGACCTATAGAAACTCAACTCAGCCTTACTCACTAAACTTTCTTGGAAAACTTATAATGATTCAAGCAGTTTGATGTCTCAAGTATCGGGGAGCAAATATTTCAATGTGGAGACTTAATTCATCAGAATATTTCAGCTAAAAGTTTTTCTTACACTTGGAATGGATTACAAAGGGCCTTGAAATGGTTCAAAAAAATTAGGTCATGGATATCAATAATGGGAGAAGAACTAAAATATGGAAGGATAATAAATTGATAACTGGTATGCTTCATCCACCTATTCCTATTAATGAATTCCACAGGTTTTATGAAGATGTTGCTGAATTATATCTTCATGACTCAAATCTTTGGAATATAAATTTGTTAACTTAACTATTTGATTCCAACACTTCTTCAAGAATTCAGACTCTTTTCATAGATAACAGTAAAGAAGATATTATGATATGGATGCATATTGGTGATGGAAAATTGTCAGTTAAAAGTACCTACAAGATGTTAACTCAGTAACAGAGAGGTGCAAGTTAATGGGGTTACACTTAACTCCAACGTTTTGAAGGCATTATGGAGATGTAAGGCGGCTCACAGAATCAAGTTGTTTGCATGAAAATATATCAGAGGTATCAACATGACAAAGAGTAAGAGAGCCATATAGACCAATGAGGTAGAGACTCATTATGATATTTGTGGACATGCTGAAGAAATAATGGAACATATTATATTTGAATACGCAGACATGTCAGATCAGTCTGAAGAGGTGTTAACATTAATATCGATGCAGTCAAGGAAAATTACAACTTAGTCTCAGAGTGGGTTATCAGCTGGTTTTCTTCTGATGACAATGATAAAGAAGACAGATGGATATTTTATCTTTTGATTGGTTCCTAGATTTTGTGGAAAGATAGGTGTGATGTAACCTTTCAGGGAGTATCCCTTAACCCTCATTCCTCTGTGCATAGGATACACTACCACTTAGCGTCTCATTTGCACGATTCTTCTTCTCAGTTAAGTGTTGTTAGTACTGGTACGAATATTTCAAGATGGAAGACTCCTTGATAGGGAGTCATTAAAATTAATTTAGATAGATCTTTTGATCATGACACTAATTGTTTTGGCACTGGTTTGGTTATGCTTGATAATACAGGTACTTGCTTTGGAGTCAAAGGAATCTGTGGAGATGGAGCATTGAGTCCTGAATCAGTGGAATGCCTGGCAGTAAGGGAAGCGATATATTGGGCTAAGGTAAGACAAAGACATTATTCTTGAATTCAAGTTGAAGCTTGTCACACAGTCCATCAATGGGAACACTCTACTTATTCAATGGGAGAATATGAATTTAATAAAAGAGATAAAACATTTAATCTCTGGATTTTCATTTTGTGAGTTTGTTTTTGTTAGTCGAGATGACAATCAGATATCTGATGTTTTAACTAAAACTGCTAGAGAAAAAATAATAAACATTGAAGCTTATATTGTGGTCTTTTAGCAAAGGACCACAATTTCAGTTAATTTCCAATAAAATTTCAGTTTATCAAAAAAAAAACAAAAAAGTGGTTTCCTGTAGATTTTACTTGGAAGCTTTTCTTTTCTTTCTTTGAAGCATGCTCAAGCCTTTGTATTACTTAGACGTACATTTTGCATATTCTAAAAAAAAAAGTGAAAGAAAATAAGAGATCGTCAACCGTGAGGTAAAGCCAACAAGATAACAAATCCTTGCATGCATGGGCAAAAGAGGCAGCAAAACTCTTCAGGAATTTATTTATTTATTTGTGTTGTAGCGTTCGTTTAAGTAACTCCCAATATTCAATGTTAGCCGAATGCAATATAAATAATGATATATCCTAAACAAATAGGTAGGCTTTTTCAGCACAATTGGATCCAATATTGCAGAAAGCTCAACAGTTAAGTTGTTTGGACTGGAATAGTCCAGGGATGGGTGACCTCCCGGAAGCTGATGTTGGATGACCATAGCGGTGAACGTTAAAAATTCTACACTGTGGTCGGGATGAGAGATTACGTGGTATGGGTTGGTCCAGGTACTGGTCTCATGAGTAGCAGGAAACCGAGAACAACTCCAATCCAGGGGGTGAGATGTAACATTCAACATTCGGCAGTGGTTGGCCGAGTGGAATTCAAGTAATGGTATATCGTAAATAAATATCGAGGCCTTTTCAACACAATTGGCTCCAAAGTTACAAAAAACTTTGTTGTTAAGCGTGCTCGGGTTGGAGTAATCCAGGTAGATGACTCGGAAAGCTATCACCGGATGACCGCGGTGGCTAAGTGGGAACATTATAGGTCGGATCATTAAAATTTATACATATTCATGATAAAAATTCTGATATACTTTTTAGGCAGAAAAAATCTCGTTGTCAACCCTGGTTCCGTTAAGCCTACTGCGGCATCATATTTAACCGAATTAGTGATCTTCTACATCCATCGAGAATATTATGGAAGGATTTCCTGGATAAAATATGTGTTAATAAATAGTCTAAAGTTATCACGCTAGCTTCTGCATGTGTGATTACTTTGTTAAAATCGCTCTTTCTTTTCCAGATTAAATCACTCAGGCATCTTTCTGACATTTTTGTTAGAACCGTCATTCATTCATAAAAGTCTTTTAGATATTTTGTTTGGCTACCTCAATAATACCGTCTGATTACCTATAAAAGTCTACGGCGATCATGTCATCATGATCAGTTCATCTAAACAAAACTCTGTAGTCAAGCACTTACGCAGACAAATAAGGTAGAACTTGCAAAATCTAATAAAATTTTGAGTTTAGACTTATCGAGGACTTCAAAAATTCTGGTTTTCATTGCCTTCTCTTCCGCGATGGACGAACATTTATCAATCACCGATAAGGAAGAATCTAATGAGTCTAAAGTTTCTATCTCAGAGATCGAAGATTCACAGGTATATGCATATATGTTAGTACAATAAACGTCGTTAATTGATATTTTTCTTTGTCTCTTTATTTTTTTACTCAATCAGAAAAGACATTTATTGATTGCGAAAAATAAATTACTACACAAAAAATGTGACTCCTGCAAAACATGAATTAAACATTGGTCAATTGATATATACATGAAAACTTAAATAAATTTGTAATTACTTTCCGCATATAAAATGATTTGTCTTTTTTCTTTTTTCTGATTTCTACTCAAATCATAGATTTTATCCGTTTTTGGTGGTCATTTATCATAGTTTCCACTTACATATTTATTTATTTATGTTTCTATCAGATTACTATAAATAAAAAGAAATTTTCGGCATGTCACAAAACGATACATTGTAAATATGATAGTATAGATGCATAACCTCTTTATGTATTCGGAAAATTATTTTAAATGTCAACATAATGGTACACATAAATTTTAAATTCTCGTTCCTTTCTCAAAATTTGCGTTGTTAAAAGTTTACACAATACAAACATATATGTTCTTATTGGTACTTATATTCTATTAATAATTAATCTTAAAACTCAAGAAAAATAAATCCAACACGTATAAGTAATAAAAAAATTTGATGTTATATTTATTTTGAGTTAAATAAGTAATGTTAATGAATCAACCATATATGTAATAAAAAATGTGAATTTTATTATACTTTTTCCGCTTATCAATTAATGCAAATGAAATAATCAACTAATGTATATATAAAATAGAGTTCGAATATTGTATTTATTTTATGCAAAGTAATTATTAATTATGTTTATGAAACAACCACAGGTAATGCATGTTGATGCAGAAACTATCTCCTCGTCTAATCCCTGGGAGAAATTAGATGATGCAATGGTAGAAAGACTATTTTTACTGATTCCCATATCTGAAATCTTTGCTCATTGTCAGTTTGTTAGTAAGAGATGGAATTCAGTAATTCATTCTCCAACCTTTTCGATCGTCTCGAAACGGCCACCATGGTTTATAATATTTGATGTAGCAAATAGCAATTGCCTTGTTTACGATATGGAAGTTTCTGATTATCGCCGACCATGTTTCATTGATAATTTTCGGATACCTACTGAACTTGGTGGAAAACTAGGCCATCCATTTGCTTCATCTGGTGGATTAGTATGTTTTTTTGGTCCAAGTGAAATTGAAAACTTGATTGTTTGCAATCCATTTCGTGGGTTAGTTAGAAGCTTACCTAAATTTTGTGTGACTAAAAAAGAATATGTTAGAGGAATCGCAATTCATGCACTAGGCTCTAATTACAAGGTTTTTATAGTTCATGGCATATGGCCAGATTTGGGTATGAACTTTTTTTCATCAGAAGATAAGGAAGGTAACTGGATTCAATTACCGTTAAATAACCTAAAACAAGTATATGAATCGATGTCATTATTACAAAGAGAAGTTCTTAATGATGATAATGATCTTGTACAGTTCAAAGGTGTGACTAGTTTGGGTAAAGAAGGACAAATTTTGGTTTATTTCATCATCTTAAAGGGAATCATACTTTGTTTTGATACCCTAAAATATACAATTTGTAAGTACCCAAGATTACTAGGACGAGAATTTGTAGCAATAGACATGGCTGTATGTTGTGGGAAAGTTTATCTTGTGGTACTTATGGAACCATTAGTTGGCATATCTACGTCAACTTCTCATGTTGAAATTCCAAGAAGAACATTACGCATCTGGGAATTCGCCGATGAGTCAAGAGAATGGAAGCATACTTCAGCAATGCCATCAAACATGTGTCAAGAGTACGACATTGAAGCTCATCTCATTTGTGCTGGTCATGACGATTATATAATGGTTTGTATCAACTCCACACATGATAATATCTTCCACCAAATATTGTTATATAACATCAAGAAGAATACTTGGTCTGAGCTTGTACCTGATTTTGACGATGATAACTTGAGAATAGTTTGGGGTTATTGTTTCAAGCCAGATATTGATGCTAAAGTATAGATAAGTATTTATTTTTATTTATTTTAAAATTTATAAATAAATATGATATTCTACTAAAGACTTGATTAGTTTCCTAGTTTTGATAATAATTAGGAGAGATACATGGTTTAGGTTTGTTTTATTATTTTTTTTATTTATAAAAACTGCATTTGGTCAAATTTACGATATTTTAAATCTTAAAAGTGTTTGAGATCCTTTTGAATCGTTTTATCACCTGAATTAGCTTAGGATAAAATTGAAAAAAAAAATCGGAAGAACGTCTCTCATGAATGATTCGCAGCTAGCCATTTTGTATGTTTATGTTTAGTTTTTTTCATATTGAATTGTGTATGATTTCAAATGTTAATAAACGATTTTACAAGGAATTAGAATGTTCAACGTCCAATCAAGTTTTAATTTTCTATAGATAAATGTCCTAAAATATTTGAGGATCTTGAAGATGATCTCTAAGGAGATGACTCGATCTATTGAATAAACTAATCGTTTGTCGATTATAGTCAATATTTCTGTAAATATTCAAACTATCAATAAAATATGAATGATAAGTTTTTATTTATAAATCCTCGTGTCATTCTTTTAATAGTTGTGATTGCATTGATTGTTCCAATTTAATATTTCTTCTTTGCTTGAATATGGGATAAATTTCAGTTCTGATTAACTAAGGCTCGGTCTCATAGTGGCTTATGTTTTTATGATTTTCTGACTTTTTGATCTAGAGGATTTCATATCTAACTTTTTGCGTTGCTTTATCAAATAATCATAAGAAGATGGTGGTTATTTAACTCATATGTGATGAGCGTCGTTTACTCAACAAAATAATAAGATGTTTCCCACTAATTAACAAGTAATAAAGCGGTAGTAAGGATCGTTCCCACGAGGAGTAATGCAATTGATATGTTATCTAAATTCGCGAGAATATTAAATAAGGGTAGTTGGTTGATATAAAGAAGAATAAAAAGGATAACAAGAAAAAGATGATGATAATTAAGAAATCCTTCGCCGTCACTAATCGTTAACTCAATAGTGTACCCGTTTATCTCTTTTTAGAATCAATTTTCACCAACCGTAGAATAGAAGGTATGCTTAGCTATCCCCAAAATTCCTGCTGTCACTGGACGCAGAAGCGCTCGACTACCAGTTTCTATCCAACTGAGCCCCCCTAAGGTACGCTTACAAGGTGTAACTCAATCAAATGCTTTAGGGTTTGTGAATTTAGGTTTGATCCCAGCAGTTAAACTCGGTACGCTCGGTCCACTTACTGGTGTTGTCTTTACTCGCAATTTCTCCACAGAATCCCTCCATAAGGTCTCGCGATTTCTACTTGTGTAGGAAATAAACGACAATTACGGATCGTTCAAATCTCTACTAGCATTCGAATGATTAATAAACTAATCTAGTTGCGCATCCAAATCAATCTAAGAATCAATCATAAACCTTCAATATGGTAAAAACAATCCACAATGATTAACTTTAAAACTCGAAATAAACCTGTAAATAATTGAGCTTCACAATTAGAACTTTGAATTCATCCTTAACAATCAAAAGAATATAGAAAAGAGATGGGGGATGGGGAAAACGGTGAGAAGAAGATATCCCAAATTGTATCTAAACTTCCCTATATATAGAGTTTTGTAACATCTTCTTGAAGAAACTAGGAAACCTAGCTAAGATAGGAAAGCGCACCTCCTTAAGAATTGTGTCCCGTGCATCGCATCCCGTGCCAAAGGGTTGCCAAACTCGCCAAAATTCCAAATACCGTCCACGTCCAAGTCTTGGCCGGAAAAAGAATCGAGAGAACCATCCAAATGGGCTTGCGTCAAAATTGGAAAAAAAACAGCCCAATTCCTTAATTAACAGTCAATGGCTTGTCAGTCTGCCAAAACTGACAGCACAATCTCTCCTCACTCTCCACGGTGAGTTTTCAACCGTAAGGCTTCCTGACTTTGCCCACGGTGTGGTTTCTCCACCGTAAACTAACCTGAGTTTATATCCCAACCGTAGCTTCACCTGCGATCATCTCCGGTTAGGCAACATCACCAGAAAACTCCCAGCATCATCGATCAACGTTAGCAGTTCCATTAATGGCCGAAAACTCGAGCTCTACCTTCCATCTCTCAACTTCTTCTTTATTGTTCGACAGTTAGCCATAACTCACAGACCACAGCATCACATTCGCTGCCATGCCATTCTTTTACCAAATCACCGATCATCGCCACTGTCCCATCTTTCTCCACTGTCTTGAATCTGAAACTCACTTTCCACTCATTGGTTATGGCAGCAACACCATTAACACAACAGAACCCAAAATACCACGAACTCGGGCCAAGCTCTAACCCCACATATCACCGACGAATTCTTCTCATTATTCTCTTCCATCACCACGATCACAACAAACTGCATCACTACCATGTCATCTTTAGTTCGATCCCCTAGCCATCTACCATTATTCACCTCCAGCTGCAATTGCTCTTCACCATTAACAAACGGTCAAACAGCATCATTAGTTTACTATCACCGAGCATTCACAACTGCGGCAACAACATCAGTTTCTCATCACTGCCAACTTCCCGAACCTGTTATACTAAGACCAAACTGCAGCTCCATTTGCTTCTATTCGAACCCAGCAATCATCACGAGACTCCCATGCATTATTCTCATCAATGGAAGTTCTGCAACAACCAGGGTCTCAACTGGTTTCTCCTCTGTCCATCTCTCGACCTCTGCCAAATCCCTTTCTCGTCTTCGCTATCATGGTAGCAGCAGCAGTCACCACCATAACTATCAACTTGTACCACCTGCATTGCAATACAACATTAACAGCTCCATCTGTTAATCATCTCGAACACAGATTCAAATCCACCAGAGACCGTAGTTTCCATTTCTGTAGAAGCACATTCTTGTTCTTGGCCGCATATATGAATTACTTCATCCCCCATTTCATGACAGAAACCACCAGCATCAACACTACCACATCTGCAATCTCAGTGCCACCATCATAGCCACAACAGATCAAACCTTCTTCTTCTTTGAACATCACAGACCCATGACAATCAACATCTTCAAACCCTGATTTCACTGTTGATTCCTCACCAGTTCCATTGTCGAATCCAGCCGCAATTGCCATCACCAGCTGTTGCACTTTCACACACACACACACACACACACAGAATCCATGCACAGGAATTCAATTCAAACAATTGCAGCAATAACCCCTGCAAAGAACTTGAAGTAGTGAAGAAAAGTTCAGTGAGGCCTTTTATCAAACATGCAGTGTGCACAATCCTGGTAGTGTAGGAAATGAGTAAGTTGTGATGTTCTTAGCCGCTTCCATGCTTCAATTCTCCCTGCAATTTGAATTCATAGTAAACTCATTCAACCCATCATTTCGAAGAGCAACAGAGATTAATCAACATTCACAATTGACAATTCAATCCTTCAATCTCAACAGCAGCACCATTAACTTCCTTGGTTCGAACCTAATTCGGCCTGCAATTCTTAAGCTACCACCTTCTTTCTTCTTGTCAGCAGAAACTACTTCTTAATCGTCATAACAAACAACATCAGATCCCCAAATGCTGCTCATCTCGACCTCCTAATACCTCAAGCTCAACCAACATAAACAGCAGCACCCTTGATAATCTACCCTCCAGTTCCATGCATCGAAATTAGTTATAATGCAGCAGCACGAGAATGGCCAGAACTGGTGATGAAACTCATCCAAGTTCTGTTCTGCTCGAGTATAAATGGTAGAAGACGGTGGCCCTGAGTAACTTGAGCGGGTGCCTATAGTAAATCCGTTGAGAATCAAATGGTGCCTTGTTTGGCTACCTCCAGTAATTCATAATGGATTTCAGGTGGTTACTTCTTAACGCCCACGCGACTGCCGGTAGTGGTCCCATACAATGATAATTCCCGTCTCTTTTGGTAAATTGGACGAGTTCTTATTCTTTTCGGGAATAAGCTCCAAAATTCTCATAAAATATAAAAGAAAGCTAATAATAAAATTTTACTAGAAAACTAACTAAGAAAGCATAATCAATCGATACTTAGAGAGGTGTTTTAAACACCTATCAATATATGAGTCACACATATATACTAAGTATCGATTTATGTTCTATAAATTGTATATTCAGTATAATATGGGTAGTCTTGGTTCTAGTCTTTCTCTTGTGGCAGATGAAGAATTATTTAGGATAATCTCTTTCTTGAGAAGTAACTAGATCGAGTCCATTCTAGTTTTGGCTAATTAAAGTTAGGGAACAAATTGAAGTTAGGGAACGATTACTTTGGTTAATCACTTTCCTGCATAGAAAACTAAGTTACTTTTTGATTTTAGTTTTTGCTTATCAAAATAAGAACAATTAATAGTATAATTGGATCCTGATAAGAAACTAGGTAATTAACCTAGTTTGGCTTATCAAAATAAGGTATAATTATATAAATATAATTGGATCCTGATAAGTAACTAAGTTAATTCCGATCTTAGTTTAACTTATCGAAATA
The DNA here is from genome assembly GCF_003573695.1 of Papaver somniferum. Taxonomy (NCBI): domain Eukaryota; kingdom Viridiplantae; phylum Streptophyta; class Magnoliopsida; order Ranunculales; family Papaveraceae; genus Papaver; species Papaver somniferum. The sequence goes on along the minus strand of NC_039363.1, from coordinate 174,750,411 downwards.
AAGGAAAATTACTTCGGGTAATTGTTCCTTGGTAAAAGGCTCAATTCGGTTTAGTGTTGCTTCTCAAAAGTGGTATGTTATACCTCTGATTCACTTAGACTCTTATAGATTGTATCGAGTTTTTTGAACTTGAGAGTCCTTTCAAAATACTTGTTATATTTTTTGTACCTTTGTTATTTTTATGACAAAAAGAGGGAGAAATATATGCAGTATATAGTGATTTAACCATCATTTAGAAATGATATAAGTGCAAAAGTATATATCTAAACGTAATGAGTAAAGCATTGATCAAGGGGCAGAAATGTATGATGCTACGTAGTATTTCATACTACATGAATGAATAACATATATGTTCGGATAAAATATATTCCTAGATTACCTATAGGGGGAGTAAAACTTTTTTTATTTAAATGCGTCAACGTAGGCATTTATTTTTTGAATATTTATAGAATTTTTGTTATTAAAACTTGAAAACAAGCATATAAAAATATAATTAAGAGATTGTTGTGTAATGTAATATATTTGTCTTTTAATTCTTGTATTCTCCATAGGTAAAGAGTTTTGTAAATAAAATTGACAAAAGGATTAGAGCATTGCTCGGTTGATCCCACCAAGCATTGGTATGTGAAATTTGGTTGTCATATTTTTTAGTTCCAAAATTTAAAGTTGCTTGATTTGATTACTGGAGTCAACTTCGTTTGGTCATACTAGGAACATAAAAATGTTGAAACTCGCTCTTGATACTCATGAAGAACCTGAAGCCGTATGGGCATGAACGAACACATCATCCTTTATTTTGTGGTTAGTAACACAGATTTGACTTGTTTCATTTTTATCTACGTTTTTTCGAGTCAGTTTTTGTTGAAAACATAACATATGAAGTTTGTTTACTTGTTTCTAGTATTAGCGACTTGATCATTTTATTATAATCAAAGTTTCAAGGAAAAATATACTAGTTTTTACATACGATTTTGTATATGGAGTTACGAAGTATAGTTTATCTATTGACTTCGTAGAATTTACATAACACTAATCGTTAATTCGTTAATATTTAGTTTGTTGAGTTTCCGATTGAATATGCACCTTGGAATTATGTTTAATCATGTAATTTAAGGAAATAGACTTGCGAAACTTGTTTCGTAATTGAAACAGTGATTCAGAGGATATCTAGTAGGACTAATCCCAAGGATCTCTAATAGGACTTGTTAGAGCATAGCTCGGTTGACCTCGCATGCGTTGCTATCTCAAGCATGTTTGTCAATGTTAGTGATCAAAACTATGAGTCTTGATTTCTAGCCTACATAGATAAGTCTCGGACTAGGATAGAAAATTGTAGTTGAGCTCAAGGACTTCATGGTGATTCATCGTACAACGACGAAGGTCTACTCAAGGAATCGTGGAACTTCATCAACAAAAAGGTATGTGGAGACTTGAACTTATCTATCACTCAGAAGTCTATCTCTTCTATCTCCTACTTCTTATGAGACAAAAGTCGTATGCTATATAGAATGGATCATACACATTTGAAATTTCGATCCGAGTATATCTCGCCTATCTACATCTCAAAATAATGTGTTGGTAAAGTGTTTCGCTTTGATCAAGTTTATCTTCACCTAGTGACGGAAGTCATGAAAAGTTTCAACTACTTTGAGAATTGCTCTGACGCGAAACGGTCTGTGAATAACGGCTATATAACGTCCTCTGAGAATGTCTCAATGATTGGAATGAGAGTTTAGATTACATAACCACATATTCCTTAATCCGAAGTTTTCGAACTTTGTTGATTGAGAGAAACCGGAGGAATTGGCTTTGCCAAGTCCGCGAACTGACGGAAGTTCTCGTACCGAGAATTTCTGCTAGGATTTTCCAAAAACTCGTTTGCGTGTTAGTCCGCGAACTGGCGAAAGTATCTTTGCCGAGATTTTCTGCTGAGTTTGGAAAACTCCACCGGTTGTCTTAAGTCCGCGAACTTGTTTGTCAGCTTAAGTGGTTATGATCTAAAGATGTGCTCTGAACATGAAACTAAAATTACTAAGGAATGTTTTATGCAAACCGTGGCTATAAAGTTCATGAGCCAATTCAATTGAATCGAATTATCGTTGTTTCAATTGTGTCTTGTGTAGTTACATAAGATCTCATAGCAATAGAACAACTCTTTAACTAGTTCGTTTGAGTCAATTGAACTAGTTATGGTGAAGAATAACAGGGTTAATATGAAATGCTCATATGGTTAAACTTTTGTACACGTACACGTTTGGGCATGGTTTTCGCAAACCCAGTAAACGTCTATCCAAGTGTGTGTGACAAGCTAAGTTTTAGATCTAACGGTTGAGAAATATTATCTTGAATCTAAATCAGGTTTTCATCTAACGGTGAATATGGATTTCTTTGTAACAAAGGCAAAACCCTGATTTGAAGGCTATATAAAGGAGACATCTAACATTGTGCGAAAATAATCCCCACACGTCTGTGTGATACTAGTGTTCTCGCTAGAGTTGATTCTCCTTTAACCTTTGGTTTTCTTCTCTAAAACCAGGTTAACGACTTAAAGACTTCATTGGGATTGTGAAGCCAGACCGATACTACTTTTATCGTAGTTGTGTGATCTGATCTTGCATCTTATATCGTACGAGTACAATCTATTGATTGGCTTGAGATCGTGAGAGTTCTCAGATAGGCAAGATAAAGAAGTCACAAACATCTTCATTTCACTGTTTGTGATTCCTCGACAAATCGCCTGTGTAGTCAGGAAGGATTGTAGAGAGGCGATTGATTAATCTAGGTTGTTCTTCGGGATTATAAGACCGAATTATCAATTGGTTCATGTTCACCTTGATTTCATATTTTAAAACGGAACAAAACCTAGAGTTTATCTGTAAGAGACAGATTTATCCTTTGATAGACTTTTCTGTGTGAGACAGATTTGTTTATTATAAAGTCTGCGATTTTGGGTTGCAGCAACTCTTGGTTGTGGGTGAGATCAACTAAGGGAATCAAGTGCGCAGTATCCTGCTGGGATCAGAGGCGTAGGAATACAACTGTACCTTGGATCGGTGGAAGAATGATTGGGGCTCAACTATAGTCTAGTCCGAAGTTAGCTTGGAGTAGGCTAGTGTCTGTAGCGTCTTAATACAGTGTGTATTCAATCTGGACTAGGTCCCGGGGTTTTTCTGCATTTGCGGTTTCCTCGTTAACAAAACTTCTGGTATGTGTGTTATTTCTTTTCCGCATTATATTTGTTATATAATTAAATAATACAGGTTGTGTGTTCGTGATATCAATTGGAAATCCAACCTTTGGTTGTTGATTGATATTGATTGATCCTTGGACATTGGTCTTTGGTACCGTCCAAGTATTCCTTGTGTTTGATTAGGACTCGCTGATTTCTATTAGCTCGAGTAATATCAAAAACAATAGAGAGATATTAACTCCTTGAGATACTTTTATCTAGATTGAGTCTGATTGTCTAGTTGATTCTCTAGCAAAGTATTTCGCAGTTAGTCCATACAGATTGCTAAGCGAAATATTGGGTGGTGTTGTTAGACCCCCGCTTTTTCAGGATCGGTCCTATGGATCTCTAATAGGACCGATCCTATATAACCAAATGTGCATTCCCAATTTGTCTACTATCTTAGGGTTCGTGTATATGGAATATCGAGGGTATCAAGTACACCACAATCTATTCGATATCAACCTATAAGTCCGATACCTTGCGTGTATAGACAGAGACTGTCAACAAGATTTCAAACCACAAGGTATACACTTGGTATATAGTACAAGTTCGAAACTGAATCTTAAACTATAGGCATCAACCCAAGTGTTTGAATTAAGTACAAGTGCAATTGCTTTAAATATATCTTGAACAATTATAATGTGGAAATCTAAGTAAAATCACACAACAAGATTTTGTTAACGAGGAAATCGCAAATGCATAAAAACCCTAAGACCTAGTCAAGTTTTGAATACTCTCAGAATTAAGACGTGATACAAAAAACACTACCAACTTCGTATAGTTGAGACCAATTAAACTACCCCTAGTTACCTAGTTCCCTCAATATCCCTGCACCCACAACCAATCTGTCCAATGTCCGTGAATCCTAAGATAATTTCCACTATCTTAAGTTTCTTCATCCGCTGTGAAGACTTCAAGCTCAACTCCTTTTGATCATGTTCTAAACAATAAAGGACTAATCTGTTTGGTAACCACTTTACTCATCTCAAGAAGTTCAAAAAAATATAAGAGTTGAGTTCATAAAAGCTCTTCCTTTGTCTAGCAAGATCTACCAACAACTCATAGGGATGCGAACGACGTCATCTAGGGGAATCACGTGCGTAGGTTATTGTGAGAATCAAGATACACAGGGGCACAACTAAAAATGATTAGATTAGAGGGTTTACTATGTCTCAACTACATTCCAGACCGAATTCTTATAGTACGTTAGTGTTTGTACCAGCTTAATTCAATGTGTGTTCAAAGTGGAAAAGGTCCCAGAGTTTTTATGCTTTTATTATTTTCCTGGGTAACCAAATTCTTATATGTGTTTATTGAAGTTTATCTTTAGTTGTTAAAAACACATCCTTGGTTTCATTTTTATGCAACTAAAAAATTTGATGGTGAACATGATACCCCTCCCATTTTCAAGTACTTGTAGCTGTGAATGGCAACATGACACCAGGGAAATGGCAACAAATGGTCTAATTTCAGGCGTCCTGGTACTTTCAAATAGTAGTTTTAATGATTAGTTTACTTATGTGAACCAAGAGATGACAATTATATGGATCATTCAATTTGTTAAATTTTTATAAGTTTATAACAAAGTGCAGAGTGTAGTAGTTTAGCTAATGTTCCATCTTGGATTGCACAAATCCTCCTATCAAATCCTAATTATATCTGGTTTAACATTTGAATACTTTCTCAAACAAAAATATAAATTATTTTTCAAACGTGTCAACAAAAAATTTAAAGATTGGTAGTTCAATGAAAATGCTCATCCATTGAATTTGATATTCTAAAATTTTGGATTGTGGATGGGTACCCATTACCCGAAACCGTACCCGGTAGAATTGGATCCGGTTCCGGGTCCTAAAGTTGGACCCATTAACAACTTAAGAACCGAAGTGCGATTAGCCGATTGAACCCGAATCTTAACGGGTCCAAACAGGTAATACCCGTCGGGTATCCGTGGATAATGGTTACCCAGTTATTCTATCTTTTGTTTATCTTTTTAGTAAAATTATAAGTATTTTGCTAGTTTCGGCTTAAATTTTTTTTTTTCATTTTTTCCTTACATCATTAATAAAGAAATAATAACAATGTTTAATAAAAATATAATTTAGATTCAAGCAAAAAAAAAATTAGGAACCTGGACCCGATGGTACTCGAAATTCTAAACAGGTCAGTTTCCGGTCCACAAATTTAGGAACCTGAACCCGGCTTTTATAAGTAGGGTCTGAATCTGGGTATAGTGATACCCAGAAGGACTCGTAACCATTGACAGTCCTACCAAAATTACTTCTTGAACTCTATGAGAGAATAATTTTGAGATTTATAGGGAAGTAATCAATTGAGATTTTAAATGACTTTCAGACAGTTTTCAAATCTACTGTTAGTCCCACGGAATTTTGGAAAGTCTCATAATGTCATTTATTATTTGTTGGAGACTTTATTATCCGAAGAGACGTCTTGTTATTTGTTTTAAGTCATTTAAATTCTCTGGAATTACATGTTATCGGATTAAGATTTCGTAAGAGTCACTCCGACACCCTTTTTATTCGAATGAGAAGTAATAGTCATTGCTTTGAAATTTCTAGAGATTTGGGAAGACTTTTTATGAAAATAGGCATGGTAGAAATCTCTCCTCAAGAGGTGATATTCCGGTAGACTTGGAAATTTAGGGAATATTTGTTTTTGAGAGTAGGATTTTTTTCTCTTTTTTTTGTTTGAGATGTTTACCAAGGGACGAGCCATTTGCGTAGTAATACAACTGACCTCATCTGAATATATTGGACATCTCATCTCTCTTCTTTTTTTTTCCCTTGTGTATACAGACCGAGTTTTCTCTTTACCACTTCAAAGAACATCTCTACGGATAAAACAAAGAAAAGATGCCAACCAGTGATGAGATAGCAAATAAAAAATGTGGGATGACTGAAAACTTAGGTCTAGGACAACAGTGAGATTTATTCTGACAACGAACAAGTATTTTACTATAAGTATTCATGGTACTTTTATTAACATTATAATGTGCATAATAAAAAAATTGGAAGATGTTTTAAATTTTTAGTCAAATATTATACTCCCTCCGTCTCAAATTAATTGAGATATTTGTACTTTGCACAATTATTATGGCAAGGAAAAAAAGGTAGTATGTGTAAGTATTTTTACAATTATACTCTTATGGACTAGTAAAACTTAGATTTGATTTATCTCTTAAACTATACCACGTTTATTTCGTAAACTTTACATATATACCGTTGAAAAGCATTTTAAAACACCCATGCAACGAATATAAACATGACTATCAACTTATACATATTTCTTATAGTAACAATAATCAATTAGAAGGGTAGTGTTAGAAATACCCCCTTGATTAGCGAGATGGCTCAATTATTTGTGGGACAAAATTTAAAACCAATTAACTCAGTTAATTTGAGACGGAGGGAGTATAATTTTCGTCCTATACAAGAGAACATCGATGAAATAGTCTTCGATAAATTAATTACTTCCATAAAATAATAAAAAATTTCTAGTCCCAGATAGTTTGTATAAGCTAAATTTTAACTCGATAGATTAATAACTTCGCTAAAATAATAATTTCTTTTGATCCCAAGTCTATTAATTTATCACAGTTTTACAATAAACCACAAAAACTCGTCACACATCTTGTTTTTTCTCCAAATACTTCAAAAATCACTAGAAATTGCTAGATTTTCCGAAAATCCAAAAAACACTCAAATAAATTTTTTACAAAAATCTATAAAGATATGATTCGACTACCCCTCTTAGAACTCTTCTGAACCATAAGACTTGCCCAAACAACATGCATGTACCCGTATTACAAATTCAGGAACCCCTATATCGCCATAAGATCCATATGAAGGAGACTTGTTCAAGAGTGTGAGACTTTTAAAGTCGTGAGAGTTGAGACCCATGCCCTCCGCGAACCTCTCGAGTCCTCCTCGCCTTTCCATTTTCATCGGTATTCCCGAAGATTCTAGTATTTAGCGAAATAGCCTTCTCCACGGGGAAAAAAATCAATCTGAGATTCTAGACATTCTTATTCGGCGATTTGAGCTAAATTCCTTCGACACCTTCCTCTCTGAAGGTAATATAATCTAGAAACTTTGATTCTGATTTTCTTTTTCTTTTTTTCTTTTAGTTAGTTCGTGAAGAGTAAGGATTAATTTGATGTTGTTGTTGTATATTTTGAATTATTTTTCTTCATGTTGCACTGATTTGATTGGATTTCATAAGGATATGTTTTTCTGGATTGTTGATTACTTTGCATCTGATTCTATTAAGCATTGTGTGTTTTGAATTAGATGGATCTTTGTTAGTGCTAGGATTCCTGTTTGATTATAGGTTAGCTAAGTTCAGATTTGAAATTTGGTAGAAGGGCTAATCTGTTATGATTCTACTGCTGCTAGAATTTATGGTATGATAGACTGGTATGCTGTAAGTTTGATGTTGCTAACTATTTCGAGCTTGAAATATTGGCAATTGGATGCTCATGTGTTTTGGATTTGTATGTAATTCTCAATGTTGAACTAACTAATTCTGCTTTATTATATGCTTTTGGTCAATCTTGACTTTCTAGAAAATGTAATAAAATGTTGAAAAATATAGTTTTTGAGAATATTCTGAATAGCTGATGAAAATTGTGTGTCTTGGTATTTATGTAGTTTAATTTTGGACATTATGTATGTGTTGACGTTGTTGTTATAATTGATCTACAGATGCATATTTTTGTGAAAACCCTCGCTGGCAAGGCCATTACACTTGAGGTTGAGAGCTCAGACACAATTGATAACGTTAAGGCTAAGAATCGAGATAAGGAAGGAATTCTGTTACTTTGGAATTCTACGATTCAAGACACAGTTGATACCCAGCAAAAAAAAACTAAGATTCAAGACCATTACTTTGGAAGTTGAGAGTTCTGTTACTATAGGTAATGTCAAGGCCAAGATCCAAGACAAGGAAGCAGAGGTTAATTTTTGCTGGGAAGCAATTGGAAGATGGGCGTACCCTTGCAGACTACAACACCCAGAAGGAATCCACCCTTCACTTGGTTCTACGACTTAGAGGTGGTATGCAGATCTTTGTGAAAACTCTTACTGGCAAGACCATCACCTTAGAAGTTGAGAGTTCACTGTTCGGATACCATTGACAATATAAAAGCCAAAATTCAGGATAAGGAAGGTATTCCTCCAGACCAGCAACGGGTGTACCCTTGCTGACTACAATATAGAGAAGGAGTATACTCTCCATTTGGTGCTTCGTCTCAGAGATGGTATGCAGATTTTTGTAAAAACCCTCACCGGAAAGACCAATGTGAAGGAGAAAATACAAGACAAGATCAGCAGAGATTGATTTTTGCTGGGAAACAATTGGAAGATGGGCATACCCTTGCCGAGTACAGCATCTAGAAGGAATCCATCCTCCACCTTGTCTTGCGTCTTCGTGGTGGTATGCAGATCTTTGTGAAGACCTTGACTGGAAAAACCATCACCTTGGAGGGTTCTGCATCCTCAGACAGATTTACTGAGTACTTACTGATGTTGTTTTAGAAGATCGCCATTTTATCAACTAGAGGGGGCTGATGAGCTCGCTATAAAAGAAAGGAGAGAATAAGCAAGGACTTGCGAGTAAATCTAGCAGCAGGACGAGAAAAATTGAATGTTGAAAGCTAAATAATGAAGGACAAGCGTCGTAAGGATCTGCTTTTGAGCATTTTTTCTGAATTTGTTTGAGGAGCTAGTAAAGAGAGAAAAAGAGAACCTAGTTAGTTAAAGACATAAAAGACACAGATGTGAGACAGTTGAAAGTGTGAGATAGAAGGTCTTCTTTGAGTAGAAAGCAAGTAATGAAAAGAGAAAGCTAAAAAGGCCTTACTTTGTTATTTTTCTCAATATCAAGCTAAGCATCATATACCAAATCAAACTACTTGGACATAATAACACTATAAGCTCTACAAGCGCACACACATAACAAGACTTATCTCTCTGCTCTCTCCCTATATATATAGATAGATAAATAGATAATCTCTCAAGCTACTGTGTCTGGCTACTGCAAGATATACATACCACCAGCTAGTTGCATTTAGAGGTAGTTGCTAGAAGGTTATGGTTGTTGTGTATATTAGCAGTGAGTTAAATTTGTAAATATTCTATCAATATTCTTATAAACTTCATAACTAGTACTCTTGATTATTGGTATGAAGTTTATCTTCATGGTGCCAAAGATGGATATCAGTATCGTCTGCATTCTTCTTATTATCTCTCTTTTCACATCTCAATATGCAGGTAAACTCTCTAGTAAAATATTCATATATATACTGATTGGCTGTTAAATTTTCACATTGTGTTGTTAGAAGGTAACAAAAATTGTTCTTATCGACTGAATTTTGACACCACCGGAGTGGTTTTTATGCAGAAGCAAGAATATCCAAGGTGCAAATGAAGGAGTTTCAACATCTGGATAGTTATAGAGTTCCAAACATCAAATCCACAAATAAAATTTTCAAACACTTTAGTCATTTGGGATTGATGGATCCACCGTTGGATCTTCCCAACTCAAAATCTTACGGTATCAGTTCTCCTTTTAGTTTACCTCCATTTGATTCCCTTCCACCAACATCTCTATCTGAAACTACCCCTCCAGACTGTGAAGATTCACCCTATGCCGCTCCGCCGCCACCTTCTGCATCCACACCAACACCTACTACTCCTATCATCAGTGCACCCCTTCCACCATCACCATCCGCACCTTATATTCTGACACCCATTTTCCCCATCCAAAGCCCACCACAAAGTCCATCCGAAAACCCATATCAAAGTCCCCCATTTAATGACCAAAACCCACCAGAAAGTTCGCCGTTAACGCCAAGTGCACCGATTTTCGTACCAAGTCCAACTCAAAGTCCACCATCTAGTGACCTATTCCCACCTGGAAGTTCGCCGCTTACACCAAGTACGCCGGATTATGTACCAAGTCCAATTACTTACGTTCCGTCTCCTCCAGAATATGTGCCTAGTCCACCGGACAATATACCGAGTCCAAGTGTATATATTCCCGGTCCACCTGAATATGAGCAGAGTCCACCATCATACGTACCCAGCCCATCTGGTGGATACGTACCGAGCCCAGATGTTGGTTATCCACCAAGCCCTGATGTTGGGTATACTCCAAGCCCATTTATAAATGTACCGAGTCCAACTGGTTACGGGATCACACCTGGTGCACCAGTTTTTCAGCCTCCAGTCTTGTTCCCGCCACCCACGGGACCACCATCTCCATACAAGGGTCCACAAAGAGCTCTTTGGTGTGTTGCTAAACCTTCGGTGCCTGATCCTATCATCGAAGAAGCCATGAATTATGCTTGCGGATCCGGAGCGGATTGTGGGTCAATTCAACCTCAAGGAACATGTTACCATCCAGAAACATTGTTGGCTCATGCTTCTTTTGCTTTCAATAGCTATTGGCAAAGAACAAAAGCTGCAGGTGGAACATGTGATTTTGGAGGAACGGCAATTCTTATTACCATCGATCCTAGTAAGTTAAAATTGTGTTTGATACCTTTGTATATTTATACGTACAAGCTATTTCAAAACATATACTTGAGCCAGACAAATAAAAACCTTTTTTAGAAAACATAAATTTTATACGAAAACTATGAGACCTACCATAGAAATGAAATAGTTTACAAGGATGCTAGCTTTTCGGAATTCATTTGGACGGTCAATTATGAATTTTTGTTTGTTGTAATTGACCACTCCTTCAGGGAGAAATAGTCATGTTATCATATATGGAATAAAAAAAAAAAAAATTACTATAAAAATTACAAAACTAGTCATAAAAATCAAAGGTGACCAAACTTGTGTTACAAAAATCCCACTCAAATGTTAGGATCCATTAAAACTCCATCGTAAACAAAATTGATACAAAAACTCCAAATTTTTAAAAATTGATACAAAAACTTCAAATTTAAATGTTGGTTTCGTAAAATTTTATTTTGGTTTCATTATAACATTTGATGAAACCAAAATAAAATTTGATGAAACCAACATTTAAATTTGGGGGTTTTGTGTTAATTTTGTTTTGATGGGATTTTTGTGTTACTTTTATTTTGATGAGTTTTTTGTGGAAGGATGGTGACACCCCTGAGGTTATAACTCGTGGACCGTAAAAATTAATTTAATTCTAGGATGGTAAAGCACCAACAGTTTTACTCTCCCCTTGTTTTACTAAATGATTCCGATTTATAATTTTATCCTAAAATATTTGTTTTTTGGTCTTAATTCTTGATATGGATTTTAATTACACACGCTCAAACTTTACTTACTTTTCTTGTGTTTTTGTATCAGGTTTTAATGGATGTCATTTTATCGCCACGTAAAACTTTGGGAGATGTTTAATAGCAAAAATTACCTAGTTAGTTGTAAGAAAAAGAAATAAGATTATATCTGCAACTCAACGTTCCTTGTCTATTTCGGTTTTGATAGGTGTTGTAACTTGTCAATTTTTTGATAATACAAAAATGGTCCTAATAACGTGATGTACTGTAATTCTCGATTGCGTCATCTTCTTTTTCGGGAACTGATTAGTTAAGGTTCCCACAACTTTGAATTCGGTTATACTCTTAAATTCCATTGAGTTCATCCAGTGACTTAAACTATATTTCAAATATTTACCCTATATATGACTTAAACTATATTTTATTTTCCTATGGTAAATGTAATGTTTGTTATAATTAATTAATAGTACGATGGTTCAAGGTTGGTCATGGACTTTTTGTCTAGTTTTGACTAATGGAGATCCAAGTAAATTAATGGAGATCCAAGTAATCTAGTTTTGGAATCCAGAAACAAACATACCGATGAAATGAACGTTTCGCGATTAATGGAGATCCAAGTAAATTAGGTCTTGTTTTTTTCAGATTTTTTTTTTCTTTTTGAAATTAAGCCAAAAAATCTAGAGTATTATCTTTTACTAGCAATTACTGCTAGATTCAGAGAAATCAACATTTCTACTTGTAGTTTGGTAAAAACTGATTCTGCTGAAAGTAGTAAATTGGGTGTGTCGATGAGAAACGAATCTAAACCCTAAGCAAAATGTACTGCACATGAGTACTTTAGATTTGAGAGATCCATCTGTACAATTCTGGCCTAAACCAAGATATTGTCGTTCCAGTCTTGCTTCGGTCACAAAATGAAGGCAAGGGTTGTTGGTCTTAAGAAGGGAAGCAGAGAAGGTGTTGAGACCAGGATGATGAACTCTGCAAGGTGTGATTGTTTATGACTGAATTTCATAAAAATGGAACTTGCTTGTCGGGGGAAAGCGATATTCTCTGTATTCTCTGAATACTTGTGTGTTATGTCCAAAAATATATATTGAAAATCTATTTTTATATCAAGTCATGATCGATCACCCTGATCTCTTAGGAAGTGGGAGTTGTGAAGTAGTGGAGATCATGGGTGAATGGTGAAAAGCCGTGTCTTATGGTTACGAAAGACTGGACGGTTTGTGCTCCGACTACTCCTTTACACGTCACGTGTCCGCTATTCCAGACACTTTCTCTTAATGAGAGCGTTGTACGCCGCATGTGGTAAACCTCCAGACCAATACCCTAATGAACATCCCCCAGTTGTGCCATGTTTGATGTCTCAAGTATTTTGGTAGAAAATGGCACTTAGTCATGACTGACATGATTTATATTACTAAGGATGCCAGGTAAAAGGATACTCATATAATTTGATTTACCTGAATGAGGCCCATATGTCTCAACTAAGTCAAGTCATAAGAATGGGACTTGCCGCGAATGGTACTCAAAAATAACACACAATGATTATGAGCAGGCAGCTCAAAAACATTCGACGCATGCAAGGCATCATTGTATTTAATCTACCAAGCTCAGTCATGAAGATTTTAATTAGTTTTGAAAAAATGCCTAGCACATGCGACCCACATGGTCAGTCACGTGTGCAATTTCCACGCTTTTAAGGCAGGCTGACCAACCACCTCTGATCGACCGTGGATGGCTGCAGAGGACGATTATGGACAACGTGATTGGTCCATGAGAAAGAAGTACGACGGGTAGAAATCATGGGAACTCCTTGTTCGCCCAGGTCTTAATCTAGACCGAAAATATTGGCCAGCCAAGTTGGGTGGTTGAGATCGGATTGCGACAATCAAGGGTTGTCGTTGACCTAATTAAGACGCCTCTATGACACTCGATCATGCCATTTTGGTTGATGGTCCAGGGCAAAGTAGATATGTTGCACGCGTTATGGATGGATGAAATGGTAGTACGTGGACAGGTCAACGCCCTGGCACTTGCTCGGTTGTGCCGGGATAAATTTAGACCTGCTAACTCAACCGGCCAAGTTGGATAGTCATGCATATGTATCAAGACATATGGTTTCATAATCACATTAACTCACCTCTTGAATGGAAGAGTGAATGGAAGTTTATGTTAATATATGAAGAAATTCGTGAAATTTCGTAGTCAAAAATTTCATTTGTGAGACCCTTCACTAAAACTACTGTAGAATTCTCATACGAACTCGGATTTTGATGATCCTCCCTCTGTTCTTATTAGAAAATAATTTCCTATCTTCCTACGAGGAAATATTTAGTTTTTGAGCTCGTTTACGAGGTGTAAGCGTCCCGACAGTAAAAACTCATGAAGAATTCAAGAGGAATTCTGTCAGTTTTCATCCATGACCTAGCTCGCCTTTTAAGCTGTATTTTTTAGCTCGTTAATCCGATTTATGTGATTTTTTAGTATGTTATACTAGGCATCCATACGAAAATTTTGGCTAATAAATTATACTCATATTATTTACCAATTTCTCCCAGATGTTCGTACAATATTTGGTGACCTTTTGGATATCATCCAACCAAGTTGAAGAGATATGATTGGCCGGTGTGAATCCAAGTTGTCAGGTCAGCTTCGAGTGTTATGATTGGTCAAAATGGAAGAGGGGTGACATGTGAGCACCATGAGACATGCTTGTTCGGTCATGGGAGGATCTAGACTAGTTTGATCGGCGGAGTGGAGCAGGTAGGATGTAAGCGATCTAATTGGCTGAAATATAGAGGGCCCGTCAGTAGATAATATGGAGCTTGCTTCTTAGAAGCAATGTGATTATCCGATGGAAAGAGGGCGAAAGACAACAAATTGGAGCAAGACCGGTCGGTAGGGAGGCGCAAGTTAGGGCAAATTGGCCGGCTAAGTGGCGCGACTTGCTATCGTCCATATTAGTCACGATTTCTCTTTTCTTCCTATTTTTCCACTTTTAGTAGGTGTTAGAGCATAGATCGGTCGACCTCGCATGCGTTGCTATATCAAGCATGTATGTCAATGTTAGTGATCGAAATTATGAGTCTCGATTTCTAGTCTATTATATCCAAGTCTCGGACTAGGATAGAAAAGTGTAGTTGAGCTCAAGGACTTCATGGAGATTCATCATACAACGACGAAGATCTACTCAAGGAACAGTGAAACTTCATCAACAAAAAGGTATGTGGAGACTTGAACTTATCTATCACTCAAAAGTCTATCTATTCTATCTCCTACTTCTTATGAGACAAAAAGTCGTATGCTATATAGACTGGATCATACACATTTGACATTTCGAGCTGAGTATTCACTACTTATCTTTTTCTCGAAATCGTGTTTTGGTAAAGCGTTTCACTTTGATCAAGTTTATCTTCACCTAGTGATGAAAGTCATGAAAAGTTTCAATTACTTTGAGAATTGCTCTGACTGAAACGGTCTGTGAATAACGGCTATATAACGTCCTCTGAGAATGTCTCAATGATTGAAATGAGAGTTTAGATTAAATAACCATGTATTCCTTAATCCGAAGTTTTCGAACTTTGTTGATTGAGATAAACCGGAGGAATTGGCTTTCCCAAGTCGCGAACCCAGTCCGCGAACTGACGGAAGTTCTCTTGCCGAGAATTTCTGCTGGGATTTTCCAAAAACTCGTTTGCGTGTTTAATCAGCGAACCTAGTCCGCGAACTGGCGGAAGTCTCTTTTCCGAGATTTTCTGCTGAGTTTGGAAAACTCTGCCGGTTGCGTTAAGTCCGCGAACTTGTTTGTGAGCTTAAGTGGTTATGATCTAAAGATGTGCTCTGAACATGAAACTTAAATTACTAAGGAATGCTTTATGCAAACCGTGGCTATAAAGTTCATGAGCCGATTCATCGAATCGAATCATCTTTGTTTCAATTGTGTCTTGTGTAGTTACATAAGATCTCATTGCAATTGAACAACTCTCTAACTAGTTTATTTGAGTCAATTGAACTAGTTATGGTGAAGAAGAACTAGGTTAATATGAAATGCTCATATGGTTAACCTTTTGGGTTACGATGTTGAACCAACATACACGTACACGTTTGGGCACGGTTTTCACAAACCCGGTAAACGTCTACCCAAGTGTGTGTGACAAGCTAAGTTTTCGATCTAACGGTTGAGAAATATTAGCTTAAATCTAAATCAGGTTTTCATCTAACGGTGAATATGGATTGCTTTGTAACTAAGGCAAAACCCTGTTTTGAAGGCTATATATAGGAGACATCTAGCATTGTGCAAAACTAATCCCCACACGTCTGTGTGATACTAGTGCGCTCGTTAGAGTCGATTCTCCTTTAACCTTTGGTTTTCTTCTCTAAAACCAGGTTAACGACTTAAAGACTTCATTGGGATTGTGAAGCCAGACCGATACTACTTTTATCGTAGTTGTGTGATCTGATCTTACATCTTCTATCGTACGAGTACAATCTATTGATTGGATTGAGATCGTGAGAGTTCTCAGATAGGCAAGATAAAGAAGTCACAAACATCTTCATCTCACTGTTTGTGATTCCTCGACAAATCGCCTGTGTAGTCAGGAAGGATTGTAGAGAGGCGATTGATTAATCTAGGTTGTTCTTCGGGAATATAAGACTGAATTATCAATTGGTTCCTGTTCACCTTGATTTCATATTTTAAAACGGAAAAAAACCTAGGGTTTATCTGTAAGAGACAGATTTATCCTTTGATATACTTTTCTGTGTGAGACAGATTTGTTTATTATAAGGTCTGCGATTTTGGGTTGCAGCAACTCTTGGTTGTGGGTGAGATCAACTAAGGGAATCAAGTGCGCAATATCCTGCTGAGATCATAGGCGTAGGAATACAATTGTACCTTGAATCGGTGGGAGACTGATTGGGGTTCAACTATAGTCCACTCCGAAGTTAGCTTGGAGTAGGACAGTGTCTGTAGCGGCTTAATACAGTGTGTATTCATTTTGGACTAGGTCCCGGGGTTTTTCTGCATTTGCGGTTTCCTCATTAACAAAAATTTTGGTGTCTGTGTTATTTCTTTTCCGTATTATATTTTTTATATAATTGAAATAATACAGGTTGTGCGTTAAAGATCATCAATTGGAAATCCAACCTTTGGTTGTTGATTGATATTGATAGATCCTTGGACATTAGTCTTTGGTACCGTCCAAGTTATCTCTCTTTGATAAAGACTCTCAAATTTCCATTTGCTTGAGTAAAGATCAAATCGAGAGATTGAGATATAAAATCTTTGATATATCTTTTTATTGATTGAGTCTAACTGTCTAGTTGATTATCATAAAAAGTATATTGGAGTTTGTCCATACAGATTGCTAAGAGAAATATTGGGTGGTGTTGCTAGACCCCCGCTTTTTCAATTGGTATCAGAGCAGGCAAACACGTTTAAGACCTAACAAGTACGTGTTTGTAGCGATCTGACTCTATGGACAAAGGTGTTATCCCTATTAACGTACCACCAGTCTTCGATGGCTCCAATTACTTATGGTGGAAAATTGCTATATGAGATTTTCTTCAATCGCGTGATTTTCAATCATGGGTATATGTGGTTAATGGCTATCAAGCTCCTGTTGTGGCAGTTGGTGATTTAAACGTTCCCAAACCTATTGGTGAATACACCGTTTTTGAGATAACTGTTGCAAAGAAAATTCTGACGGTTTGAATGCTATCATACATGCCATTACCCCAAATCTTCAGCATCATGTGACAAAATGCACTAGATCTAAAGATGCTTGGGATATCTTAAAAACTGTATTTGAAGGCAACTCCAGTGAAAAGGATGCTAGGCTTCAAAACCTTAATTCCGATTGGGAGAACCTTCGTATGGAAGATGAAGAAACATTTGATGAGTTTAATCACAAAGTGTCTGAAATTGTTAATGCATCTTTTGCATTGGGTAAGACTATTCCTGAAAAGGACATTGTGATGAAAATTCTCAGATCGCTGCCATCTAGATACGAGTCTAAGAAGCATGCCATCGTTGAGGGGAATAACCTCGATAATCTTTCCAGAAACACCTTGGTTGGAAAGCTTAAGATCTTTGACCATGAGCATACATACAAAGTCGGTAAGGATGTTGCCTTTAAAGCACAAAAGAACACTAAATTACTTGTCAAAGGTAAGAGTGTTCATGTCTCTGAGGATGATCAGTCTGAGGATGATTTTTCGGATGAAGATCTTGACAAATCAGTCTCCTTGATCACAAGACAGTTTAGGGATCTTCTGTTGAAGAGAAGTAAACGGTTTTCAAGAGACAAACCTAAGTCATCAGACAAACCTCACGGTCGCGTACCTCCTAAAAATAGGGATGCTGACGAGGCTGATGACGAGTACATGCCTCAGTGCTTTAAGTGTAAAGGTTTTGTCCATTTTGCTAACGAAATCCCAAATCATAGAAAATACACTGGGAACAAAGGTCTAGCTGTAACACTTGATGAAATGTCTGAAACCTATGATTCCGATGAAGATAGGAAATCAAGTGTAGGGATTCTTTGTGAATATATCGATTTTGATACTTGTAGCAATACGTATATCAACCTCAATGGGTTCGGAGAAGAGGGAAACCCAATCAAGCAGGAAGATTCACTGAATCTGATAACTGGAAACCCTATCAGTGATGTTTCAGGATCAACAGTATGTCTAGCTGCTTGCACATTTCAGATGCCTGAATACTATCCAAGATTGACGTGCTCGTTTTGTTCGATGAAGGGACACGAACTATCAAGGTGTTACAAATAAAAACACCAAATAAGGCACGCCAGCAAACTTCAACGAAGAGCAGATCGATTAGCAAGGAAGCTGAAACTTTCTCAGAAGACCGCCGAGGTATGTAGGATCTTATCTTCATCTAAGAAGTTGGTTTCCAAGGATAGAATAATACCATTTGAAAAGAAAATATGGTCAAATCGTTTTGATAGACAGAGATCAGAGGATTCCTCCCATGAGGAAAAAGATGGGAAAATTGTTGTTCATCGCAACACAACTTGATTGTGTTGTTGGGAAAATCTTGTTTCATGTGCCTGTTCGAAAAGAGACAAAATTGAGTGCTGATCCAGGCTTCAGAAAAGTTTTTTCTTCTTTTCTTAGATTTGTTATTTTTTGTCTATCAAATAAAAGAAAGGGTTATTATCGATAATTCTACTCTTTGTAGGGTTTTAGAGTTGGGCGTATACGAACCTGTCAATAGGTTTCGAACCCTACATTCTTTTTTCCTTTTGACATCCTTTATAAGACTGCTTGTTGAGTTAAGTGATTCCATCACACAAATCCAGTTGTTCATAACTGTTCTCAAAGCACTATGTCGTTAGATGGAAAGGATGTCAATATGATTGTTAAGTCTTTAATCAAGGAAAAAGAGAAATCTCTTGTTTCTAAGTCCCTGAAAAGAAAAAAAAAGGAATACAAGAAAACCCAGAGTTGTTCCTTCTAACTCTCAGAATTTTTCCGATGTTCTTGATGAGTTAAAGGAAATAAGAAGGGAGATATATGAAATAAAGACGTTCGTGTCGAAATCTTTGGAAATTCAGAGGACCCTAATTCGACCTCTTCATCCAAGACAGTTCGTGGGTATTGACACTTATCTCTGTGAACCTTATGTCCCGATAGTTGTCGATAACAAGGAGTTCGGGAATGATAAAGAATCTCTCAAAGGAATTGTTGCCTAGTATGTCTTCTTTTTGAATTAGTTGAAAGAATAACTAGAGCTTTGAATAGAGAAGATTGTGACTACACATAGTTATTTTTGTTTTCATCTTCTTATGTTTATTTTTTAAGTTTATTGGTTTTAAATTCTAAAAATATTTGGAGGATGATATTATTGCAGTATTAATCTGTTTTGAAGTATTGCAATATTTTTATGGGATATGTATTGTTTGCGTCCGTGAACTTGAAGGTCCCATATTGTGTCAAAAGTAAAGTCGTTCATAAATTGATATTTGTATTGATGAAAGGACGAATGGACTTTTGACAATTACAAAAGTTATGCCTATGCAGTCATTTATTTGATGGAAAATAGGATGAAATCTTTTATTTGACAAGGATAAAGTCTATTATGTCGTTATGCAAATAGTGATGGAAAATAGAATAGATCCTTGTATGTTATCCATGGTATTGATCTTCATTGATCCATTTTGTTATGTTTTACCGTGAAGGCTCCATTGTGTATCTTATGTTGAGCACCTTACAACTATGTCGATTAATATTGGCCTTGGTGGTTGTTCCATGAGATGCTATATGTTGAGCATTCTTGAACTAAATTAATCATCTTGATTGGTTATTTAGTTATTTGCTCCAAAATTCTTCTTTTGTCGAGCAAAACCTTTTGACAATTAAATTGATTGCTTCTGTGATTAGTTTGGTTGTGTATTCCAATTATATTAATTATAGGTTCTCTTGTAATTAATCTAGTTGAGTTTTTCATATATTCCACAAGTTCTTGTGTTGAGTATATGAACGACTATACTAATCATGTTCTATTGGTTGGTGTAGTCGTATATTCCGTAAGGTGTTCCATATGTTGAGTATTTGAACGATTAAGGTAGTCATCTCCGTGTGGTTATCTCAGTCATAGCTCCGTGAGTTTTCTTATGTTGAGAACAATCAATTAAATTGATCACTTTTGTGGTTTGATTTAGTTGCGTATTTCGATTAAATTAATCATGGGTTTACTTGTGATTAATTTGGTTGAGCTTTGGATATAGAAAATCATTTCCATGGTTTTTGGTGTCCAATTAAAAATCCTTATTTTCTTTCAAAATTAAGGTCGCTATTGTTGTTCTTTCGGGAATGACATCAAATGGGGGAGAGTTCTTTTGAACTTGTGCTTAATGGTAATATCTTGCGGGGTGTGCGGCTGTGGAATTTTATAGGGGTTATCTTGTATCTTAAAACTCCTTGATGAATGCATTTAGCTTCGGCTTTATGATTGCATCTAAATTAAGTTGGTATGTATTTTTTCTTTTAGTCTATGAAATGTCTCTTGTGGAAATTTCATTATGATCCCGTTCTTTTACCTTTGCCAATTTTATTGACAAAAAGGGGGAGAAATAATGTAGTTCACACTACAAATACATATGGTTTTCGGATCATTGTGTAAGGGTGAGTGGTTTCCATGATCGAGATGGAGTATTGACTAAGGGGGAGTGATACATATCACCATAGTATTGTTGTTAAAGTCGTGATGCAATTGGACTTTGATGTTACATAATGATACTATGACACTGTATAATAATGATCGAGAATATCGATTTCTCTCATTGTTATAGCTACGGATCTTCAACAACGGTGGTGCTAAACTTACAACCTTTCGGATCATTAGAGTACTTGGAAGGACGAAGATTTCAAGGAACGTTGAAGATTGACTATGTAATATGAGCCACTAAAGTTTATCTTTTTTGTACTCCATATGTATTAATAGTTTCGTCACTAAAATTGACAAAGGGGGAGATTGTTAGAGCATAGCTCGGTCGACCTCGCATGCGTTGCTATTTCAAGCATGTTTGTCAATGTTAGTGATCAAAACTATGAGTCTTGATTTATAGTCTATTATAGCTAAGTCTCGGACTAGGATAGAAAAATGTAGTTGAGCTCAAGGACTTCATGGCGATTCATCATACAACGACGAAGATCTACTCAAGGAACTGTGGAACTTCATCAACAAAAAGGTATGTGGATACTTGAACTTATTTATCACTCAAAAGTCTATCTATTTTATCTCCTACTTCTTATGAGACAAAAAGTCGTATGCTATATAGACTGGATCATACACATTTGACATTTCGAGCTGAGTATTCACTACTTATCTTTTTCTCGAAATCGTGTGTTGGTAAAGCGTTTCGCTTTGATCAAGTTTATCTTCACCTAGTGACGAAAGTCATGAAAAGTTTCAATTACTTTGAGAATTGCTCTGACGTGAAACGGTCTGTGAATAACGGCTATATAACGTCCTCTGAGAATGTCTCAATGATTGGAATGAGAGTTTAGATTACATAACCATGTATTCCTTAATCCGAAGTTTTCGAACTTTGTTGATTGAGAGAAACCGGAGGAATTGGCTTTGCCAAGTCCGCGAACCAGTCCGCGAACTGACGGAAGTTCTCTTGCCGAGAATTTCTGCTGGGATTTTCCAAAAACTCGTTTGTGTTTAGTCCGCGAACCTAGTCCGCGAACTGGCGGAAGTCTCTTTGCCGAGATTTTCTGCTGAGTTTGGAAAACTCTGCCGGTTGCCTTAAGTCCGCGAACTTGTTTGTGAGCTTAAGTGGTTATGATCTAAAGATGTGCTCTGAACATGAAACTTAAATTACTAAGGAATGCTTTATGCAAACCGTGGCTATAAAGTTCATGAGCCGATTCATCGAATCGAATCATCTTTGTTTCAATTGTGTCTTGTGTAGTTACATAAGATCTCATAGCAATTGAACAACTCTCTAACTAGTTCATTTGAGTCAATTGAACTAGTTATGGTGAAGAAGAACTAGGTTAATATGAATGCTCATATGGTTAACCTTTTGGGTTACTATGTTGAACCAACATACACGTACACGTTTGGGCATGGTTTTCACAAACCCAGTAAACGTCTACCCAAGTGTGTGTGACAAGCTAAGTTTTCGATCTAACGGTTGAGAAATATTAGCTTGAATCTAAATCAGGTTTTCATCTAACGGTGAATATGGATTGCTTTGTAACTAAGGCAAAACCCTGATTTGAAGGCTATATAAAGGAGACATCTAGCATTGTGCAAAACTAATCCCCACACGTTGTGTGATACTAGTGCGCTCGCTAGAGTCGATTCTCCTTTAACCTTTGGTTTTCTTCTCTAAAACCAGGTTAACGACTTAAAGACTTCATTGGGATTGTGAAGCCAGACCGATACTACTTTATCGTAGTTGTGTGATCTGATCTTGCATCTTCTATCGTACGAGTACAATCTATTGATTGGCTTGAGATCGTGAGAGTTCTCCGATAGGCAAGATAAAGAAGTCACACACATCTTCGTCTCACTGTTTGTGATTCCTCGACAAACCGCTTGTGTAGTCAAGAAGGATTGTTGAGAGGTGATTGATTAATCTAGGGTTCTTCGGGAATATAAGACCGGATTATCAATTGGTTCCTGTTCACCTTGATTTTATATCTTAAGACGGAACAAAACCTAGGGTTTTTCTGTGGGAGACAGATTTATCCTTTGATAGACTTTTCTGTGTGAGACAGATTTGTTTATTATCAAGTCTGCGATTTTGGGTTGCAGCAACTCTTAGTTGTGGGTGAGATCAGCTAAGGGAATCAAGTGCGCAGTATCCTGCTGGGATCAGAGGCGTAGGAGTACAACTGTACCTTGAATCGGTGGGAGACTGATTGGGGTTCAACTATAGTCCAGTCCGAAGTTAGCTTGGAGTAGGCTAGTGTCTGTAGCGGCTTAATACAGTGTGTATTCAATCTGGACTAGGTCCCGGGGTTTTTCTGCATTTGCGGTTTCCTCGTTAACAAAACTTCTGGTGTCTGTGTTATTTCTTTTCCGCATTATATTTTTTATATAATTGAAATAATACAGGTTGTGCGTTAAAGATCATCAATTGGAAATCCAACCTTTGGTTGTTGATTGATATTGATTGATCCTTGGACATTGGTCTTTGGTACCGTCCAAGTTATCTCTTTTTGATAAAGACTCGCAGATTTCCATTTGCTTGAGTAAAGATCAAATCGAGAGATTGAGATATAAACTCTTTGATATATGTTTTTATTGATTGAGTCTAACTTTCTAGTTGATTCTCATAAAAAGTATATTGGAGTTTGTCCATACAGATTGCTAAGCAAAATAGTGGGTGGTGTTGCTAGACCCCCGCTTTTTCAGTAATATTTACTCCTACTAGCTCCATAATGAACTGGTTTCCTTGCTTGCCTAGGTTTAGTCTCGATCAATAGGGATTGGGATATCGGGCATGCTCCAGTTTTGGGCAAAACCCTAATTTTTTGCAGGTTGACACAAAATTAGGTTAAAAATTGAAATTTTGCAAACAGATGCAAAATCAATGGATGATGGAAAACCAACTAGCTCGGATGCTCAGAAACATTGTAAGAGAAGTCGTCCTGACAAACGGTTATTTCAGACCTACATGGAAAGCTTTCGACAGAAAAAGAAAGTGAGACTCGTGCTGCTAGAAGAATTGATCCGAAAGGTGTTACATCACTAAGGTGCGTATAGATCCTGATCACTGGCGCTTAGTACGAACAACTACCTTAGCACTACGTTCTTACTTTCCGATTGGAGTTTTAACATAAGTAGATCGCTACCCAGGGCAGATGCCGGGAAGCAAAGATCGTAGAATATCTAATTTCCCACGAGCTAGGAGCCCAACCCAGGTGAAGCAGCATCTCTTTGTCACCCCATTTTTACCTAGTAGACCAAGAGGAGGAGTTTGAGCATAGGGAGAGGGGCGTCCAGAAGGCTTGGTCAATTAAAATCTATTTCACATGGGCCGATATATTATCCCATTATTTTGTTATACTCCACTTTTCACGAACGAAGCATTTGAGCCAACTCTACGCAGGATATATTACTATTGCTTTGTCTTTAGTTACGATCAGATGGGAGTTCCCGGGAGGTCCTATTCCACTAGTTAATATGTAGAGCGGTTAAACTTACGGATAGTTGCTCGGTATTTCCAAATAACTATTTTTTATATATACTAACACAAAATTATTATTTTTTTTACTCTTACGAGAAGCGCAGCTCACAGCTTGCACTTTGATCAGGTACCTCCATGCATATCTCAATTTAGACACTTCGGGAAATTAATGTCACTCAGCTAAGAATGAATATTAATCGTCATATCATGTCAAAATTGGGAGTTCGGCTAAGAACATAGCATATAATAGATACTCAGCAGGCTCCGACATTAGTGAATAATGCGGCTAGGATGTTATTATGCAGCAGGCTCCGGCATTAGTGAATAATGCAGCTAGGAGCTTATTATGCAACATGATCCGACATTAGTGAATAATGAATCTAGAAGATTATTATGAATCAGGCTCTGGCATTAGTGAATAATGCAGCTAGGAGCTTAAGTACTCATTAGTCTCTATACTGGTGAACAATTCATCTTGGAGCTTGAGTTTCAATACAATATGAAGAGAGGCATAGGCACTCATCAGATTTTGACATATTCTTCAAATTCCTTGCAGAATATAGACATATCAAGGTCTACTACTTCTGGTGTCGGGTCAGGTAGACAGACTTTACAGTTTTCTCCCTAAACTAAAAACCACCATCAACACTACCGAAAGATTTAATCAACTTCATTGATAAAATAAGGTTGACTCATTACAAGACAAACTCGACAATATATAGGCTATATTCTCTTGGCACTCAAATATCTCTTCTACTTATCACGTGTTCAGACACATACACATTCACATTTCATACAAATCTCACCAACACAAAACACACACACTATTACCCTCCCTTAATCTCAAGAAGGCTGTAAAAAGACAACTTGAGATCGCTACACAAAGCTGACTAGCACACAACTCATGATATATATTCTATAAGTTGAAATATTTGATGTAGTAAAATTATGACCAGTTTGTGTAGAATGAAGGCAGTAACCCAAAGTTTACTTGTAATGACCCTCCATAACGACATAGGTTATTTCGCATTGTCCTAATGTGGCCATAAAATATTCACTTAATGTATATATGATATGTGTTAATTTTATTTATTTATTTGAAATTAGTACTAACTTTTCATTTATTATTTTTAGTATACATATATTGATCTTTTACTCGTGCGTTTTGGTGGAATAAATAAGATAATCTGTGTGACACCCCAATTATATTACTTTCTTAGAGTCTATATTAAGAGTCTTAAAGAACAAGATCATCGATATAAAATTCCTAATTATATAAAGTAACCCAAAACAAACCCAAGCTCTCTGATATTTCATAAAAAATAATTCTCTCAAGTGATATGAATATATTAATGTGTTGTTTTAAAAATAAGAAAGAATAAATATATAAAAAGATATACGAACATATTCAATTCGTTAAAACTTTGAGTTACGAAAACGGATATCTTCACGTGGGTTGATAACTGAAACTGAAATGGAAATGAGATCACTAATATGTTTCGTTGTTCTAAAATACAAACAACGTAAGGATATAATAATGAATTAAAGAACTCAGAAACTTAAGCATTTAAGAAGAAATAAAAAATGTTACCCTAACCTCACATTACTTATTGGAGAAGACGACGATAGTCAATAATTATAATCCCGTTAGCATGAATTTCTCCATCCAAAATCATCATTCAAAATGTTACCATCAAGATCAAGTAGTTAGACAATCAGGTATAATATGCACACAAGTGATTCCCCCAAAATCAATAGTATATATAATGTCGAGACGAGTAAAGTAGTCGTCCTACTGAATAATATTCAAGCAGGAAAACTAAGCGCGCTACTGTATCAATAAATAAAATACATAAAAATAATATTGAGATGGGAAAAGTAGTTTCCCTGCTATTTTAACGATGTATATAATGTTAGGGCGTCGCTCGGTTGAATCCGCCAACCGTTGGTATGTCAAGGTTGGTTGTCATATTTTAGTTTCAAACTCCAGGTCGCTTGATTAGATTATTGGAGTCAACTTCGTTAGGTTAGACTAGGAAGTCTAAAAATGTGAAACTAAAATATGAAAACGTATTACTGAAGACCTGAAGAATCTGAAGACGTATCGACATCAGCGAACACATCATCCTTCTACTTGAGTTAATATTACATGACTTGACTTGTTTCCATTTCTATCTACGTTCCTTTCAGGTCGTTTAGATTGAAAACATAACATGCAAAGTTATATATATGAAAATCAAATATTATAGACATGAACATCTTATTATGATCAAAGTGTCAAGGAAGAATATACAAATTATTTTACAATTATGTATATTGAACTACGAGGTATAACGCATAACTTTTGAACTTTTTAATTGCGACATAAACATAATCTTTGTAATTTGTTACTAGATTATGTAACGAACTTAGGATTTCATGCCTAGAATACTATGCTTGATTACATGAGTTTAAGGAAGTTGACATACGAAACTTGTTTCATAATTAAAAGAAATAAATTAGATTTTTGGACCGATACCTATTGAGAATCTATAGCATGACCGATCCCTATTGGGGATCTCTAGCAGAACCGATCCCTACCTATTGGGGATTTATAGTAGGACCGCGATCCCCGTGGAAAAAGTGATTCCCGGTATCACGTATGCTTTAAGGTTTGTATGATTTTGGAAGTTGGGTTTGCAAAATAAGAAAGTTCAAGATGTCGACATTGTTAGTAATTTGAACATGTATACAAATATTATCTTTTATTGTTCAAAGATATTCCTTGATACTCAAGGTGACATCCAAACTGAAATGTTTGAGAATCTTCTATTAAGACTTTCGAATGTGTATGTTTTATTTTTCCAGCAAGTAAAACATATCTCTGAAATTTATATTAGTAAAGTATACCAGCGTATATTGAGTTATCATCCAAGATGGATTTCGGTATTATATTTGGATACTAGATGGAATTAGAAAACCGAAAATGAGAATATATTATAAATCTTAAGATATTTTAGTTCATGGAAATTCCTTGTTGTCTAAACTACCTTGGTCTATAAATAATGAAGTTTGTTCTTCTTACAAACTCATCCTGAGCCAGGCACTTCCTTTTGTAGTCACTTATGTATCTGACTAATACTACATTGGAGAGGAAAGTAACCTAATTAGGAGAAACCTCTTACGTCCGCTAATTTATATACTTCTATGGGATCAAGAAGCTGCTAGATAGTACCGTTGGTGGGAAACTAGAATTCACATTGTTATTTTAGTTTTTGATTATTGATTTGATTGACTAACAATTGTTAAATCTTGATTGCACTTAGTTTGTTTATTCTAAGAACTTTCTCTTCTGATATAAGGTTACTTAAACTAGATCAAGGATTAACGGTAGTTCATATCTGTTTTTAGATCTGACAATAGGCCCGTGATTGTTCATTGTTAATAGACTCTGTTATGTGTGTGATCGATCACAAGGGAATCAAGTTTTTTTGTGCAGGTACTTTGAAGATATTGAAGATTTAAAGACAAAAAGATTTCTTACAGGTTTCTAATCATTGTGATTTACTTCGTGCA
This sequence comes from Papaver somniferum, assembly GCF_003573695.1. NCBI lineage: Eukaryota > Viridiplantae > Streptophyta > Magnoliopsida > Ranunculales > Papaveraceae > Papaver > Papaver somniferum. The sequence continues at coordinate 174,722,666 of NC_039363.1, read as the reverse complement.
CACACTTGATCGGATGGGATCCGACTAAGTATTGTTTATCTTTGATAAACAATTGATTTCTAGTCGAATAGATCGGAAAACTATATATCATTTGGTGGTATTCTTCAGTATCCGAATCTGATAGTTTGTAAACTTAGATCTGGTTATCTTGATAATCTAGATATTTGCTAATCTAACTGAACAAAGGAGCTTATTAGATTGAACGGGAGAGCCTAACTCCACATAAATCTTTGATTTACTTCGTGAGATTGAAATATTAGTTATCAAAAAAAAGATTAGTCATTTACTGTTTCGGAAGGCGATCCAAAGGAGTTGAGTGCAAGAAGTCTTCATGGTTGGTGAAGCAACTTAAGATAGTGGACTCTATCTTTAGATTCACGCGTGTTGTCTAGATTGGTTTTAGTCACAGGGATCCTAGGGAAACTAGGTAACTAGGGGTATATTACTTGGTCTAAACTATACGAAGTTGGTAGTGGTCTTTGTATAGCGACTTGATTCTGAGAGTATTCAAAACTAGACTAGGTCTCTGGGTTTCTCTGCATTTGCGGTTTCCTTGTTAAGAAAGTCTTGTTGTGTGCTTTTACTTTACTTTCCGCATTATAATTATTGTTTAGTTATAATAAAGTATTTTCACTTGTAAGTTAATAAAAACACTTGGTTTGATCCCTACAGTTAGGTTCGGTTCCGGACTTGTACAATATACTAAGTGTATACCTTGTGGTTACTATCTTCTTGACAGTCTCTATCTGTATTAGATCATACAACATATAGGTTGATATTGAAAAGATTGTGGTGCACTTGGTACCCTCGTCATTTCAACTGGTATCAGAGGAGGCAAACACGAAAATATCTAACAATTTGTATTTGGTGCGATCCAACCCATAAGACTTGAATCTAAAATGGTTATTGAAGAACCTGAGAATGATCCAGTTAAAGCAAAATAAAATATCAAAGAATTCTAAATTAAAACTTGATGAGGGGATTTCTGTTACATCAATGTCTTAAAATCTTTATGATATCACCTCATATGAATCTACTAGAAATTTACTCTTGTTAATGACATAAAATTGAGTTTGTGAACCTATAGTTTATAGATCTCAAAAATAAAGTTAATAAGTCACTTGAGTTTCGCGGATTTAATACGGTGAGTTTGCGAACCTACTGAAAAGAATTTTCTCTGAGATGTTTTTAACATTTGAGTTTGCGAACATAAAAGGGTGAGCTTGCTAACCTAATGAAAAAAACTTAGCCTGAGTTTTAATGTCATTTGAGTTCGAGATCCTAGTTCAAGAGAAACAAATACCGCAACTTTTGAGCATTTTTGTTCGCGAACCTAATAAGTTGAATGCTCTTGTAACTTATTTTCATTTGAGTTCGTGAACCTAATTCCTTGAATTCGCGAACCTACAAATATTTAGTACTTGAATTCCCTCTTATTGTTCCAAAAAACTCAACCGTGAGCTCATCGACCTAAAATCTTAATGACCTAACCCACAATTGTATATCTCTGGGCTCATTCATTATTCTTTGATTATTAAGGCGAAGTTTCTACATATTTGTGAGTTGTGATTTCTTAGTTAATTCCTTTGGTTGAAAAGTCTAGTTATTTTATTGAAAGTTTGAAGTTTCTTTGGCTGTTGTAGTAGTTTCAATGCGGTAAATACGATGTTCGTTGCTCGGACTTGAAAAGAAAACAATTTTTAGACTTAATAAAAAATTAAAGATAAAACAAATTAAATTCAAAGGTGATGTAAATATTATGGAAAGACCAGGGGTTAGGATTTCACCATTCACCAAAATTCATGTGATTCAATAATATATTATCATGCAATTCTAGACGTTATAATTCAAATCAAAAACAATTGTGATTCTAATCATTGCCTAAATCAGATTTTCAAAACATCCATTGTTAATCGCAAGCATGAAATATCAAAAGCAATAAACCAAGCATATTTCATCAAGAGAAAACACAATTAATTAATAACAATCATTTATTCAATTTTCATTCGGTGCAATTAATCATAAAAGGATTGCATAAATAAATTTAAATGAATTTTACTACATAACTTTTGGAAGAATGGCTTCCTCCATCACCCCTGGGATTGGGTTTTAGCTACTCATAATAATCATGTTCTAAAAATAAATATTTGATGCTCAAAATATGATTAAAAGAGTGATAAATATAATACAGAAAAACTACGACCCTCTTTAAGCGTCCAAAGAAGAACGATAAGACACCACTGCTGTAAATAACGATACTCACTGCTGATGTTGACGATGTTGTTTTAAGACCCACAGAGGCAAGTCGTTGTCACTGTTGATAAACGACTGTCTTCTGGAGTCTTTTCTTCGTGTTCTTCGTGCTCTTTAATGGCAGCAGCAGCAGCAGAACTCCTCCTTCCTGCAGCTCCCGTTCTTCGCTCCTCTAGCCTCTCTCTGGTCTCTGCTCGACCCCAAACCTCTTCTAAAACTTTCTAAACCTTTCTACGACGTAAACCCACTCTTATATAGCCCTCAAATCCCCCAAAAATCTCTACTAACAGCGACCATTCTTTTTATTCTTCTCCGCATGCAGTTGAGAGAAAATCTCTCCTGTGACTCTCTACGCGTGCTGTTAGCTATGAAATAGCAACCAAACTATTCTTAGGACTTGAACAGGACCAAATACATGTATATCCAGCGTGAAAGTCTCCCAAAAATTTCTCACAAAATATTTGAACGTGAACAGCAACATACGTGTCCTGTTTGGACTTTGATTTCTTCTCCCGGTCATTCCAGCCACTTCTGGCCCTTAAAATCACCCCTGTTAGCTTCCTATAAGTCCATAGAGTAAGCCCAAACATTTCCAGCCCTTTAATCGCACTATAGCTCCTTCAAAAATTCCGATCAAAAACTTCCAGTTAACAAACTCACTTTCCCGCCAAAACTTCATTTGAAATGTGAGGAAGAGATGCCCCCTATCCAACTCCGATGTCCCTTTAGCAGCTGCCTGGAAATGGGTCACCCCTTAGTAATTAGGTTACCCTTTATCCAAAATTGAGGGTCCGTATAGTGAGTTTTCTGGGACATTTTCGGGGTTCCTCCGGGGTATTTCTGAGGTGATTCCGGTACTCTATCAACGGAGGTTCAAACGCCGCATTTTCAGCCAATTTCGCCGCAAAACCTTATTCTTCTAAAAACACCTACAAATAAATAAAATAACATAATAAGTACAAAAATGGGTACTAACAATATATACAATTGGGCTATATTAGACACATAAATGCGTCTATCATTGGCAGTAATTCTCTTCATAGAATTCACGTGAGCTAAGAATTTTCTACAACTTCAAAACATGAAAATAACTGATTAAAGATTTTCCGTGGTTGTAGTAATGAGGTTCAAACTCTCGGACTTGTGAAGGATAATTTTTTAGAAAATAAATATATATACAAATATTGACAAATTGGTAGAGAGGTACTGGGACTAATGATTCGGCCAATCTTCATAACATAAGGCTTAATGATTTATTCTCAACAATAATAGCTCAAAACATATATGGACTCTTATTTTGCCAAAGTCGATTCTCAAAACATTGGTTGTAAATTTTTAGCAGGGAACATCAAATCACCTAAGCTAAGCATGACCCATCTAATCAAATAACACCCAATTTAATCAAATCATATTTCACTTAATTTTTAATGCAAAAGTCTTAAAAAGAATTAATAAAATTACCCATTTATGAAGCTCGGCCTCCTCCGTCGCCCCAGTGTTGGGGTTTAACTAATCATAGTAAAAATGCTCTCAAAATATTTCGTTGATGCTCAAAAGTGTTTTACAATGAAGAGAAATACAAGAAATTGATGTAAAACAGAACTCTGCGACCCACAGAAGGCGTCCAGAATCAACGACAGAGCTGAGGTGCTGTTGTCGTTGAAGAACTAAGACCCACAACCGACAGTCGATTTCACTGTTGAAGAACGACTGCTACTGCGAGTCCGTTCTTCGTGTTCTTCAGGCGTGTTAATGGCAGTAGCAGCAGCAGGTAACTTCTCTGCAACTCCTCCTGCGCCTCTCTGCTCGCCTCCAAACCTCCCCAAACTCTCGACAGTTTCTCTACTAAACCCAAGGGGTCCTTTTATACCCAACAGGCGCGTTTAATCTCTCCATAACTCGACATAATTCTCATTAAACCCGTTGTCCAAAAATAAACGATAGTTACCATTTTTAGAAGATTTTCAAGTCAACTCTCTCCCTGCACGCTCCCAATTGCCTTCTCCACGCCTCAGCACTCTTCCTGAGCTAGCATAACCCCCCCATGCACGCTCTAACTCCAATTATTCTTGCTTACAGTGCGTGTTGCTCTGTTTTGGTTTGATGAATCGAACCAGGAATTCTAGCCAAATTTGATCAAACCTGATGCTCAAAACATGTTCTATATGCCATATCACATCTCTATGCCAAAATTCAGCCATTGAATCGACGTATAACTGTTTCATTTCTTCGATCGAAAATCTCCTGAACTGTGAACAATTTTCCCGCCAAAAATCAAAATTTGAATTTTGAAGAAGACTGCCCCCTATCCGTCTCTGGAGTGCAAATAGCAAATGCCCAACTGAGATGCCCCTTAGTAATTGGGTTGCCCCTTAACCAAAATGAGAGTCCGAATAACAAATGTCCTCTGGGGATGCTCCGCATAATTTTTCGAGCCGATTTTTTTCAAAAATATTTATTTCCGAAAAATACCTACAAATACATAAAATAACAAAATTAGTACAAAATCGAGTGCCAACAATATATAATATTGAGATCAAATTAGACACAAAAATGTGTCTATCAAATACCCCCAAACTTATTATTTGCTAGTCCTCGAGCAAAATTTATTCTTGAAAAGTGACTGAGTTAATCTCGGGTGGGTTTATCAGAGGTGTACCCACAAAAACCAATACTCCATACCCTAGCTATCTACGCAGAACCTTGGAAAGCACTAAAGAACCTCCTTGGTTGGCATACAATTATTGACTCTAAGAGGAAGAACCCTGATGCGAAATTCCAATTGCTGTACACGAGTTTGCACTCAAGCATACTAAAATTCATATAAGTGACAGAGCTCTACTAAGATAGTTTCACGATGGACATCATACTCGGAGTCAGACTAATCACATGAAAAGATTAAGAAGATGGAAAAAGAAAAAGGTAGATGGTTGAAAAGTGAACGGTGTTTCCCATATCTGTCTGAAGGCCTCTGTCAAGATGAACCTAACCTAAATGACTGAGATACCGGTCTGACTAATATTAACACACTGGCATATACAAGGGAACCAGTAGTCAATAACTTAAATCTAGATCATCAAACTGGCAAATACAAGGGAACCAGCAGTTGACTGCACATAACCATTTTTTTTTAACTTAACGGCATGAATAGATCTTTTTGATCCAAGCGCATGCTTCTTGTCAGCAGATTACACGATAGTTCCCACGGGTCCTGCATTCCACGCTTGCTTAGGCGACGGAAACAGGGAGAACACACGCATATTGTTATCCAAGTGTTAATACTTATTCCGATTGGTCTAACTGGTCCGGTCTCTTTTTTTTTTTTTTTTTTTTTTTAAAGGTAACTCAGTCACTCTATTTCACCCTAGCAAAGGTAACAACTTGAATCGTGTGCCACACCAAATCACTTGAAACAAAAGAAAACTAAAAATAGAAAGTGAAAAGGACTCGACAAGATATGGCGAAACTATCATGTTATTTCTAACACCTGAGCTCTGTGCTTTTATGAATAGACTCTATAGATGTTTCCATCTAGTCAGATTGGTTCCTCAACTCCTAAAACAAAAATGTTTCCATCCACTTAGATTGGTTAGTGCTATCCTAAATACGCATAAATTTCTAGGCTCTGGAGTTTATTTATTGCAACTAAAAAGTTTCTCCCATACCCCCAAACTTAAATCTAACATTGTCCTCAATGTTCTAAAGATGAAACTAAAAGCATGAACAAGGAGAAACTGTTACCATTTGAAGCGAAAGAGTTAAGGAAAGATATTACCGTGTTGCGTGAGATTGGGTTACCTCCCAAGAAGTGCTAAGTTTAAAGTCTTCAGCCAGACTTAGGAAAGGATTAGTCAACTCTAACCATAAAGTAACAGTCGAAATAACTGTGGGTCTTCAAAACCAAATAGAGCTGACCAAAGGAAACTGCAGTGAACCAAGAAAATGGACAAGAATAGCATGCCCTTACCTAGTTTCCTGAAAACTATCACTAATTGCGGTTCAGGTTCAGGTTCTATGAAAGGGTCTAAATAGAATATTTTCATTAGCTGCGTTTCTTCATAGATGGGATCCGAATCACTAGGTCTTAGAGTCTGTAAAAACTCAAATACGAACTTAGAATCACGAAGTAATAACCTAAATAATTGCGGATCCTCTAAGTCAATCAGATATGACTTACATAGTTGACCACAATGAGAGTAGTGGTCACTCTTAAGCAAATGTGTCGATTCTAATTTCCTAAAGCATTTAGGTTTAGTCTCACAACTTAATATTCGACACATAAACGTTCCCACAGTTGGAAGAAAACTATTTGGTGGGAAAACAAAGTCAATCTGGGGATCATAGCCTGGGAAAACCATATCAACCAGAGGATGGGTTTCTAACGACTGAACTCCTTTTTGGACATCATTAGGTTCGGGAAAACGTGTATGAAGATAATCTTGTAAAATGGTCGAGGCAGAGATATCAAGTCCTAAGTGTGGGGACTTTCTGAGAGTTAAAGGTAAGGCACTAGGGAAGTGATAATCACCCCCAAACTTAGAGTTTTCAGTGTCTCTAGATAGACCTCTAATTATTTCTTGAATTTCCTTATCTTCAGAGTCCTTAAAATATTCAAGAGATTCTTCTAAGTTATTATCAGGTAGTGCATCTTTACTCATCTCTACGGGTCTATCTTCTTCTTCCAAGACTATTGTTTCTAAGTCGCTAGACTCTAAAACAGTATTTTCGAAATGAACCCGTTCCTCTAAACCACTATCGGCTTCGTAAACAGGAAATACTACGTCGTCTAAAACGGTGGTATCCCTAATCAAATCCTCGTCCTTTTGAATAGGTGAATAATCATAAAAATTATTTGGATTTGAACTAGAAATAATATAATCATTATACAACTCAATTGGATTACTAGACTCCTGATCACTATGCCTACATATTTCAGATTCTTCATTACTGTTATCCTCATCATCATAGTACGAAAATGATTGAACCTTATCTAAATAAGTAGTGTCTTTTATTCTAACCTCGTCCTCTAAATTAGGCAAATATTCACTATTTACATCAAGGGTAAGATTGGAAGCACTATTTTGGAAATTTAGATTATTTCGAGCAGCATTAGCTAACTGTTCATTTTATGCCTCTAAACGTGCTTGAATTTCACTGAGTGTAACACTTATACTTTCACAAGTCTCATTGAATATCTTAGACCGTTGTGTACTCTCTTCTCTTGAACTAACTGCACGTTCATACTCCCTTCGAATTTGTTGGTAGGTTTCTTCTAGAGATTGAACATGTTTAGAAATGTCATAATCAGGACTAGTTTTTAAGTAATTTTCCAAAAACGCATGACTAGTACTATAATATTCCTGATTTTCTTGCTCGTAAGACCAATTCGTGTGTGGATAGTAATTGAGCTCACTATGGTATGAACCATAACCTTGAAAAGGTTGGCGTTCCCAACTACTATTCCCACCATGGTCATAAAATTGATGATGTCCATATTCAAATTCAGGTCGATACTCATTGTATTGGCTTCTATCATACCAGTTCGAGATTCTTAATTGCAAGGGAATTTTACACAATCACAAACAAGGCCGACTCGACTCCACCAAAAAAAACCTAAAGATTTCTAGCAAACAAAAAGCATGATGGCTCCACTTAGATTGTTTCTAGACCATCTTCTATCTTTCGAAAGGGAAATCGTTGCAATTTGAGCAAACCCCTCTGGAATCAATCCGAGTCAAAGTAAGTTGAATAGAGGCGAGGGAAGCTTAGTATAGCTTTGATACCCAAGGCCTCACCGCTATCACAAGGCGGCGAAGTCACGCATTCAACTCACAGAAACCATCATGAACTTTGGAGTGTGCTTAAAGAGCAACCAATATTTTTCGAACGAGTTTCCTATTAAGCTCGTTACCCTATCGGTCTCGTTCTATTCCAAATTTTAAGCTTAGGTTCGCGTTCGGTTTCGTTTTCCTAAGGCGGGCAAGAAGAGAACGGTGATGAAATCCGAACCCTTATCTTGTTTAGGCCAGGCCTTGCCCTTTACTAAGAAAATAAAGACAGTCTGGTTCGTCCTCAAACAATTATCACCTTAAGGCAGACAGTAACCCGCTTGCAGGAGATTCGCGGGTGTTTCGATTGGACTTACCTCCCGTACCAGACGGGCGATGAACCGTTGTCGTCGACTCGGGCCACGACTCCTATGCGGTGTGCGAACCCGAGGGGCCGAGACGATATAGTAATCGTCGTCCTTCCCTGCACACAGTTTATATAATAATTTTTTTTTATTAATAATACCCTTCCGTAGGGTTAAAAAAATAAAGTCCAATTGTTTAAAGTCCAAAGTCCAAAATAAATAAAAAAAAAAAATTACAGTTTTCCTCACACACTCTAAAAAAAATTAAAAATTAAAAATTAAATCCTAAAATTGTCCTTTTTTCTTCTCTTTTCGCTTTTCGCTTTAAGCTTTTTCCTCTCCAAGTCCTTAGTGCTCCACTTCGAACCTGTAAATCAAAGACAAAAAGACAAAGTAAAAAGGAACAAATAATAAAAAAAAAAACCTAAAAATTCTACCTAAGCACAAATCCGCGTCGGCGGCGCCATTTTGATTAAAGATTTTCCGTGGTTGTAGTAATGAGGTTCAAACTCTCGTACTTGTGAAGGATAATTTTTTAGAAAATAAATATATATACAAATATTGACAAATTGGTAGAGAGGTACTGGGACTAATGATTCGTCCAATCTTCATAACATAAGGCTTAATGATTTATTCTCAACAATAATAGCTCAAAACATATATGGACTCTTATTTTGCCAAAGTCGATTCTCAAAACATTGGTTGTAAATGTTTAGCATGGAACATCAAATCACCTAAGCTAAGCATGACCCATCTAATCAAATAACACCCAATTTAATCAAATCATATTTCACTTAATTTTTAATGCAAAAGTCTTAAAAAGAATTAATAAAATTACCCATTTATGAAGCTCGGCCTCCTCCGTCGCCCCAATGTTGGGGTTTAACTAATCATAGTAAAAATGCTCTCAAAATATTTCATTGATGCTCAAAAGTGTTTTACAATGAAGAGAAATACAAGAAATTGATGTAAAACAGAACTCTGCGACTCACAGAAGGCGTCCAGAATCAACGACAGAGCTGAGGTGCTGTTGTCGTTGAAGAACTAAGACCCACAACCGACAGTCGATTTCACTGTTGAAGAACGACTGCTACTGCGAGTCCGTTCTTCGTGTTCTTCAGGCGTGTTAATGGCAGTAGCAGCAGCAGGTAACTTCTCTGCAACTCCTCCTGCGCCTCTCTGCTCGCCTCCAAACCTCCCCAAACTCTCGACAGTTTCTCTACTAAACCCAAGGGGTCCTTTTATACCCAACAGGCGCGTTTAATCTCGCCATAACTCGACATAATTCTCATTAAACCCGTTGTCCAAAAATAAACGATAGTTACCATTTTTAGAAGATTTTCACGTCAACTCTCTCCCTGCACGCTCCCAATTGCCTTCTCCACGCCTCAACACTCTTCCTGAGCTAGCAGAACTCCCCCATGCACGCTCTAACTCCAATTATTCTTGCTTACAGTACGTGTTGCTCTATTTTGGTTTGATGAATCGAACCAGGAATTCTAGCCAAATTTGATCAAACTTGATGCTCAAAACATGTTCTCTATGCCATATCACATCTCCATGCCAAAATTAAGCCATTGAATCCACGTATAACTGCTTCATTTCTTCGATCGAAAATCTCCTAAACTGTGAACAGTTTCCCCGCCAAAAATCAAAATTTGAATTTTGAAGAAGACTGCCCCCTATCCGTCTCTGGAGTGCAAATAGCAAATGCCCAACTGAGATGCCCCTTAGTAATTGGGTTTCCCCTTAACCAAAATGAGAGTCCGAATAACAAATGTCCTCTGGGATGCTCCGCATAATTTTTCGAGCCGATTTTTTTCAAAAATATTTATTTCCGAAAAATACCTACAAATACATAAAATAACAAAATTAGTACAAAATCGAGTGTCAACAATATATAATATTGAGATCAAATTAGACACAAAAATGTGTCTATCAATAACCTCAATGCAAGTTAACATGTTTGTGCATCTTAGGAAACGACTTTGGTTCATCAATGTTCTAATAGATAATTTTACTTGTGTAAACCGAGATGATAATAATATGGCTCATTCTTTAGCTAAATTTTTTATGCGTTCAGAACAAAAGGAAGAGTACAATAGTTCAGTAAATGTTCTATCTTGGATTGAACAAATCCTCCTCTCAGATCTTACTTAGGCCGACCGAGCGAAGCGAGGGGGGACCTTTATATGGCCATTTTTTTGTAAATTGTAAGTGATCAATTGACACGATTAGATTTGGTGTAAGAATTTTGGTGGTCGTATTTTCACTTGACACAATTATCTCTCCCTTTTAGTCCAATTACTATGACTCCTTGTGTATCCTATTTTTAGGGGTATAATTGGAAATAGAACTTTAATATAACATATCTAAAAGTACGTGCCTTCGATTTTTACAAATTTTACCTCATTGAAAAGGTTATAAACTACGCAATGAGTACAAATAACAATATTAAATTTAGAGTTTTTACGAAAAGATTCAGAGGTATTTATCATTTTAGGCACAATTTTTGAAAATTAAATGTATATTCATTATGCAAACCACCACAAAGGATAAATAATACTTTATGTAGCCATATTTTGGTTTATGCATCAACTAATTTTCCGTTGAAACTAATAAAACAACGTACTCCTTACGTTTCAAGAAAAGTGATACTTTCACTATAGGCACAATTCTCGAAAATTGAATGCATAGCCGTTATGCAAACCACCACAAAGGATGCATAACACATCATGCAACCATATTTTGGTGTATGGATCGATTATTTTTTCGTTTTAGAAAAAAGTGATATTTTCACATTCCGTTTCATAAAAAATGATACTTTCACTCTGTTTCGGGTAGAGTGATACTTTCGCCCCGTTTCAGGAAAAATGATAGTTTCGCTCCGTTTCAGAAAAAGTATCTTCTGAAATGGAGCGAAAGTATCACTTTTCCCGAAAAGGGGAGAAAGTATCAGTTTTTCTAAAACGAGGTGAAAGTATCACTTTTTATGAAACGGGACGAAAATATTTTTTTTTTCTGAAACGGAGCGAAAGTAGTCGCAGACAAACCCCATATTCAAATTCTTCTTCGATTATCCCTTCGGCTGTGGCAACTGTTGTACCAGTTATGTATAGTCTAACATTTGAATACCTTTTCAAACGAAATATGAAAAAATTTCCAAACGTGTCAATAAAATATTTAGAGACTCGTACTCCTATGGAATTGGTCATCCATTAAATTTGATATTCCAAAATTCCTCCTTGAACTCTACGAGAAATACCTTTTCAAACAAAATATAAAAAAAAAATTCCAAACGTGTCAACAAAATTTTCAGAGACTCGTACTCCTGTGGAATTGGTCATCCATTAAATTTGATATTCCAAAAGTACTCCTTAAATTCTACGAGAGAATAATTTTGATTTAGAACTCTTTTGAACTAGAAGACTTGCTCAACCAACATGTATTCTTCTAGGAATTACTGGTTAATCCAGTTGAGAGAAACCCGTTAGTGTGTAGTCCACCCATATCTTTTATTGCTTCACTAGTCCAATGCATGTGCGAATGCTACTATGTACTTTTAAAAAAATCCAGAAGTACCCTTTCTCTAACGAAACATTAAACGCCTTCTAATCAGATCTATTTTTATGCTTTCAGTTCCTTTTCTAACGGGGAGAGGTCTAGCGATGAAGATTGATGAATAAAAACCAGAAAAACTACTTCAATCAGCTATATCTTCCAAAATTTAGGATCCGTTTTTCTTTTCTGCTGGTGTTTTTAGGGTTTTCGTTTGAAGATCGTTTTATTGCTCTGTAATCAGATTCATCTCCATCAGATCCAGGTATGTTCTATAACAATTAAGTGATGGTGAAGAAGATAATAAAGCGAAGAAGAAGATCGAGAAGATCATATCCATAAAGAAGAAGAAGAAAAACGAGATAAGTTCATTAATTTTGGGTTTTTATTTATATTGTTTAATCTTCTTTTTCATTTGGATCTGATTCTCATTATTAGAAGACGAAAGTTGTCTCTTCAAACGATATGGTTTAATTGATATGATGCTATGTTTATTTGGTTTACATTTATTTTTCTTAAAATCGTTATTTATTTTTTGTAGATTTTGTATAGTCATACAGTACATATCAATATGTACTGTGGGATCATACATTTTTCCTTCATTACACATTTTTCTCCACTACATATCAATATGTACTGTTGGATTATATATTTTTTTTTCTTCGGTACATATTTTCTTTGCGTACATATCAATATGTATTGCTGGATTAATATGTACTATTGAATCATACACTTTTTCCTTTAGTACTTATTTTCTTCAATACATATCAATATGTACTGTTGGATAAATATGTATTGTGGGATCAAATAGTTTTTTCGTCAATACATATTTTCTTTCAGTGCATATCGATATGTACAAGATCATACATATTGATATGTAATGTTTCTAGCGACTAACAAATATCTTCTTTTTCACTAGATCTCAGAGAGGTTTTGTTTCGGTGTCCTAATTTGGTTTTAAATTTTTAGTTTTAGGTAATTATTGATAAAACAAATTTGTTTCCAATTGTGGTTTTCTTTTTTCTAATTTGATTTCAGTTTTTGATTTTCAGTATTCAAGTTTTCGATTTGGATTTAGAAGTAATTTTTCGTTTTTTTTTTGTTTTGAAAAACAAAGTAGGTTTCGTGAATGAACACCGTAGTTTTATGATACACATGTTCATGTGATGGACAATAAAGTAAATTTTTATATTCAAACTTTTTTGGACCAACGGTTAAAACATCTTTCCTGCTGGACTATAGGATAAACCGGTTCGGGTTTTATGGATCAACCAACAAAATTCTCCGATTCTTTCATATACCCGTTCTATAAATCCACGAACCCGTATATCACCATAACCGCCATAGGAAGGAGACTTTTTGATGTGGTATAAGAGAAAGAAAGCAATGCAGAGATTGCTAAGGCAAAGAAAGAGGAGAATTGGTTAAGAAGAAGAAGAAACAAAGAAAAGTATATGAAGAAGAAGATAGTTTGATAATAATAATCGATTAATAAGTTGTGTTCTACACAAGAATAAGACTAGCCTTTATATAAGCTTAAGCAAATAACTAAACTAGGAAACGTAAAACAAAAAGGAAATCTAAAAGAGTCCTAAAATTAGGAAAGACATAACTAAGTAAACTTAGAAGCGAAGCTTCTATGCGGAATCTTTTGGAGCATGTATATGCCCTGTATCAATACCCCCTTATTGAATGAAACTCGTCCTCGAGTTGTCTGTGCAAATCAATGGGTCATTATCACCATGAAAAGTGAAAATCTCTTGCACATTAAATGTGTTTGAAATATTCCAGTCACTTGGTAAATCAATAACATACGCATTGTCACTGATCTTCTTTAAAACCTTGAAAGGACCATATTTTTTCATCTTGGTTTTGTTGTAAGTCCCCACTGGAAATCGTTCCTTTCGCAAATGGATCATAACTAATTCACCTTCTTTGAAAATCTTCAATCGCTTGTGTTTATCAGCATCTTCTTTATATTTTGAATTAGATTTTTCCAGCTTAGTTTTTACTGACTTTTGTAGTTCAGTAGCTTTGTTCACAAAAGAATATGTAGCTGTACTTGTACTCTGAGTGTTGGGTAATACTACCAAGTCAAGTGTGTGATTGGGAACCTTAGAGTACACAATCTCAAATTGAGTTTTTCCTGTAGAACGACTGATAGAAGTATTGAAAGCAAACTCCATATGAGGCATTAAAATATCCCACTGCTTGATGTTGTCCATGCATTTAGCTCGAATGAGATTACCAAGTGAACGATTCACTACTTCCTTTTGGCCATCAGTTTGTGGATGTGAAGTTGTGCTAAACTGTAAAGCAGTCCCCAAACGCATCCATAGAGTCTTCCAAAAGTAGCTTAAGAATTTAGTATCTCTATTAGAAGTGATGGATTTTGGAACTCCATGTAGACGTACGATTTCCTTGAAGAACAAGGAAGCTACATTTGAAGCATCAGTCGACTTTTTACAGGTAATAAAATGAGACATTTTAGAATAACGACCAATTACAATCATTACAGAGTCATTACCTCTAGCAGTAAGAGGAAAACCAAGAATAAAATCCATACTCACGTCAACCCAAGGTGCATCAGGAACTGGTAATGGAGTATATAGCCCTGTATTTTGAATTGTACCCTTATCTCTTTGATAGACCATGTATTTTTGTACAAATTTTTGTACGTCTCTTTTCAACGAATGCCAATAAAATCTTTCTTTGATAAGTGCGATGGTTTTATCTCTTCCAAAATGACCACCAAGACCACTTCCATGCAATTCACGTATAAGATGTAAACGTAAAGAACCTTGCAGAATACATAAACGATTACCTTTAAAATCCATCTTTAATGAGAAAATCATCAACTTCATGACTTTGAGAACTGCATAAGTTCCATAATTTACTGAAATCTTCATCCTCTGGATAGATATCTTTGATGTAATCAAATGCAAAACTCTCATTATGGATTGTGACTAACAGATGACTTCTTCTACTTAGAGCATCAACAACTTGGTTCAACTTTCCACTTTTGTGCTTCACAGAGAAAGTATATTTGTTGATTGTAGCTAACCATCGATCATGCATCCTGTTAACTTTAGCAGAAGTATTCAAAAATTTCAGCGCATGGTTGTCAGTATTAACACCAAATTCTCTATGTATCAAATAAGTATGCCATTGTTTGAGATCCTAAAAAAGAGCAAGTAACTCCAATTCATAGGTAGACCATTTTTTTTGTGCATTTGAATTCTTTTCACTGTGATATGCAATTGGATGACCCTCTTGTGATAAAACAACGCCAATGCCAACAATAGAAGCATCACAATCTATCTCAAAAGGTTTGTCGAAATTTGGTAAAACAAGAATTGGCGCAGCATAAAGCTTTTCTTTCAGAGCATTAAAGCTTATATCCATTGCTTCTGTCCATTCAAACTTCTCTTTCTTGAGGCAGTCAGTTAGAGTTGCAGAAATACTGCTAAAATTCTTCACAAATCTTTTATAAAAGAAAGCCAAACCATGAAAACTACGAACATCCTTAATAGAAGTAGGAACTGGTCAATCTTTAATTGCTTGAACTTTAGAAGGATCAACATGTATTCCATGATTAGATATCACATATCCCAGAAATGTTACTGAAGAAGACATGAAGGTGCACTTCCTCAAATTAACATATAAGTAATTGTCATCAAGAACTTGAAATACTTGTGATAGATGATCAAGGTGTTCTTGCTCATTTCGACTGAAAATCAGAATGTCATCAAAATATACGATAACAAATTTGCTAAGAAATGGTTGGAGAACCTGATTCATGAGTCGCATAAAGGTACTTGGTGCATTAGATAATCCAAATGGCATGACAAGCCATTCATATAATCCTTAACGCATCTTGAATGTTTTCTTCCACTCATCTCCTTCTCGAATTCGTATTTGATGATATCCACTACGTAAGTCCAACTTTGTGAAGATAATAGAACCCGAAAGCAAGTCGACCATGTCATCAATACGAGGTATAGGAAATCGATAAGGAATTGTGATTCGATTTAATGCTCTGCAACTATAAACATCCTCCATCCACTATCTTTCTTGTTAACTAAGAAAGCAGGGCTAGCACAAGGGTTGTTGCTAGGTCGTATCAAACCTTTTTGAAGTAAATCATTCACCTGACCTTGTAAAATCTCATGCTCAGTAGGACTCAATCTTTAATGTGCTTGATTAGGTAGAGAAGCTCCAGGAATAAAATCAATACAGTGTTGAATATCCCATAATGGTGGTAAAGTATTTGGCAATTCAGCTAGAAATAAAATACTATATTTAGATAACAAAGGTTGAACCTTATCAGGTAACTCAATCATAGGTTTAGATTCTTCATGGGAGTTCAAAGAATGTTGTTTCCGTAAAGAATGAACAATAGCGGCTACAATAACATTGGTTTTGTCTTCACATAATTCTTGAATATCTGCCATTGATTTTGATGGACACAGAACCTTTGTACTCCCGTTATGATTGAAAGTATAAGTATTTTCGAAACCATTGTGTACTGCTTGAAGATCGTATTGCCAGGGTCGACCAAGAAAAAGACGTGTTGCTGTCATATCAATAACATCACAAAGAACTGAATCTTCATAGCCATCAAACTTGAAAGTTACATAACATTGGCGAGTGATATCTTGAGTAGTTGATTTATTAACCCATCCTACAAAGTAAGGTGTTGGATGAGGATACACTGGTAGACCAAGATTTTTAACCACGTGAGCAGCAACATAATTATCAACACTTCCACCATCAATGATCATGGTACAAAATTTACCACCAATATAACACTTTGAGCGAAAGATATTGTGCCTTTGAGAAGGACATGGTTGTGTAAGAAGAAGTGGACGAATCTTACCAACAAATTCATCTTCGTCTTGAAGTTCAGGTGAATCTTCTTCATCAAGTTCATTAAAATCATCATTGACTTCATTAATGAACTGAGTGTCGCCAATAAAAGCATTAATTTTCCAACATTCACTAGACGTGTGTCCAGCTTGTAGCCATTTATTGCACTTATCTCCTCGAAATTTGGTATAAGCACTATTGTCCTGTTGTTGTGGTGGAAATTGTTGTTGATTTCTGGAAGGAAAGCGACTTCCAGAAGTAACACCAACTCGATTTTGTTGAACTTGAGTCTGTAGAACAGCTTGAATCTCCATTGGAGTCGGTAATATAGGTGCAGTATTCAAAGGAGGAGGCGTATAAAGTGTAGAAGAGGTTGGTTTATGATAAACATGGCTACTATCATCTTGATATGAAGACTTGGAATAATACATTGGAGTAACTTCTTGAGAAAAATTTGGAGATGAAGTATTAGATTTGTAATTACCTTGATAACGATTTTGTCTAGGTTGGGAGATCTTAGCTGAACGAAGAAGTCGACGTTCAATTTTAATCGCATGTTGAGTAGCGTCAACCAAGGTGAAAACTGACTGAACCATTCCTTGTTGAATCAAAGTATTCAAACCCTCTACAAATCTTGCGACTAGTTGTTCTTCTGATTCATGCAGTTCATTACGAGAAAGAATATTATAGAATTCTGCGACATATTCCTCGACTAACCGTGCTCCTTGTCGACAATGTTGAAGTCTAATAAACAATTGTTGGTTGTAATCTTTTGGAAGGAATTTAGCTCGTAGTAATTTGCGCATGCGATCCCTGTTGGAATATTTTCAACGCCGCTAACCAAAGGGGGGTCCTGGGGGGCATCGCCAGAAGCAGACTTGTATTTCTGATTCAACAATGTTGTCAGAATTGATAGCTTTAACTGATGCATGTAAGGAGGCAGATTGGCTTAGAAACCTACTTATGGAAATTCCTTTTTGGAAGAAGCCAACTCCAGCGGTCTTGATTAATTGTGATAATCAAGCTACAATCTATAATGTCTCTAATAAGACTTATAATGGAAAGTCTAGACATGCAAGTCTTAGACACTACATGGTTAGGCAACTACTCAAGAGGGGAGTAGTTACGGTTAACTTTATTGAATCAAAGAGGAATTTGGCAGACCCATTTACGAAAAGTCTACCAAGTTCAGTGGTTTCAATAAAAAGGAAAGAAATGGGACTAAGGTCTGTGAAGGAAGTTTGATCTCCCATAGCAGAAACCCAACCTATGTTTTGAAAAGGATAAACAAGGTTCAATGTGGTACCAACAAGTTATGGAAGTAGATTATGGAGCACTAATATAAAAACTTCCCATTTCTTATTAGTGCTGGTTTCTGCAAGAAAATAGGATGGATGTAAATCCTTAATGAGTCTATGATTAGTAAAAGGTGTATCGCGGAAACACCTTCGAGACTTACCTATATGAGTATGGAAATAAGGCCGTTTCCTAAGAGAAGAAGACCGTTCTCTAAAGAAGACTCATGAACAAGGATATAAGCACATGGCCATTAACGTGCTTGGCTACAGAACACATGATTTTATGAAATCAATATGTGTGGAGACTCCGGTTTTATCATAAGGGGTACTTGGTTCAAGACTGGTTTCACCATAGAACCTCGATAAGGCTTTGAGTTTCTTACACTAAGTGAAGGTTCAAATCCAAAAGATACCTATCATTTATGTGTTGATTTCAACGATGATGCTTAGTCTCAATTGTGCTTGAACTACGTTGGCTTGATCCCACTCGGGTACGTAGGCAGTCACTTCGGTGATGCAGTCACTCTGATTTAAAAGTTTTAACTTTGTTTTATGGTTTTTGAAAATAGGGGGAGAATGTTGGAATATTTTCAACACCGCTTACCAAAGGGGGGTCCTGGGGGGCATCGCCCCCCAGGCTGTGGTCGACCTGACAGGTCAGGTCGTGGGGGTCCAGGGGAGACCGCCCCTGGTGGGGGTTTCAAGGGGGCAACGCCCCCGGAAGAATTTTTTGAACTGACGGTTTTATTTGGCCGATAAAAGCCTGTTCGAAAATTTCGAATCCAAAAGACACCATTGATGTCTGTTGATGAAGGAACCTGACGTTTCGTGAATAGAAACCTGTTGGCGAATAAAAAAACCTATTCCCAACAGGTGCAAAACCCTTTATAAATAGCTTCTCCCAGTTTCGTTTAACATATAAGAAAAATCAATCTGTTTTCTCTATTTTCAAAAAGCATCATCAGAAATCAGAAATCTCTTTGTGTGTTCTTGATTGAATCAAGGGGTACAAACCTTGAATTCAGTTTTCGTTGCAGGGCTTTCATTGTATCCTGAAGGCAATATTTCGCATACCTGTTGTAATCGCCAATTGTTATTGGGAGGGTAGAAATATTTGTCTAAAAGAAATTTATACAAGCCTTGAAAGTTTTGGAGTGCAACACTTTCTTCTCTGTGTCATTCATCCTTTGTGAAACCCATTTTTTTTCCAACAATCCCAAGTACGAATAGGAGGTTCTTTCATATGAGTAAAACAAGTTTTCTCAAGCTTTGTTAGGTTATCTGAAACCGTAGAAATATTTGTATTAATAGTAGCTATACCTGCACTAGGCGGTATTACTAGCAGTAGTACTTGCAGTAATAAAAGTTGTAAGCTTGAAAACAGCAGCGTCGAAAGCTTCTTGAGTAACGTTGCCAACCATAGAGGTATATATATATATATATATATATATATATATATTTATTTATTATTTTATTTTTTTGTAGGGTTGCGAAAGCGATTAAAACAGGATCTAATAAAAGTTGAAAAACCTAAACAAAGCGGATGATACCAATTGATATGGTATAAAAGAAAGAAAGCAATGCAAGGATTGCTAAAGGCAAGAGGAGAATTGGTTATGAAGAAGAAGAAACATAGAGAAATAGATGAAGAAGAAGATAGTTTGATAATAATAATCGATTAATAAGTTGTGTTCTACACAAAAATAAAACTAGCCTTTAAATACGCTTAAACAAATAACTAAACTAAAAAATATAAAATAAAAAGAAAATCTAAAAAGAGCCCTAAAATAAGGAAAGACATAAGCTATGTAAACTTAGCGGAATCTTCCGGAGCATGTATGCTCTGCATCACTTCATCAAGAGTGAAGTGAGACTTTTAAAGTCGTGACTCGTGAGACCCATGCCCTCCACAAACCTCTTGAGTTCACGTCCTTCCATTTTTGTCGGTTTTCACGAAGATTCTAGAATATATCTTTAGGCGGTTCGTGATATATCCTATTCCGCGTTGGACCGACGATATTTTCGGTATTAGGTTCGATTATAAATTGAGGCTTTTCCCTTGCACTAATTCACAATTATAATATTCTTCTCTCCGAAAAAAAAAACAATCAGATTCTTCCAGGCATTCTTATTCGGCGGTCTAAACTAAATTTCTTCGACACTTCCTCTCTGAAGGTAATCTAATCTACAAACTTCGATTCTGTTTATCTTTGTTTTTTTTTTTTTTTTCGATTTGGTTAGTTTGTTAGGAGTTAAGCATTGATTTAATCTGGTTGCTGTATATTTTTAATTATCTTTCATCATGTTGCACAGATTTGGTAGGATTTCAATTTTTTTCCTTTTTTTGCTGGATTATTAGCATCTGAATTGTGTTTGTCTTGAGCATCTCGGATTGTTAGGGCTAGGTTTCCATTTGATTATGCGTTAGGTCAGTTCCAGCTAAGTTAGATTTGAAAATTTTGGTAAAAAGACTAACAGGTTATGATTCTACCGCTGCTCGTATGTTGTACGTTTGCTTGATGTCGCTCTACTATCTTGAGCTTGAAATATTGTCGATTGATGCCCTTGTGTTTTGGTTTTGCATGTAATTTTCAATGTTAAACTACTAATATCTAGTTAGTATAGGCTTTTGCCAAATCTTGATTTTCGAGATGGTTTGTGCTTGAAAAAATATTATGCATAGCTGAGGAAAAATTGAGTGTTCTGGTGTTGGGGTAGTATAATTTGTGGACATCATGTACGAGTTTGCTATCTTTTTATTGTAAATCTGGTTATCAGTATCTGACGAGTATTGTTATGATTGATCTACAGATGCAGATTTTTGTGAAAACCCTTACTGGCAAGACCATCACACTTGAGGTTGAGAGCTCAGACACAATTGACAATGTTAAGGTTAAGATTCAAGATAAGGAAGGAATTCCCCCAGATCAGCAGAGGTTGATCTTTGCCGGTAAACAGTTGGAAGATGGAAGAACTCTAGCTGACTACAACATCCAGAAGGAATCCACTCTCCATCTAGTCCTCCGTCTCAGAGGTGGTATGCAAATCTTTGTGAAAACCCTGACTGGCAAGACCATCACTTTGGAAGTCGAGAGTTCTGATACTATCGATAATGTCAAGGCGAAGATCCAAGATAAGGAAGGTATTCCTCCGGACCAGCAGAGGTTGATTTTTGCTGGGAAGCAATTGGAAGATGGGCGCACCCTTGCAGACTACAACATCCAAAAGGAATCCACTCTCCATCTTGTCCTCCGTCTCAGAGGTGGTATGCAAATCTTTGTGAAAACCCTGACTGGCAAGACCATCACTTTGGAAGTTGAAAGTTCTGATACTATCGATAATGTCAAGGCCAAGATCCAAGATAAGGAAGGTATTCCTCCAGACCAGCAGAGGTTGATTTTTGCTGGGAAGCAATTGGAAGATGGGCGTACCCTTGCAGACTACAACATCCAAAAGGAATCCACCCTTCACTTGGTTCTACGACTAAGAGGTGGTATGCAGATCTTTGTGAAAACCCTTACTGGAAAGACCATCACCTTAGAAGTTGAGAGTTCAGATACCATTGACAACGTTAAGGCTAAGATTCAAGATAAGGAAGGAATTCCTCCAGATCAGCAGAGGTTGATTTTTGCTGGGAAACAATTGGAAGATGGCCGTACCCTTGCTGACTACAACATCCAGAAGGAATCTACCCTTCACCTTGTCTTGCGCCTTCGTGGTGGTATGCAAATCTTTGTGAAGACCTTGACTGGAAAAACCATTACCTTGGAGGTGGAGAGCTCTGACACTATTGATAATGTGAAGGCCAAAATTCAGGATAAGGAGGGAATTCCTCCAGATCAGCAAAGGTTGATTTTTGCTGGAAAGCAGCTGGAGGATGGTCGCACTCTTGCTGATTACAACATCCAGAAGGAGTCCACACTTCACCTTGTCCTTCGTCTCCGTGGTGGTAATTAAACATTTCTGTTGGCATTGGTTTTAAAGAAGAGTGTTTAGCGACTGTTGGTGCGTCTGCTCTCTGTGACAACTTATGTTATGTTTCCAGAGTTATCTTTTGGTTTACATCTGTGAAAAACTTATTTCGATCTGTGAAGACTTCAGTTCATGATTGGAGTTTATCTTTCATTTGAGGAGTGTCTTTTGCTTTATGCAGTTGCAGTCTTACCTTGCACTGCACAATGGTTCAATGTCCTAGTAGGTGCCTGTATGGTGCTTACAGTTAAGTGCATGAATAAATTTGCACATTTGGTGCTGTGAACACTGTTACTTAAATTGGGCTTGCCCAGTTCGATTATGTCTATCTTTATCATTTTTACCTCTTTCCCCATTCAAATGTTGACTTGGTTGCTCAGCTATTAAGTTGCTAAATGCATTCGAGTCTGCCCAACCACTCGAGGGGGGTGGTTAACATGTAGTGGGGTGGATATTCTGCATAAAATGACTAGAAGAAATATTAAGAGATATCTTTTTCACAGCCTGAATTTTGGGGTTGAAGATTGACCCATACATATGCCGTCTGTGGTTAAATTCGACAGGGAGCAGTGCTCCCTTCGTTCCAATCTAACCAGTCCTTCCCTAGGTCCAGTTGCCTTTTAATATCACAAAGGGATGTTTACTCTAAATTCTGGCAGGGTCTATGAGTTTATTCTGGCAGGGTCTATGAGTTTAGTATTAGAATGCACAAAGGGATGTCTGTTATATTATCATGAGAGACAAAGTACAGACCAGCACAAAGCAAAGGTTGAGAAGATCTCCCACCTGGCTAAAATCCAGTGTCTGAGACAAAGGAAAAAAAGAACATTCAAAAGCAGCAGAGAAAAAAGACTCACAATCATGGTAGAGTGGATCCCAGATGACAATTGAGTCCCAATTTGAAATCCAAAATGGCGAGGGGTTCTAAACTCTGGTTAAAAAACCTTGACCCGTGAGAAGATTAAACCTTTAATCTTCATCACAGTAGCTTCTTCCCTAGTAACTTTATGATTGAAAATCTTTTGGTTTCTTGCGATCGAGGTTGACCAAATTGTTGCCGGCACGAGAAATCCCCAAATTACCTTACCCGTGAGAAATCCCCAAACTCTGGTTATTCACTGTACATTCTCATGTACAGTGAAGAATCTTTGACATTCATATCATTCTTTGGAGGTGAATTACTTGTTCCCAATATCTTCACTTACTAGTTACTTCTTAAAAGATACGAACACCATGTGGATGATTTATATTGTGAAACAGATACAAACTTAGGCATTAGCTTTACCGTACTACCAGCAAACTATGAAATTAAAATACATATAATATCTTAAAAATATCTGACCTGTTTTTTTGCTTCGAAGGTGTGAACAATGAAATAAGAATAAGCAACAACGAATGTTTGTTATAAAACATTGTTAGATAATATATAGAACCATTCACATACTCAGCGAGAAAATAAGACTCAGTATGTTGCCACAATATTCGTGTCGTCTGTCAGGAACCAACACCATATTTGTAAGGGGTAGTAACTAAATGCTTTTTTCTTGGAAATATCGTATCGCACTTTCCGAATTGTATCTGTATCGTACCGGACACCCTCAAAATTATCTGTGCAACCCAACTCTCAGCAGTTCAGTATAAGTTTTAAGTATGTTTGTAATGGAGGAGCTCATTGATACGCCTCCAGTTACCCAAACCACTTTGTGCTTCTTAAGAGCTAGGGGCGGAAAAAAGTGTCTACTCTGTTAGGGCCATACATTGAACAATAGAACAAGTTTAGGGGACGTTAGTGAAAATATATAAAAATAGGTTTAGGAGCCAATTCCCATACCTGATTCCGTCCCTGCGCAGTAGGGATTAATCCCTTTCAAAAGTTACAGAGGTATTACATTTTGAGGTGATAATCAATATTCGAGGAAACATATTGCATATGAATAAAATCTTACTCGCAATTATGCAGGACTTTTTATTTTGTTTTTATAAGAGTTAACTATTCAGACCTGGGCATTCATGTCGCAAATCTTCCTAGTGTATATCTATTGATCTTGACCTACTCAAAAGGATATTATATTGTTAAAATTTTAAACTAGATAAGATCATATCCACATTATAAGCCAAATTGAACGAATTCATAAAGCGACCTAATAAATAAATAAATCATAATAGTACTCAATGGTAATCATTAAGGGTGCACAACCGAAAGGACGAAGCACTTGTTGGATCCATAAGCACATAAGAAGTAATAAGCCACAGTTTAGATATGGCTATGCAAAAGCACTTGTTTCTTAAACACCTTATCAGTATATAAACTAAAGGCTATTTAGGTACCTGATCCAAGAGTTGAATATCCTAAGTCCTCCAACCGCCAAGGGACTTAATCAGAGCATAAACGGCACCAACATGTGATTATAACAATCGTACTAAAGCATTGAGCAGTATCAGACAGGATCCTTAGATTTCATTGCATGTCAAAAGCGAGCACCATAATTGTTGATTAACAAATCCAGCATTACATACTTGCCAAGGTCTTGAGTGTTGTTTGGTAGCTATAGAACAGGTAAAAGACTCTCTGTGAAAGTTGATAAACAGGATACAAACCTAAGATATGGAACTGAGGATGGGAGCCCGTTGATTTTAGTCTCCATGAAAATCTTTTTCTTCCAATTGTAAGAATATTGAGAGACTGCTCTTGCATAATGATAACCATCTCCAACCATGTTACAGCGATACAAGTATAGGATCATAAAGTCTGTTCCTATGACCGAACGAAAATGAACAGAATACTCACTGTTCCTCCCATGGCCTCCATGGCCCCAGTGGAAGGGCAGTTCAATAGTAACTTCATTCCAAGTATTACTTCTACAACCATCATCGTCAAATAACCATATATTGGCAATGTTACTTCTTATTATGCTTAACAGAGCTGGATGACCATCAATTTCTAACAACTGTACAGACTCGAAGGGTTGAAATCGTGGAATCTGGTCAAGAATGAAATCAGGAATTCGGATGGCTCTAAATTTGTCCTTCCCAACATCAAATGCCACAATGAATTTAGGCTTAACATCCTTATCGACGGAACACTTTAGCTTCCATAGGCTGTAATATATGGAACCATTCACATAAATTAATAGAAGCTCCAGAACCATACAAATTCTTTGAAATTGTTTACTGGCAGGACATCAATAATTCTCCATTTCCCATCTCCTACAGTCAATACTTTGCAAACTTGATGGTGATGTATACTCCAAATACAAACCACTTTGTGCTCCTTAGAGGCAGGGTCAAATCCCAAATTACACATCGCAGTGCGTAACCTATACTTGTCTTTATCTTTAACATTTAGAGATATAAAATAAAAACTGGTCAATCAATAACATATTATCATGCTTTTCCTCTTTGTAATCCTTGTAATCCTTGCCCGCGGAACTGGAAATTTAATTTGGGTGTGGCTTTTGGTTTTTAGGGGTGGCTTAAGCCTATTAATAGGGCTTATTTTTATAAGCCCAAGTAAAATAGGTAGTGAAAAAAAGAACGATTTTTAGGGATCATGGTTTTTTTTTGGGACTATGGTTTTATTTTGGGTAAAGGCATTAGAAGTAATTCAAGGTCACCCCATATCTAGTTATTTATTTAACACCTAATTTACCTTCTTAATTAATTTTAGGTTATGATTAGTGAATGATTTAGGTAAAAATAATTAGTGAGATTAAATTAAAAGATGGGTTTATTATTAGTTAAATAGAATTTTCGAGAGATTAGAGTTAGAGAAGATGAAGGAGAAAAACAAGGAAAATAATTTTTTTTTTCCAATTCACTAAGTTTGAGTATTCAAATGATGAAAACTCATCTGATTCTTCATCTCCATCCTCTCCTAGAATATTTGTTAATCTTCAAAATGATCCGGATTTGAACTGGATTTTGAACAGTTCGGTTACTTTATATGAAGAACAAGTAACCGAACTCATCTGAAGCTGTAGTTCGGTTACTTTATATGAAGAACAAGTAACCAAGCTCATCTGAAGCTGTAGTTCGGTTGCCCCGTGAGATGAACAAGTAACCGAACTCATCTGAAAGTGTAGTTCGATTACTTGTTCCAAACACGCAGGTTACCGAACTCTCTAATAATTTCTAGGAGTTACAGCGTTATGTTCAGTTGGTTCTCAACTAACCGAACTTTGGTGTACAAAGTTCGGTTGGTTCGCAAACTGCATGCACTTTTGATCTAACCGCACTTTACGTAATATAAGAGTATATAAGTTTACAAAGTTCGGTTCTTTCGCAAACTTGAACCTAACAGCTAACCAACCAAACTCTGAGTTCGGTTTCTGCAATAAAATTGTGAAGTTACCGAACTTAACAAACAAAATAAATGTGAAGTTCCAGCGTCTATTGGCTAAGTTCGGTTACTTTGTAGTTTTAAATTTTTTTTGCGAACAAACCGAACTCTATTGGCTAAGTTCGGTTATTTTGGAACTCAACATAGTGGCCATAACAACACAGTTCGGTTAGACTAAATTTGTTTTTTTCGGTTCTAAGGGTGGAGTTCGGTTACTTTGTAATTTTTTTTTCTGCGAAACAACCAAACAGAGAGTTCAGTGACTTAGTTTTAAATCCAATAGAACCGAACTGTTCTTCGTGTTCTTCATTTTCAAGAAGTTCGGTTAGTAAACTAGGTTTTTTTGGAAAATCGACCTAACCGAACATGGATTTGTAACTCCTATTAAAATCCTATTTTGATGATTTCTATTCGATTGAAGCAATCAAAGTCAAATTAAAGCGAAGGGTTTGTTGGAAAATACCTCCGGAGTGGTCCCATGGCAGAATCAGGTTGCGGCTGGCGTCTTTTATACTCGATAAAATTATTATGTAACCGAACTTAATTGTGATTGCATTGATGTTGTTACATTTCTTAAATAGGCGATGGTGGTAGTGGTGGGAGGAGATGGTGGTGGTAATCGGTGGTTGATGGTGGTGATAATCGGAGGTGGTGGTAATCGGCGGTGGCGGTGGTGGTAATCGGTGGTTGGTGGTGGTGATAATCGGAGGTGGTGGTGGTGGTAATCGTCGGTGGTGGGCGGTGGTGGTGGGAGGAGGTGGTGGTTATATATATATATAGGTGGTTATTAGGTTGGTTTTAAATTAAATTAGGTTAAGGATAGGTTAGTCATTTCAACGTTTTAGGACACCCCTTATCACTATAGGGAAGGTGGCCTAATAAAATCATGGTCCCTCAAATAAACCATGGTCCCTAAAAAATTATTCGAAAAAAAAAAAGTTTTTGGGCTTTTAGGGTTGGCTTAGTCTGGGCATAGTTCCGCCCCTGCTCTTGGAACTGTAATAACGAGACACGACCTTGCTTTTGATCGACTATGGTGTAAATCAATAAAATACCGATCATTTTGAATCATGGAACACCAATGTTTAGACATGCATTTTAATAAGTGATTTAACCGGTAATCTGCTAAGTATCTCATAAATTATATCATCATCTACTTTAACATTCTGTACATAACTACTAGTAGCACCTGTACTTTTCTTCTTGCTCATCTTCTTCTCCTCTCCTCGGTTCTTTTTCAGGCCAAGAGGTTTCCTCCGTTTGTTGAATCTGTTGATCTTGCTCATGAGACTAAACTTGATAGGTTTTGCCATAGCTATCATGTTTAATCTTCGCCTTCTACCAATTCGCCTTCCTGCCATCTTAGTATTAGAATCTAGAAAAAGAAACTTGAGATTAGCACTGTAAAAGCTCAAACTGTTGTTTTGCTTGAAGGGAAAATAGACACTAAAACAGGATGAAGAAAAGAATGTTGTATTAGGGTTCAATGCTCTAATGAAACATTCTTTTCGACAATTATTCGACCCTTTCCCAATTGAATTGACGAGTAAAAACAGGTTAATGAATATCGCCGTCAGGATACTTGAAGCCCCACAACAGTTGTTGGATTCAAAGCTTGTACGACCATGATCCAACCAAGAACACACTGGTTTTGATACTGATGATGCTTGTGAAAAATAAAACAGAGAAAGTTGAGAGATGTGTTTTGAATGAAAACACGTCTCCTATTTAAATAGGAAATCACACCCTTTGGAGATGACTCTTCATCTCTACAGGCATCTTTTCATATTGAACAGGCGCGTCTCTTCCTTCAATGCGTCCGGGAGCAGCCTAAATGCCTTCAATTCAAGGGTTTGTTGAAAATATCCAACATTCTCCCCTTATTTTCAAAAAACCAAGATAAGTGATAAAAAAAAAGTTTTAAAACTGGAGTGGCTGTGCCTACGTACCTGAGTGCGATCAAGCCAACGTACTTCAAGCTAAGTTGAGACAAAGCATCATCATGGAAACCAATACATAAATGATAGGTACATTTTGGGTTTGAACCTCCACTTAGTGTAAGATATTCAAAGCTTCATCGAGGTCCTATGGTGAATTTAATCTTGAACCAAGTACCCCTTGTGATAAAGCCGGAACCTCCACACATATTGATTCCAGAAATTAGTGTGTTCCGTAGCTCGCACGTTAATGGCCATGTGCTTTCTCCTGTATTCATGAGTCCTTTTCTGAGAACGGTCTTATTCTCATAGGAAACAACCTGATTTCCAAATACTCATATAGGTAAGTCTCGAAGGTGTTTCTGCGAGACACCTTGTGATAAAAGTTAGACTTATTAAGGATTTTCATCCATCCCTAAGGTCATGCATAATCAGTACACTATTAGGACAATGGGAAGTTTTAGTTTAGTGTACCACAACCCCTGCAATAACTTGTAAGTACCACATTGAACTTAGTTTATCTTTTTCAAGATATAACATAAGTTGGGTTTCCATTATTGGTGATCAAACAGACCTGAGTCCCATCTCCTTACACTTTATTGAATGCACATCCTTTAGTATACACTTTGTGAAAGGGTCTGCCAAGTTCTTTCTCGATTCAATACAGTTTACTGCAACTACTCCCCTTTTGAGTAATTGTCCGACAGTCTGATGTCTAAGACTAGCATGTCTTGACTTTCCATTATAAGTCTTGTTTGAGACCTTATAGATCGTAGCCTGATTGTCACAGTTAATCATAACAGAGGGAGTTGGCTTCATCCATAATGTGATTTCTACTAGTAAATTTCTAAGCCATTCTGCCTCTTTACATGCATCCGTAAGTGCAATCAATTCTGACAACATTGTTGAATCAGAAATGCAGGTCTGCTTCTTGGAACTCCAAGACACAACAACACCTCCCAATGTAAATATCCATCCACTAGTAGATTTGGATTTGGATTCTACATTGTTCCAGTTCGCATCACTGTATCCTTTTAATACAGCAGGATATCTCTGGAAGTGTAAACCATAATTTATGGTTCCCTTCAAGTAATCCAACACTCTTGAAATTTCTTTCCAATGTTCAATTACAGGGTTACTTGAGAAGCGACATAGTACTCCCACTGCTTGGGCTATGTCCAGTCTTGTGCAATGCATAGCATACATAAGACTACCAACAACACTAGAATACTCAAGTTGTTTATGAGCTCTTTCAGTGTTCTTCATTAATTTTACACTAGGATCTAGAGGTCTAGGGGCTGGTTTGTCACCAAAATGACCATATTTCTTGAGAAAATTCTCAATGTAATGAGATTGGGCTAAAACCAACTCATCTCCCTTTCTTAGGATTTTGATTCCTAATATCACATCAGCCTCCCCTAGATCTTTCATGTCAAAACTAGAACTAAGAAACTTCTTAGTATCTTCCACAATAGACAAGTCAGACCCAAAAATAAGCATGTCATCAACATACAAACAGAGAATCTTGCACTCAGATTTATCTTGTTTACTATAGATACATTTTATCAGCATCATTCACAACAAAACCATATGACAAAGCTACTTTGTCGAACTTCTCATGCCATTGCATGGGAGCTTGCTTCAAGCCATAAAGAGATTTCACTAGTTTACACACTTTCTTCTCTTGGCCTGGCAATATGAAACCTTTAGGTTGTTCCATATATATCTCTTCTTCTAAATCACCATTAAAAAAAGCGGTTTTGACATCCATTTGATGTACAACTAACTTATGAATAGAAGCTAGTGCAATCAAGCAACGAATAGATGTGATTCGTGCAACAGGCGCATATGTATCAAAATAATCAATACCATGTTGTTTTTTGTAACCCTTAGCAACCAATCTGGCCTTAAATTTATTAATGGTACCATCAGCATTCAACTTTCTCTTGAATGTCCATTTACATCCTATTGCCTTGGCACCAGGAGGTAAATCACAGTATATCCAAGTTCCATTTGTCAAATGGGAATGCTTTTCATCATTGATAGCCTCTTTCCAGAAATTAGCATCTCTGGAGCTTATTGCCTCAGCATAAGTTTTAGGATCACCTTAATCATGCATATCATACATGGTAGTGCTAAGAATTTCATTCTTATCACCCTCTACAAGGTAATATTTGAAGTCCGGGTCAGGCTTTTTCTCTATTCTTCCTCTCTTACTTTTTCTAGGTTCAATATCTTCAGTAGGAACTGAAATATCATTGTTTTATGTAGAAGAGGAATATTCATCATTGTTATCAGTCTCCATTGGTTCTAGACTTGGTAACAATGGGTTTTCAGTGGGTAGTGTTTGAGAACTTGTCCTTGTCATGCTTTCAAAAAATTCCACACCTAAAGATTCTATAATCTTAAAAGTGTCAAGGATTAAACATCTGTAGGTAATACTATTAAGAGAGTATCCAACAAAAGCACATTTATAAGCCATATTTCCTAGTTTTGGTCTTTTAGGATCAGGCTTTCTAAGATACGCTAGACAACCCCATGCTTTGAGTCTTTTCAAATTAGGTTTTCTCTTAAACCACAGTTCATAAGGGGAAACATTCTTCTTTTTCAAAGGTACTCTATTCAAAATATATCATGCAGAAAACATGGCTTCATCTCACAAAGAATTAGGCAAACCAGAACTAATAAGCATAGCATTTACCATGTCAATCAAAGTCATATTCTTTCTTTCAGCAATACCATTTTGTTGAGGTGTATATGGTGCAGTACATTCATGTATTAAACCATGCTCTTGACAAAATACAGAAAATTCAGTAGGATAATATTCACCACCACGATCAGAACGTAATACTTTAATTTTCTGTTCTAATTGTGTTTCTACTTCGGCTTTGTAAATTCTAAATTTATCAAAGACTTCATCCTTAGATTTCATCAAGTAAGTATAGGCACATCTAGTACTATCCTCAATAAAAGTGACATAATATTTGTGTCCACCACGAGTAACTTGACTTTTCAAATCACCAACATCACTATGCACTAATTCAAGTAAGGAAGAATTTCTTACAACATATTTAAAGGATATCCTAGTTATCTTTGATTGCACACATATTTCACACTTAGAAACATTATCAAAATTACAATTGGAAATTAATCCTAATTTGTTCATGTTTCTAAGATATCCATAATTCACATGTCCTAATCTAGCATGCCATAAATCAATAGAGTCAACAATATAAGCAGAGCCATTATTAATTAAATTAAGCTTAACCATTCCGTTACAAGGGTATCCTTGTCCAACAAACTTTCCGTTTTTGGACAGTACAAACTTATCAGATCCAAACTTAACCTCGAAACCTTCCTTGTTAACAAGTACTCCAGAAACGAGGTTTTTACATATGTCTGGGACATGTAATACATTGGTAAGGGTAACAATCTTTCCAGAAGTTTACTTGAGTTCAACAGTGCCTTTGCCATGTACTTTACTAGGAAGACGATTTGCAGAAATCACATCTTCTCCGACAACAGGCTCATATGTCTTGTAAAGATTTCGGTCTTTACAGATATGAATGGTTGCACCAGTATCATACCACTATCCACTTCCATGATCTGCAACAGTATTGGCTTCTTGCACAACAATGACAAGTTTAGAATCATCGACCATATTTTCTTCCTTTTGTTTCTTCTTTTGACGACAGTCACGAGCAATATGGCCGGGTTTCTTACAGAAGAAACAAGGACCTTTCTTCTTACCATTCTTGTTTGGATCTTGCTTCTTAAACTGAGAATCATTCTGAACTTTCAAAGAATTCGAAGTTTGCACATTATTAATCTTACAATGATTTTCAGTTTTCTGACTATCCTTAATCTCACGCTTAAGAGCATCTTCTTCAATGCGAAGATGACGCTGCAAGCCTTCTAAGTCATAGTCAGTTTCAGCATGCTTAAGTTTCTTCTTGTAACTATTCCATGAAGGGGGCGACGAGAAATAATAACCCCAACAATGAATGAACTTGGAAGAACAACACCAGCATCTTTAAGATGATTAACAATAAGAAAAAAATCACTAACCTGGGCAATAATAGACTTATTATCAACTATTTTCCAATCCATAAAGTTGCAAGTCAGGAACTTCTTGTTACTGGCCTCAGAAATCTTGTATTTGTTCTCCAGTGCAGTCCACAATTCCTTTGCAGTTCCATAAGTACGATGAGCATTATAAACGTTCAACCCCAAAGCATTCAGAATATGACCACGGAACATGAAATCATCTTCTTCACGCTTCTTTCGCCTTTTCTTCAATTCCTCATTGTCATCGTCAGTAGGATCAGGGATAGCCTCCAACCCATCGTCCAGAATGTACCAAAGTTTCAGAAACATAAGATTGAATTTGAGAGTTTCCTGCCAGCGGGTAAAACCCTCTCCTTCAAATTTTTCTAACCTATTAAAAGTCTGATTCATGACTTGCAGTGATTGCGCAACAGCCATTGAGGATTCACCCTCCATGTCGAGACTAATTGTCGAAAACTGTTGGCAAATAGACACTAAAACATGGTGAAGAAAAGAATGTTGTATTAGGGTTCAAGGCTCTAATGAAAGATTCTTTTCGACAATTATTCGACTCTTTCCCAATTGAATTGACGAGTACAAACAGGTCAATGAATATCGCCGTCAGGATACTTGAAGCCCCACAACAGTTGTTGAATTGAAAGCTTGTACGACCATGATCCAACCAAGAACATACTGGTTTTGATACTGATGATGCTTGTGAGAAAGAAAACAGAGAAAGTTGAGAGATGTGTTTTGAATGAAAACAGGTCTCCTATTTAAAGAGGAAATCACACCCTTTGGAGATGACTCTTCATCTCTACATGCATCTTTTCAGAGTGAACAGGCGCGTCTCTTCCTTCAATGCGTCCATTGGTGAAACGAGTTTTCTGTTCAGTTTTCTAACTGACAATAGGAACCCCAAGACATAAAATTTCCAACGAGACGCTGTCTCGCACTCTGCAGGGGGCCCCTTGCCCCCTAGACCCCCAGCGACCTAAATGCCTTCAATTCAAGGGTTTGTTGAAAATATCCAGCAGTGTTGTCTGAAACTGAGAGAAGAAGATAAGGAAAAAAGACGCCGGTGTTCGAGAAAAAAAGGGAGGATAGATGGATGGGAGCAGTGCTGTCCCGCGCAGCTGCGCGGGAATCTTTAATAAGCTAGCGGCTTATTAGCCCTAGGATTTTTCCCCAGCCGTTTAATTAGAAAGAATTACAGTAAAACTTCTTTAAAATAATAGCGTTGGGACCGAGAAAAATCATTGTTTTAGAGAGATTATTATTTTAACGAGAAAAAATTTAACCTGTGCAAGCCTAGTTGGGACTAAAGAATTTTATTATTTTAGGGAGATTATTATTTTAACGAGTATTATTTTAAGAAAATTTTACTGTATGCTTTCAGAGTAATTCAAAGCTGGCAAACTTTTATTATTAGAGATAGGTCCTTTAAGAAATCCTCTTTTTCTTAATCTCAACTTCCTCTACTCCAACCGAGTAAATGGAGAAGACGAAGAGCATCGCGTATATCAGGGAAGGCAAAGAAACAAACCAAAGTCTCTGTATAAAACCACTAACTCAATTATACAGATTGAGATTTTCCCCTATTTGTTGTCCGATCTTTTATCCTAATTTATCTTTTTTTTTAACATAATCACAAAATGTTGCCTAATCATCAATTTGTGATTTTTGATCACGCATATAGCTGATCAGAAAAAAAAATACCACACAAATAATTAAAGCCGATACTCATCGCATCATCATCTCAAATTTGATGATTCAATTGCATGGAAATGTAAGTGTGGTCGATGACCATAAATCGTCATCATCTTCAATTACGTTAAAGAGAAATATTTAGGTTTAAGAAACATTTCCTGACCCTGTTGTTAGAATCTATAAATCAATCCAAAATTATCAACAACAACAATAACAACATCTCACAATAATCATAAGCAACAACAAAGGAATTCATCACAACAACATAGTCAAAAGGCAAAAGCTAGAAGTACAAGAGATCAAGTGGGATTTTTTCCTAGTGGGAAAAGGACTGATTTTGTTATGATAAAGTTTGGTCTACACTTTTGTTGCAGGTATAAGGTGCAATACCGAAAGCAGAAGATGACCGCATCCATTGAGAATAGAATAAACTATAAGACTTCAAATAAAAGAAAGGGACGCAGGAGGAACTGTAATGAAATTAAAAGGTCCTATTTCTAATACCTTAAAATTTGCCAAATATACTTTCTGGGACGACCAACTAAATCTAATCGCACCATCTATAATATAATCGTACGGCTACAGAACTGCTTGCTTATTTAAGCGTCCCGCGCAGCACTGCTCGATGGATTTTAGGGTTGCACGGGAAAAAAAGTCAAAAACGGGATCAGATCAATACGTGTCAACATTCCGTTCTTTTTTTTCTATGTTAAGGTGCATCATTCAAAAACATAAAGGAGGAGTCCTGGTTGAATGCCCATATATAGCTGGGACTTAAAAGTAGGAGTCCATATAAAGCTGTTTGATAAGAGAAGAAATTTTTACGAATTCCATCTAAGAGAAGATGAAGATTTTCATTTGTTGAAGCAAGGGGGAGCCTGGATTCTTCTAGGAAAGCTGATAGTCCTGGTTGAATGCCCTACCAAAGGTCCACAATTCATTGATGAGGAGAGCTTCTACAAAACTAGGATTTGGTTACACATCAAAAACGCTCCTATTAGCTTTATAAATAAAGAAGATTTAACAAAGATCTGTGCTCCGGCTGGTAAGTATATATCTCACAAGAACCCGTATGGCAGGAACCAAGATGAAAAAATGTGGAATGTCTAGTGGATATCAAAGTTAAACACTCTCTGCCTTTTGGATCAGAAGTATACCCAAATGTGTTTGCTAAGCCCGAATGGCTTGAATTTTCATACAAGTTGTTCAATCTGAAGCTGTGTAAACAGTGTCGATGGCTGGACCACTCTACAAAAAACTGTGATCAACTTACTGAAGAAAGGAACAAAGATGCAGTTGTAACAAAAGATCAGGTGAAAAATGTTACATACCAGGGAGGAAAAAGTCAAAAAGAGGCGTTCTCCTGGTCTGCACCATCTCTACAATTCAAAGCTGGGGAATCAAGTACAACGAGTAGGAGTACAAACCCCTTTGCTCTGGTGGATGCGATGACTACTCAGCAACTTGGTGAACAAAGTGCAACAAGTATTTTGGCAACTGCAACACCACCAACCAAATCGACTTCTCTAACTACTGAGAAGAATAGTGGGCTAGGAAATAAAACGTCTACAACAATTATAAACAACAAGGAGAAGGATAAAGCCCAGATGAAGCCCAGTCCAATTGCTAAACCTAGAAAAAAAGGGGATCGAAAATCTCATTCCTCTTCTTTGGAAAAATCGAGAGCTTTACTAAGAAACAGAAAGCGGGAAAAATCCCTAACTGCTGCAGTAGGGAAATCACCAGAGATTAACCATCCTTATCTCTATCAAAACCTAACTGCCTATGGAAATGACCATATTCATTCTTATTTCAAACCATTTCAAAACCAAATCTTAACGGCTTTCCTTCCAAACCAAGAAGTATTCCTCACCAAGGAAAACCCAAATTCATAAATCAAGGCATTGGAAGAGAAATGCAAGGAAATAAGGATGTCACTCAAAACTCAGAAGAAAATCAAGAAGAAAACACACAGGAAATTATGAATTCCCAGAGAACGAGAAAGGAGCCAATTGAAGAACAAACATCAAAGAAAGTCAAGCTTAAGGAGACCCAGAACGAAGAAATTTAAACAACAACAAAAGTCACAGTTGAACAAACAACAGGGAATACGGAACAACCAGCTTTTGAGGTAAGCTCTTTTGACCAATCTTCGCACGATTTGAAATATCTGTATTTAATCTTAAATCATGATGTGTTGAATAGAGAAATAATTGAATGTTTCAATAGTCAAAACAACATAGCTACTTGCTTAGCTCTAGGAAAATTTAGCTATCCAGAAGTCTCATACTTTTGGCAATTTTTAATTATGATAGCTTGGAACTGTCAAAGATTAGGAAAATTGGATGACCAAAAACAGTCTATTAGATATACTGAATAAGGAAAACCCAGAGATTCTTTTCCTTTAAGAAACTAAACAACAGAACAATGAAATGAACAACATAATGAAACATATAATGTTCAAAATTTCTTTCTAGTTCCCCCTAGAGGCACGGCTGGAGGTCTGTGCCTTATCTGGAAAAATAATGTCAAATTACAAATTGTTGATCATGCTTTTAATCATATCAATGCTTCTGTTACTAACCACAATAATGATTTAAGCTGGACTCTCACTTGTTTTTATGGGAGTCCTTATAGGAAACATAAACTTAAGTCATGGAATATCATAAGTAAATTGGCAGATAAGATTAATAACCCATGGGTAATTATTGGAGACCTAAATGTTGTTCTCCATGAGGAGGAAAAGAAAAGTAGATTCCCTTTTAAGAGAAATGAAGCCAGAATTTTCAATAATTTAATCACTGAGTGTAAGCTCATGGATTTAGGCTTCTCTGGCTATACCTTCACTTGGAACAACCATAGACAAAACCCTCAAAATATTGAGCAAAGATTGGATAGAGGGTTAGTAAATGATAAATGGAATAGGAAATTTCCTTATTCTAGCATAACTCACCTAAGGCCACTTGCCTCGGACCATGTGCCAATAAAGCCGAATACTCATAATCATTGAAATGATGGTCCGACCCCGTTTAAATACTTTAGAGAATTGATAAAGCATGAGGAATGTAAACCTTTAATCCTTAACCATTGGAAAAAAATGTTAGGGGATCCCCAGCTCATAAACTGAACAAGAAACTTGTTAATGTAATACATAAACTGAAATATTGGAATATAACTAGTTTTGGAAATATTAACAGTAATATTGAACGGATAAAAAAGGATATGGATAAGAAAATTTAGTATGGTAAACTACCCAAACAAGATAACAGACCTAGCAAAGTTGAGAAGTGATCTTGCGAAATGGTATGCCATAAAAGAGAAATTTTGGAAAGATAAAAGTAGAGATCAAAACATCGTTATAGGAGATAGGAACACTAGATTCTTCCACAATAGAACGAAACAAAGATTTAGAAAAAATGGAATTGAAAATCTTAAGAA
Organism: Papaver somniferum; assembly: GCF_003573695.1. Lineage (NCBI taxonomy): Eukaryota > Viridiplantae > Streptophyta > Magnoliopsida > Ranunculales > Papaveraceae > Papaver > Papaver somniferum. The sequence goes on along the minus strand of NC_039363.1, from coordinate 174,685,112 downwards.
TGAAAACGAGGTCTGGTTAAACACCAAGGAGGAAATTTCTGAATGTATAACAAAACACTTTCATAACATTGCGACCACTGTTAAACCTGCAATTGACCAAGACATGCTGAAACTTATCCCAAATACTGTAAATGATGAAGATAATGACATGTTGTGTGCCATCCCCCTTGAAATTTAAATAAAGAAAACTCTTTTTTCTATGGAACCAGATAAAAGTCCTGGACCAGACAGCTTCCTGCCTAATTTTTTTCAACAGAATTGGGAAATTATTAGAGAAAACTTAGTAAAAATGGTCCAAATTTTTTTCATTACAGAGCATATTTCTAAAGAGATGAATGCCTCATTCATCTCTCTAATTCCAAAAACTCTAAACCCGACTACTCCGGTGGAGTTTAGGCCTATAGCCCTTGCAAATACCTGTTGAGTGTTGTCTAGATGGAGCAGTCAGCCTGTTGATGATTTCCTTATATCCTTCAATAATCAATTTAAGGTTGTCGTCCATCTTCTCATATCTGCATTCTTCAATTGATGCAAGTTTCACATCAGGGTTATCATTATCTCCATTTATGATAGGAGAGAGAACATGAGTTCTTCTTGGGCGATATTTGTCAACAGGTCTATTGTGTTTTTGTGCATTTGAGGAACTCATTGAACTGACTTTCCTGGTAGGAAACACAGGACGTGTACAAAAACCAATTGGTTTAGACATTGAATGTCAGTTACACCTTTAAGAATCAAATCTAATGTGTGTTGAAGTTGAATTAACGAATTTTTTTTCAACTTGGATTTCATCGTTTGCACTCTATCCCCTTTTGATTCACAAAAGAGACACACTTTATGATCACAGAAGTGATTAGATATTGCAGACCTAACATTATGGTTTGGAGTTTTCTCTCTTCCAATTGATGTGTGAATCCCTTGTGCATCAGTTTGAGTGGGAAGAGAATCTGAAGTTACTTATGAAACTGGAGCTCTTTCAGTTTGTGTAGAAGTAGATGATATAGATGACCTTTTTGAACATTCTTGAATGGAAAGTTTGCTCAAGAGATATTCAATTTCTAAAGCATCCTTTTTAAGTTTTGCCTCAAGTAAGATACGAGTTGATCGAACTTCAGGATTTTCCTTATAAGAAGCCTTTTCACATGAGATGCAGTCTTTTACTATACCAAGAGGGACATTGACATGTTTTTTTAACTGTTTGAGTCTATCATCTTGAATTCTAACAAGATTTAGAATTAGTTTACTCTCACTAGTTGTTGCCTCTTGAATAAAAGAGTTGGATTCATCAGGATAACACATGTCAGTGTTTGTCTGTTTCTTTGGAACACTAGGTTCGCCTATACCTGAGATTGAAGAAACTTTCTCTTTAATAGACCTATTAGAAACAGAGTCTTTATTTCTGGTGACGCGTTTATCAGAGATAGTAGCTCTGTCCATAGAGTCCGATCGCTACAAACACAGACTTTTGAGGGTTGAACGTGTTTGCCTTCTCTGACACCAATTGAAAATGCGGGGGTCTAACAACCTTACTCAATATATCAATTAGAAATCTGTATGGACTAACTCCAATATACTTTCTAGAGAATCAACTAGACAGTCAAACTCAATCTAGATAAAAGTATATCAAAGAGTTAATATCTCGATCTCTCGATTGGATCTATACTCAAGCAAATAGAAATCCGCGAGTCTTTATCAAATACTAGAGAGATAACTTGGATGGTACCAAAGACCAATATCCAAGTGTCAATCAATTCAAATCAACAACTAAAGGTTGGATATTCTAATTGATTGATCTTAACGCACAACCTGTGATATTTCAATTATATAACAAAATATAATGGGAATAGAAATAACACAGATACCAGAAATTTTGTTAACGAGGAAACCACAAATGCAAAAAAACCCCGGGACCTAGTCCATATTGAACACCACACTGTATTAAGCCACTACATACAATATCCTACTACAAACTAACTTCGGTCTGGACTGTAGTTGAACCCTAATCAATATCACACTGATTCAAGATATAGTTGCGCTCCTTACGTCTCTGATCCCAGCAGGATACTACGCACTTGATTCCCTTAGTTGATCTCACCCAAAACCAAGAGTTGCTACGACCCAAAGTCGAAGACTTTAATAAACAAATATGTATCACACAGAAACGTCTACATTGATAGATAAATCTTTCTCCCACAGATAAATCTAAGAGTTTTGTTCCGTCTTTTGATAAAATCAAGGTGAATGGGAACCAATTGATAACCCAGACCTATATTCCCGAAGAACAACCTAGAATTATCAATCACCTCACAATAATATAAATCGCATGCTAGCGAAACTAGATATTGCGGAATCACAAACGATGAGATGAAGATGTTTGTGATTTCTTTTTATCATGGCCTATCAGAGATATAATCTCAAGTAAATTATTCAATTGAACTCGTACGGTAGAAAATGGCAAGATCAGAACGCTCAATTACAAGAGAAGTAGTTTCGTCTGGCTTCACAATCCCAATGAAGTCTTTCAGTCGTTAACCTACAGGGTCTCGAGAAGAAACCTAAGGTTAAAGGAGAATCGACTCTAGAAAAACCAACTATTATCACACAGGAGGTGTGGGGATTAGTTTTTCCAGTTGCTAGATGTCTCCTTTATATAGTTTTCAAATCAGGGTTTGCAATCCAAGTTACCTTGGTAACAAAGCATTCAATATTCACCGTTAGATGAAAAACCTGATTTCACCAAGCTAATATCTTTCAACCGTTAGTTCGAAACTTATCTTGTCACCCACAAATAAAATGTATTTCATTTAGGTTTGAGTAACCGTACCTAAACGTGTACACTTAGTTGGTTCACAAATATTTAACCAATGGTTAGACATATGAGCACTTCCATATTAACCGTATTCTTCTTCTTCACATAACTAGTTCAAATGACTCATAAGAACTAGTTGAAGAGTTGTTCAATTGCTTAAATCTTTATGAATAGACACAATTGAAACAAAATCGATTTTTTGCCCCCAATTCACTTTTGAATGAATTGCAATATTCTTATGCCATTGTTGATGGAGATGTTCTTCCTGCTGGTGTTAGGCATCATGAGGCTTCCAAAGAAACCTACGCGTAAGGGTCCAAAGATATCTTCGTCGATTGATCCTCCTCCGCGAATGGATCATCCTGATGCTACGCAATCTCCTCCTCCTGAGGATTCTGAGGTGCCTGCTGGTACTGAGGTGGCTACGGTCGCTGACGAGGAATTTTTTATCGAGGATCTTCCACCTCCTCCTCCTCACTATGAGCTTCAGAGGCTCCAACTGCATGACAAGGACAACTTTTCTCATTTGTCTATTGATGAGATTACCAAATCTTTTCTCCTTCATAAATTCGAGATTTTCTTCGTCAATGGACCTAATGTTCTCATTGAGTCTCATACTCGGGATTTACCTTATGATGAGAATAATCTTTTGATTAGCGTTGGACAGTTGGCCGCAGGTATGCTTCTTCCTATGTATAGTAGAAAGGATCCTTTCTATTATGACGTCTTGTCCACCAGGGATGACCCGGCAAACAAGACTCAGGTATGAGGAATTTACCAGTATACTGGTAATTACTGGCGTTCCCTTCGCGAAAGCTGGTATCGTAGCAAGGGAAAGACTACTTTGAAGTCTTATGACCCCTTTGCTGAAGGGATATCTAAGCAGGAGGACTATACCCCTTCCAACTTCAATGCTACATATGCTGATGCTATTCAAAATAGCAACCTTCTTCGTTGGAGTGTTGGTCCTCGTCGTATTCATGTTACTGCTATGAATATTAGGGAGGGTAATAGCCTTCGCTTGCTGGAGGAGATTGATAAAACTGGTTTGACTACCATCCCTTATTCTGCTAGGCTGCCTTTGCCAAAGTCTGACCGCATTCATCTTGATCATGATGATCGTTGGGATCGTACTCCTCTTCGTGTGGTTGGTCCTTGGCCTTATGGTTCCACCACTGCGGACCCCTCAGTACCTTGTTCAGCTCGTTCTTTACCTGAGAAGTATGATGGGTATCAGCCTTGGATTTTTAATCCTGCTGCTTCTCACGAGGTACCTTTGCTGTTAATATCTTCGTTTGCTTAGATATCTTTATCTGCTTTGATATCTTTGTTCTGATTTTCTTGTTTTGCAGTCTGCCCCTGCTTCTTCTGATGGGACTGCTCCAGGCTCTGCTGGTAATTCTGTGGACACAAGGACTAGGAAGATAAAGGCTTTGGTTTAAACTCCTGCGGAGGTAAGGATCATTATCATACCCTTGTTCTTGTAAGTTCCTTAGTACCTTGCCCCCGATTCTTAACTGACGCATGTGTTTCTTTACAGTCTTCCCATAGGAAGGGTAAGTTGAAGACCGTGATTGATCTTGATACTTTGGATGATGATCCCAAGGCTGCTGGTGAGGGACCCGGTGACGCAGACATGGAGGATATCGAGGATACTGGCCTTAGTCCTCATTTGGATGATATTGAGGAGGATTTTGCCAAAGATAAACCTAGCCCCGTCCGAGATGCTTCAGTTGAGGGTGAGAACCTTCTTGTTGGTACTGGTGCTCAGCTAGTAGAGCATGTTAGCATTCAATCCCCTGCACCTACGTTATCCTTGAAGATGCATTCGTTTTCTGTTCCTAGCAAAGCTTTGCTCGCTATTCCTGCTGCTGCTGGAGATGCTGTTGTGGCTTCTAAGAGTCTCCCTTCGTCTCCTGCTACCTCCCTTCAATCAAGTGGTTAGTTTGATAAGGTTGTTACCCCACGGTGATGGATGGTAGCTCAGATTCTCAACAGAAGAAGAAGGTTGTGATTTCACTAGCCAGCTTCTCCTTCAATGTTGTTCCTGCTTTACTAGGGAGTGCTCAGTCTGTTTCTACTGCCCCGCTAGCAAAGCAGTTGGACCCCCACCTTCGTCACCATATTGGACCGGATTGGGTAATCTTCCTTCTGCCGGTGACATGGATTTGGGCGGCTCTCAAGCTCCTCTTTCTGTTCCTATCTCTTCCACCATGCCATCTCTTCGTCGTGGTGAGGGTTCAACAGTCGTGACCCTTGTTCGTGTAGAAACAAACGAGGGCGTTGTCGTTGAATCTAGCCAAGGTAGGTTGCCGGAGAGCTTGAGCTTGGGTAGTACCGATGACGCTATTCTTGAGGCCATCCTGCGGGATTCCGAGGGTCCCTTTTCTGTTGGAGTTGATCATCATCATCTTGGTAGTTCTTTCGAGATAGCTTCACAGCTGGACGTGTTATCTTCCCAGTATCGTGCTGCCAAAGATTTGTTCTTTGACCCTGATTGTCTCCGCTCCAGTCAGAGCTTTGGTGAGATCTGTAGGGGTAGCATCCAAGAGATGGAGGCTTTCATGGATACCTATGCCAACTTCCTCCCCCGTTTTTCAGCGTTCTCAGTAAGTGATTTTTACCTTATCGTTTTTCTTCTTAATCTGATCCTTCGCCCATCCTTATACTCCTTTGTTTGCAGCTTTGCAAGCATATCGATGTTGGTTATACCTTATTCAAGGTTTATAGGGACAAATGCACTCATTTGTGTGCCCTTCTGGAACGTGCTCGTCAAGAGTATGCTCTTGTCGTTGCTTAGTAGCCTTCGTCGAGTGATGCTACTTCTGCTGCTAAGATATCTTCGTTGGAGGATGATCTGAGGAAAACACAGAGATCTCTGGAAGCTTGTTTATTGGCTCTTGATAGAGCTAATAATGCTGACAAGGTTTCCGAGGATGGTCGCAAATCTGCTGATGCTGTCTTAGCTTCCGAGTCTTCTAAAGCCATAGGTTTGTTTCTTCTTCTCCTTAGATTTTTTCTTTACTTTCTGGTTTCATAGTCCTAAGACAACCTTCGTCTGCCAGCCGGCAGCTCTAGTGAACTTATATGTCTTCGAGATCAAGTGGCCAAGTTAACCTCCGATGTTTGGTATTATCAAAAGAAGTCTGATAGGCTAATGAACGTAATTGTTCATTATGAGGCCCAACTTTCCCTTGAGTCCGCTCATAATGCAGACTTAGTGAAGCAGATGACTTCTCTTTGTGAGGAGTGTGACGAAGCCCTTTGCTGGAAGGAGAGTCTCATTTTAAAGCAAAAGGAGGATATTGCCTTAGTCGAGAAGCGTCTCTCTGCTCAAGAAATTATTCGCTAGAAATATCATGCCGATTTTGAAGATGCTTGTGCTTCTTTAGCTAAGGTTACTGCAGAGCGTAATGTTTTAACTTCTGAGGTCTGTTCTCTTAAGAACAAACTTATTGATGCCAGCTCCGTGCCTTCTTCCATGTCTCATGCATCCTTAGTAAAAAGGTTTGAATAGTTAGAGAATGTGTACCAAATTTTATCCTCTGAGAATGCTTCGCTCCGGATAGATGTTGATGATCTTCGGACGGAGAGGGATACCCTTATGGAAGACCTTGATGCGGCTGAGGTAGACCTTGCTGAGGCTCAACATAGTTTAGAAGAGTCCCTTAGTCATGCCGAAGGTAGCTTAGGACAATTATTTTTTCCGTAGCATCCTTTGTATCTTTAGCTTCTTGTTCTTGTTGTTGATACCCTTTGTGTCTGCAGGCCTCCAAGAGCAGCTGGTGGGTGCTAACGCCAAGAATAACCGCCTTGAGAGCCATATATCTCAGCTGAAGATATATCGCCAGTTTGATGCTGCTGCTAAGTTTAAAGCTGAGGCGCTTCAGCAAGCTAATGATCATCTTAGCGCTTAGATTAGGGAGATTCGTCAGAAATCGGCTTCGGACCTAGCGGCGCAAGCTTCCCAAATGGAGGCGCAGTTCAAGTGTTCTGCCATTGACTATATTAACAATGCTTTTGCGGAGGCTGAGCTCCAAGATGAGGGTGTTATCTTCCCTCGCCTTCCTTACCCTTGATTGTGCTGTGCTGACCTTGTTTTCAACCGAACTCCTTTGATGTATTGTTCCCCCAGCTGAGGGGCCTTTGTTGTCTCCTTTCGTTGAAACAATGCTTCGTTATTTTCTGAACCTTCGTCATTTGCAACTTTGAGATGTGTTAGTTTTATTTTGGTGGTACTTATTTTAATACCTTAATTATATATATATATATATATATATATATATATATATATATATATATATAGACGTATTATGTCTAGTTGTTTGCACATTCGAGTCATCACAAGGTGCTAAGGTGTTTTTAACCTTTGGTGGAACATTCATCATCCTACCCAAGTATCCTTTGGCCAGAAAGTACCGTGGTGGCGAGGGCTCCTACATGGGAAATAATTTTCCTGTAACCCTTCGCGCTTGTTGCTTTACTTAGACAAGGTATCTCTCTTTGTGGGATATATTGCTTATTATTTTCCTTTCAGTGGATTCATTTGCCCTTAGGATCCGAGATTGACATATGCGCAGTTATGTCGTGCCTTGCCTCATCGTCAATTCTGACGGAGGGTGTCTTTTCTAACCCAATTTGTATCTAATCAACATGCACTCTTTCTTATCAAAAAGTTTTTCATTGATTAATTTGGTTTGTAATACCTTTGATCAGGGATAGAAAATGGTGGGATATTGCCCCTTCCCTTTTTTTCCTGAGTGATAACCATTTTCTTACGCGTAATACTTCTTTAGGTACATTGCATTCCAAAGGTGTTGCAATACTTCCCCTTTGAGATTTCTTAAGTAGTATGAACCCTTTCCCGCAATATCGTGTATAATGTAGGGTCTGTCCCATGTCGGAGCTAGCTTCCCCGCTCTTTCTTCCTTTGATATGGTGGTATTTGACGTAGTACGTATTCTTCGACCACAAAGTTTCTAGGAATTACCCGTTTGTTGTATTCACGAGCCAGCCTTCGTTGGTAGTTTACCATCCTTTACAGATCTACTTCCCGCCTTTCTTCAAGGTCATCAAGCTTTTCCAGCATAAGATCTGTTGTCAGATTCTTTTCCCATGCCCTTGTCTTCGTTGTTGGCAGTATTATCTCCGTTGGGATGACTTCTTCGGCTCCGTAGGTTAGTAAGAACGAAGTTTCTCCCGTGGATGCCCAAAGTCGGATGAAGTTCAAGTCTCCACATACCTTTTAGTCGGATGAAGTTCTACTGGTTCCTTGAGTATTTCTTCGTCTTCGTAAGATAATCGCCATGGAGTCTGGAGCTCAGCTACACTAAACTGTCCTAAACCGAGACTTAGCTATAAGTAGTCTAGAAATCAAGACATATAGTTTTGACAACTAAACTTGACAAACATGCTTGAGATAGCAACGCATGCGAGTTCTACCGAGCGATGCTCTAACAATCTCCCTCTTTGTCAATTTTAGTGACAAAACTATCAATACATATGGATTACAAAATAAATAAAACTTTGTAGCTTCTCGTCCACATGCTTGATCTCCTTGGTGCTTCAACATTACTCGAAAACTTCGTATTTTCCAAGTACTACCATGATTCCATAGATGTTCAATTCAGCATCATAGTTGTTGAAGATCCGTAACCATAACAATGAGAAGACAAAAGCTCTCGATCATTGTTATATAGTGTCATAGTATTATTACACAGTATCAAAGTTTTTATATCACAACTTCGACAACAATACTATGGTCATATGTATCACTCCCCGTAGTCAATACTTTGATCTCAACATGAAAAGCACTCCCCCTTACATAATGATCCGTAAACCATATGTATTTGTAGTATGAAGTACATATTAATTCTCCCCCTTTTTGTCAATAAAATTGGCAAAGGTACGAAAACGGGATCCTAATGAAATTTCCACGGAGATGCTTCAAGACCAAAGAGAAGTACATATCAACTTTTTTAGATGCAATCATAAAGCCGAAGCTAAATGCATTCATCAAGGAGTTTATAAAGATACAAGATAATCCATAAAATATTCCACAGCCGCACTCCCCACAAAGATATGGAAATTAATCACAAGTTCAAAAGAACTCTCCCCCATTTGATGTCATTCCCGAAAGAACAGCAAGAGCGACCTTACTTTTATAAAAAAAGAAGGATTTCTTTGGACACCAAAAACCATAAGGAAATGATTTTGTATCCAAAATTTCTCAATCAAACTAATCACAAGAGAACCCATGATTAATTTAATCAGAATACACAACCAAATTAATCACAAACGAATCTATGATTTGTTTAGATGGAAATGCTCACATAAGTAAACTTATGGAGCTGTACAGTATATACATAAAATATGGATTAGGGAAGATCAATACTGCGAAATATACAAAGATTCATTATATCTTCATCACTATTTGCACAATGACATATAATAGACATAATCCTCGTAAACAAAAGATTTTAACCTATCTTGCATCAATAAATGACATAATAGGCTTAACTTTTGTTTTTCAAAAGTTCATCGACCTTGTATCAATACATGCATATCGACAGATGAAGGCGGTAATTTTTGACATCGTTTGGGACAATAATAGTTCACGGATGCAAACACACATATCCCATAACATATTGCAATATATGAAACCATAAAGATTAATACTGCAATCATCTTCCAAATAACTTTAAAATTTAGAGATATTTTGTAAAAGGGTCGTAACTTTGATGCCTAATTAGGGTCTGGGTCGTAAAAGATGCAGTTGATGCATTATGGTCGTTGACTAACTTTGACCGTTAGATTTATCTACGAGAATACCCATATAAAATAATTAAATGACATTACACCCTAACAAAGTTAATAATCAACCATGCTTTACAACCACATTTCATCGAACATGTATCCTGCACTTTCACACATCTTTTGTCGCCAAACCCACATGAAGATAGTTCATTAATATTCTTGTCAATTGAAGTTACAGACTAAAGTAGGTCACAACACATCACACATATGCTAAAATGCACCAAACTACCCAATGTAATCAAATAACCATCCGTTGTCCATATCAAAATCAGAAGACTAACTTGAAATTGTGTTTTCTGGTCCGGAATCAAATTAACAAGCCACAACCACAACCAAAACCCTTAATTTCTTAATGATTCTGATTGTTCTAAAAACAAAGATTTAATTCCAAGCCTACAGTGACCAAACCATCTTATCTAAACAAAAAAAGCTTAAGAATTCAACCTTATAAAGAGACTAGGCAGTTGCTAAACCAGCAATTCCAGCAGCAATAATGGTTGTATCTTCCTAATGAGTTTTCTCGTACTTTTAATGATGAAGAATGAATGGTTTTACAGAACAATGATCTTCTTCTTATCCAGCTGTTGAAGTCATAATCTTCTTCAAATAAATTTAGAAAGAGCAACAAGAATAAGTAAACAAGATCTCTTATGCTTATGTTAAATTCAACAATACATTGCAAATTTATAGAAATTAATATGTTGGGACGAAGACGACGGAACTTGAGGGGAAGAACAGGAAGAATTGACAAAAAATCTCATGCAACTCGGCAAATAAAAATGGATGAAGAAGGAGACGAGAGAGCTATATGTTTTATCAAAATTTAATTGTCAATGCTAGTCAACCAGTAGTCAAGGTTTTTGGCAAGATAAAAATGGTCAACTATCAATAATCTAACGGTCTTTGGTTAGTGTACGACTCTTATGCATCTACTGCATCTTTTACGACTCAGACCCTAATTACGTACTAAAGTTACGACCCTTTTACAAAATATCTCTAGAATTTAAATAAATAAATCTAAAAACATTGCAAGATGAAAACGTTGGACATAGCCATGTGTACTCACAATAATGGCTATTCCAAACCCTAGTTATCCTTTTTAAACAAAAACAAGAATAAAAATTCTCATAAGAGGTTTCCTAGAAAAATAAAACATAAACAAAGTCTTCTAGAAAAACTGATCATAAGCTGCGTCAAAGTTCACGTTCGGCAGCTTCACGGGTTTCGAGACCTTTGAGCTTGTGATTCATATCATCAACTGCATCTTCAGAGAAGATATCCTCATTGAGAAGCCCTTTAACATGTGACTTTATGAGACCAAGGTCAGTAGTAACCTTTTTCAACTCAGTTCTAATCACATCTAAATCCTTCATAGTATCAACAAGATGCATCTTTGCTTTCTCAAAGTATTTAAGAAAGTCATGAACCACTTCAGCAGAGATCATATCCTCATTCTCAACATTTTGATGTGAGTATGCATAGTAGCATGAGGCATTGGGTGCACCATCTTCTACCAGAGTTCTTTTCTTCCTCTCTTTTTATTCGAAACCGAAACCTTTCTCAAGAAATCCCTTTGCAAAATCACCATAGCGAGATGAAGAAGAAGACATTCTTGGCAACCCAAACCTAGAGTATGCGTACGTGACTTACGTAATTCAATAGGTTGAGAGTACTTAAAGGTTTCTTAGGGAAGGAGTTTTTTTAGGGTTTCCTTAATTGATTCGTGCCAGACACGCCGGTATCCCGTAAGACGAGATCAATCTTGACCCAAACGAAAGACAAGATTCGTTTGCACACGACCTTACAGAAAACTCTTTGCACAAGAGGGAATCAAAAAGACTCCAAAAGAAATGTCTCATAAGAGAAGCAATTTTATAGTACAAGAGTAACACCAAGTTTAACCAAAACAAAAACAAAATTGATCACAGTAAGAACAAATACTTGTGCAAGCATTTTCGCAAAGATACTCATGCTAAAGATGATAAAAAAATAGCTTGAGAAACCGAAAATACCATTGCCAACAAGTATACCTGAGCATATCTCTCAACCAGGATTTTTTATGTGAGAGATTTCAACCTTGTGATTAAGTGGCACAAGTATGAGCTTTTAGATCATCAAATGAATATTGTTTTTGGTTAAATCTCTTACCTATGTATTTTGGAGGAAGGCTGTCATGATGTGAAAAATTATCATAAAACTTATTGTCATCATAATATGACACATAGTGAGGATTCTTACCTGATGAATGTTGTCTGGATGGAGCAGTCAGCCTGTTGATGATTTCCTTATATCCTTCAATAATCAATTTAAGGTTGTCGTCCATCTTCTCATATCTGCATTCTTCAGTTGATGCAAGTTTCACATCAGGGTTATCATTATCTCCATTTCTGACAGGAGAGAGAACATGAGTTCTTGTTGGACGATATTTGTCAACAAGTCTATTCTGTTTTTGTGCATTTGAGGAACTCATTGAACTGACTTTCCTGGTAGGAAACACGGGACGTGTACAAAAACCAATTGGTTTAGACATTCGAATGTCACTTACACCTTTAAGAATCAAATCTAAGGTGTGTTGAAGTTGAATTAACGATTTGTTTTTCAACTTGGGTTTCCTCGTTTGCACTCTATGCCCTTTGATTCACAAAAGAGATACACTTTATGATCACAGAAGTGATTAGAGATTGAAGGCCTAATATTACCGTTTGGAGATTTCTCTATTCCAATTGATGTGTGAATCCCTTGTGCATCAGTTTGAGTGGGAAGAGAATCTAAAGTTACTTCTGAAACTGGAGCTCTTTCAGTTTGTGTAGAAGTAGATGGTATAGAGGACCTTTTTGAACATTCTTGAATGAAGAGTTTACTCAAGAGACGTTCAATTTCTAAAGCATCCTTTTTAAGTTTTGCCTCAAGTAAGATACGAGTTGATTGAACTTCAGGATTTTCCTTATAAGAAGCCTTTTCACAGGAGCTACAGTCTTTTAATACACCAAGAAGGACATTGACATGTTTTTCAATTGTTTAAATCTATCAGCTTTAATTCTAACAAGATTTAGAATTAGTTTACTCTCAGTAGTTGTTGCCTCTTGAATAAAAGAGTTGGATTCATCAGGATAACACGTGTCAGTGTTGGTCTGTTTCTTTTGAATACTAGGTTCGCCTATACCATAGATTGAAGAATCTTCCACTTTAATAGACCTATTAGAAACAAAGTCTTTATTTATGGTGACGCGTTTATCAAAGATAGTAGCTCTGTCCATAGAGTCCGATCGCTACAAACACAGACTTTTGAGATCTTGAACGTGTTTGCCTGCTCTGATACCAATTGAAAAAGCGGGGGTCCAACAACCTCACCCAATATTTCGATTAGCAATCTGTATGGACTAACTCCAATATACTTTCTAGAGAATCAACTCGACAGTCAGACTCAATCTAGATAAAAGTATATCAAAGAGTTAATATCTCGATCTCTCGATTTGATCTATACTCAACCAAATAGAAATCTGCAAGTCTTTATCAAATACTAGAGAGATAACTTGGATGGTATCAAAGACCAATAACCAAGTGTCAATCAATTTAAATCAACAACCAAAGGTTTGTTATTCTAATTGATTGCTCTTAACGCACAACCTGTGATATTTCAATTATATAACAAAATATAATGTGGAATAGAAATAACACAGACACCAGAAATTGTGTTAACGTGGAAACCGCAAATGCAGAAAAACCACGGGACCTAGTCCATATTGAACACCACATTGTATTAAGCCGCTACAGACATTATCCTACTACAAACTAACTTCGGTCTGGACTGTAGTTGAACCTTAATCAATATCACACTGATTCAAGGTACAGTTGCGCTCCTTACGTCTCTGATCCCAGAAGGATACTACGTACTTGATTCCCTTAGCTGATCTTACCCATAACCAAGAGTTTATATGACTCAAAGTCGAAGACTTTAATAAACAAATTTGTATCCCACAGAAACATCTACGATGATAGATAAATCTGTCTCCCACAGATAAACCTAAGAGTTTTGTTCCGTCTTTTGATAAAATCAAGGTGAATAGGAACCAATTGATAACCCGGACTTATTTTCCCGAAGAACATCCTAGAATTATCAATCACCTCACAATAATCTAAATTTTATGGTAGCGAAACTAGATATTGCGGAATCACAAACGATGAGACGGAGATATTTGTGATTTCTTTTTATCTTGCCCTATCGGAGATATAATCTCAAGTCAATTATTCAATTGAACTCGTACGATAGAAAATGGCAAGATCAGAACGCTCAACTACAAGAGAAGTAGTTTCGTCTGGCTTCACAATCCCAATGAAGTCTTTCAGTCGTTAACCTGCAGGGTCTCGAGAAAAAACCTAAGGTTAAAAGAGAATCGACTCTAGCAAAACCAACTAGTATCACACAGGAGGTGTGGGGATTAGTTTTTCCAGTTGCTAGATGTCTCCTTTATATAGTTTTCAAATCAGGGTTTGCAATCCAAGTTACCTTGGTAAAAAAGCATTCAATATTCACCGTTAGATGAAAAACCTGATTTCACCAAGCTAATATCTTTCAACCGTTATATCCAAACTTATCTTGTGTAAATGAAATGTATTTTATTTAGGTTTGAGTAACCGTACCTAAACGTGTACAGTTATTTGGTTCACAAATAGTTAACCAATGGTTAGCCATATGAGCACTTCCATAATAACCGTGTTCTTCTTTGTCACATAACTAGTTCAAATGACTCAGAAGAACTAGTTGAAGAGTTGTTCAATTGCTTAAATCTTTATGAATAGACACAATTGAAACAAAATCGATTTGATTCACTTGAATCAATTCATGAACAATATAGCCACGGTTTGCAAAGATTGCATTCCTTATTGATTTATTATTTAAGTTCATGATCTTCCGATTTGAGAAATATAACCAGCTTGGGTACCCGTACGGGTACGTGTACCATAGCTACCGGATTAGAGTTTAGAAACTCAGCAGAAATTTTCGGTGGAAAACTTCCGTGGGTACGCGTAAGGGTATGCGTAACTAAGGTGACTAGTTTAACAGTTTGCAAACTTACAAACTCAGCAGAAATTTTCGGTTCAAAAACTTCGCTGGTACGCGTACGGGTACGCGTACCCAACCTGTCTCCTTCACCAATACCGTATGCACACACTTGATTTCCGGTACATGGATTTATATACTAATGTGCGAACACACTATATATGCTTATATCCATAGTTGGTTACGTAATCTCAACTATACATTTTAATCATTGAAACATTCTTCTATAATGTCATAACAGTCGTTATTCACAACTATCGTCATCAAAGCTATTTTCAAGATCGAAACGTCATCATGACTTTCATCATGGGTTAAGATGAAAAGTGGTTAAAGCGAAATCTTAACAACACATATTTCGAGAAAAAGATAGGCGAGTAAACTCGGATCGAAATATCAAATGTTTATGTATGAAAACTATCATACTTATACGACTTTGTCTCAAGAGTAGGATATAGAGTAGACTTTTGAGTGATAGATAAGTTCAAGTCTCCACATACCTTTTATTCGGGTGAAGTTCCACTGGTTCCTTGAGTAGTTCTTCGTCTTCGTAAGATGATCGCCATGGAGTCTGGAGCTCAACTACACTAAACTGTCATAAACCGAGACTTAGCTATAAGTAGTCTAGAAATCAAGACATATAGTTTTGACAAGTAAACTTGACAAACATGCTTGGGATAGAAACGCATGCGAGTTCGACCGAGCAATGGTCTAACAAATACTACCTATGATTTTGACCAATATGAATAAGGGTTTATTGTAAATGTTATGATCTATGTTGTCGATGCAACGAAATATGTCCATGGCAAGAAGTTTGACCTTCAAGGTTGCTATCATGTCTTGGAAGAAAGTATCTACACTGACTTCTTCCACTATTATTAAGACCCATGTTTGCAATAATGTAATGATATTTTCTTTAAAGTTTATGCTATGGAATATGTATGCCTTTTCGTTTCAATGAAAAATGTATGGTCCTTCCCTTTCCTTGGTTCCTAAAAATGACACAATTATATAAGAATAGAGAAACACTAGAATTTCATTCAGACCATTACAGTTAGGAAGCAATACGAAACCCATATGTTTGTTAGATGACGGCTGGGAAAACTTTCCAACTCAACCTCCACAATACTTCACGGCAGGGAAATCCGGAAGACCTTGCCATGAATCCATAAAACGGCCAGGAAATTAGTAGAACGACCTGGAAACTAGAGTTACGGTCTTAAGAAAATTTCCTTGTTTTCTACAGATACAGAAAAATTAACGGCTAGAAAAGTCCCAACCACGATAGCTACTTTACGGTTGGGAGTTCTTTGAGTCCCAACCGTTGCTAAAAATTTACGGCTAGGTCGAAAATAACTCCTAGTCGTAATCCTCCCAAAACCAGTTTTCCTAAAACCTAAATTCTTCAATCTTACCTATTAAACCAATTTTAAGGAAAAATAAATGGTGGGTTTTTGAATTCTTAGCATTCTGGAAGACTTAATGGTGTTTGGACTGATTCATTCACTGAATCTTCAATCTCAAATTTGTGGTTCAAGATCTTCATAAACAATAGAATCATAACAAGTCTATGATAATCCAAATCGTCCTGATCTTGTCATATTGAGAATAAATCTTAATAAACATTTTTGAAAATTGATGGAGATTTGATAAATTTTTTTTTTAAGGTTTTGTTTGATTTTGAGAAGAAGAAGAAGAGAAAAGGTTTGGTGAATTAATTTTGGTTTTGAGATTTGATTTAGTTTTGATTTTAGGTATAATAATGATCAAGGGTACATTTGACTTTTCATAAGAATTAGGTCCCCCTTATCCACCTTAAGGATGTTATATATCATATAAACCCCCATATTCCAAAATATTCAAGCCCCAAGGATTCTTTCCTAGAATATATCACTATATTAAAACGGAATGTTGACCCCCTCTTTCTTCCCCTCCCATAACCGTTTTTCCCAAAAAATTATCTGCAAACAGATCCTCCTAAATCTTTGATTCTCCAAATTTGTACTCCAAATTTGTTGGATATTATCTGAATTATTCAGATCTTACAATCAAATTTGGATACAATAAGTACATAATTTTTATTAGTAGTAATTTTAAATGAAACATCGCTATTCAATGTGATTTTTAGATTTTTCCTATTTTAGTTTCATTATTGCTCTCATGGTGTTCTCAAACTCATCAGAGATTTCTCATAGCCTTGTAGGCATTTCTGAAGATTGTTACAATTGTTTCAAGTACATCAAAGACGATTTCTTCCGGCATAACATGATGCTACATTCTTATGAAGATCAATGGCTACCGGATTTGATTGTGATAATGGTGTTTTGTGCTTATTACTCCCATATGGGACAATTTCGTCGTAATAAAGAAAATAATGATGAAGAAGACAAATTCTTCAAATCCAAATGACAGAACTTTAAGGGTTCTCTTAACTTGTATACCAGGACACATGTTAAGGTATGATAAAATAATATTATCTTATATTGGTTAGTGTAATTCTTGTTGGATAACTAAGTATTCTTGGGAATCAAATATTAGTATTTCTAGAAAGGGTGACTTACACTTATACTCCTCAATATTTAATCATTAATACAACTCAATTAAATTTAATCAGAATTTAATCATTATTTTTCACGATTATCTCATTCTCCATCAAGTCATGAAATTCAATGACACTGACCATATTAAGGTTAAATGAAAAATTATTATTTGCAGGTATGCTAGACTCCAACTAGGAGCATTCTTCTTTATTTTTCAACTTTCCAATTTCTTTAAAATAATAATAATTTTTCATTTAAACTTAATGCAGTTAGTGTCATTGAATTACAACTTAATTTTTATGACTTAAGGCACCATTTGAACATTAATTACCTACATAAAAATGGTAGATGTTGAAAACAATACTGCAAACCATGAATAACAAAAGTGGGCTAGAACAAAAGAACTCTTATAATGAATTAAATGGTGAAAGAGATCCTTGAATCATTGTCAAAATATTTGGGTGTGCTCGTGAATCTTCAGCACTTAACTTAATTGGTCTGACTAGAAACATTCTTCTTATTTAGCGATTGAAATAGTCAAAGATCTGTATATGTGTCTTGTGTATGCCATGACACGGTCAGATGAATCAATGGTGGATTTGACGATGATTATATTGCTTTATCTTTATTCAACGGAGAGTGAGACAACTATGCATTATATTGAGTTATAAATAAAAGGGTTTTGTTATCTTGTGCATCCATGCACAAGATAAGAACCAATCATTGACATGTAAGTTACCCATTCTAGAAACAATAATATTTGATTCCCAAGAATATTTAGTTATCCAACAAGAATTACACTAACCAATACAAGATAATATTTATTTGATCCCTCAAGTATCATCAATTTCCTTGAAACTCATGTATTTAATATATTGTTTTTAATAAACGAGGAGAACCTCAGTACATTACAATAACATTGTCTTTTGTTCCATATATGGAACTGCCATTCATCATTACATAGTCATTCCAACTTGGGTATTTAAGTCAGTTAAAATTGCCCACAGGTTGTGATCGACCCAATTGTTTTTGATCATATGCTTGTTACAAAAAAAAAGTTTTGCATTCCAGATAACATTTTCTGTCTTTACTAAGGTAAAATCCTAGGCTATGAAATTAATATCAAATTTATTGTTATTGCCAAATTCTTCACTAATCACATATCTTTATTTGCGAGCTTTTGTGTACATTCCTATCAGCAGCAACAAGGTTGGTTTTGAATCACCGGTGAACGAGATTCGGTGGCCGCTCCACTGTGCTGCCCATCAGAAAGCTGCATCCGCTCCCACTTTTTCTAAGTCGTCTCTGGTAATGCAGTTGGCATGGAAGCCTCTGGCTTCTCTAACTGTACCTGTATGATCACGTAGAGTCAGACCTACACCGGATTGTGTTTTATAATCTAACCTATGAATATCAATATTTATTCTGAGAGTCATTTCTCTTTTTTCATGCAAAGTATTTTTCTGGTGGTTCCAGTTTCTCAGAGTAGTAGTGATCTGAAGAGATTCATCATTTTTTGGATTGTAGTACAAATCATCCATTATACTATGACCTGGTTTGTGTATAGCATTATAATTGTTGATGTATTTGATTATACTATTTGTTGTTACTCCACTGATTTGTTTTTCATGATTGAAAACAACTTTGCACCTCACTTTCCATATGAACCAAAAAATGATACTACATAGAACATGTCAATCAATATCATACTCTCCTCTTTGGGGATTCGCAAAGCAATCAATTAGCCATTCATGGACAGAGACACTACCATTTCTAATAATATCCATATCAAAATTAAAATGCATCCACACCTGAGAGACATAATTACATTGCAGGAATAAATGTGTTAGAGTCTCGTCATGCTCATTGCATAATTTACATTTTGTTTCTATATCTGGATAGCAGCTGCCACTCTCATACTATTTGGAAGTATGGAATTGGCTGCCTTCCGGATGAAATTTTTTACAGCAGGGGAGGTCTTCATTTTCCATATCATACACCATTTTTTATCAACATTTCCACCTGAGTTTATATGCTTATATAGAGATTTAACAGAGAACATACCTTTTTCGTTTAGAGTCCATCTAGGGGTATCCACTCTATCCTCCACTGGTATTTTTAGCTTCATTATCTTGGATATTGTTTGCAAATCAAAAAGTTTATTCAGTTTCTCTAGGTCCCAAGTTTTTTGATCTTTAATCAAGTCACTGACTTTCTTTAGACCCTCTATGTTTGTTTCAGGTCTCTTCATAAGGATTTTTGTATCTAGGATCCAAAGATCCTCCCAAATGTCTATACTTTTTCCATTTCCTAACTCCCAGTAACATCATTTTTTTAATTGGTTAATACCACTTAGTAGACCCTTCCAGATCCAACTATCTCTTCATTTTGGTTTACTGTCTACATGAAGAATATCACTATTGGGATAATATTTTTCTTTCAAAATAGTGGCACATAGAGAATCCGGGTTTTGTTTTAAATTCCATCCCATCTTAGCTATCATAGCAAGATTAAATTTTCTAACATTTTTTTATGCCTAAAGCACCTTCTTCCAACGGTTTACAAATATAATTCCAGTTTTTTAAAGTCACTCCTTTTTTCCCATTTTCATTTAAGCCTTTTTCATTCTTTCCCCACCAATAGTCACGCTGAAGCTTAGTTATTTTATTGCAAATTTTAACTAGTATTTTAAAACCGTTCATTTGATAAACATACATCAAGGAGCTGACACTTTTAATCATGATAGTTTTCCCTGCATTATTTAGACTGCTACTATTCCATCCTATTACTCTAGTTCTCATCTTGTCCACTAACGGTTCAAAACATTCGACTTTTGATCTGTTCATAAATAACGGCGAGCCTAGGTATTTATCAGTTAAAGGGATAGCAGTAACACCTAAAATTTCTTTTACCCTTCTTTTGATGTCGGTGTCAGTCTTAGAGCTAAAGAAGACTCCTGACTTATTTAGGTTTATTAGTTGCCCTGAACTCAGACTAAAGTCTCTAAACAGTTTAACCAAGCTTGCACACGACTTTTCACTTACTTTACAAAATAATAAAAAGTCATCCGCAAAAAGAAGATGACTTATGGATGGTGCAGTGTGAACTATTTTGATACCTTTAACCAGACCCAGATTTTCAGCATTTGAGATGGTCCTGGACAATTCTTCCATACAAAACAGAAAGAGGTAGGGGGAGATTGGATCCTCCTGCCTTAACCCCCTAGTAGGTTTAAAATGTTTTGTAGGGGATCCATTTAACAGAACTAAAAGAGTCCTCGTTGAGATACATTGGTGTACCAGATTACACCATTTACTATTGAAACCCATAGTTTTCATAATTTGGATTAAGAAGTCCCATTCAACTCTGTCGAAAGCTTTCGACATGTCGATTTTTAGACCCATAAATCCTTTTTTGGATTTAGAGTTTTTCATTTTATGTATTATCTCATGAGCCAGGGTACTGTTTTCCGATATCTGCCTTCCAGGGATGAATGCAGATTGGTACGGAGAGATTATTTTGTTTAGCAGGGCTTTCATCCCTGCCATCAACTTGGATATAATTTTATAACAAGTACAAGAATCCTCACTATGTGTCATATTATGATGATAGTAAGTTTTATGTTAATTTTTCACATCATGACAGCCTTCCTCCAAAATACATAGGGAAGAGATTTAACCAAAAACAATATTCATTTGATGAGCTAAAAGCTCATACTTGTGCCACTTAATCACAAGGTTGAAATCTCTCACACAAAAAATCCTGGTTGAGAGATATGCTCAGGTATACTTGTTGGCAATGGTATTTTCGGTTTCTCAAGCTATTTTCTTATCATCTTTAGCATGAGTATCTTTGCGAAAATGCTTGCACAAGTATTTGTTATTACTGTGATTAGTTTTGTTTTTGTTTTGGTTAAACTTGGTGTTAATCTTGTACTCTAAAATTGCTTCTCTTATGAGACATTTATTTTGGAGTCTTTTTGATTCCCTCTTGTGCAAAGAGTTTTATGTAAGGTCGTGTGCAAACGACTCTTGTCTTTCGTTTGGGTCGAGATTGATCTCGTCTTACGGGCTACCCGTGTGTCTGGCACGAATCAATTAAGGAAACCCTAAAAAAACTCCTTCCCTAAGAAACCTTTAAGTACTCTCAACCTATTGAGTTACGTAAGTCACGTACGCATACTCTAGGTTTGGATTGCCAAGAATGTCTTCTTCTTCATCTCGCTATGGTGATTTTGCAAAGGGATTTCTTGAGAAAGGTTTCGGTTTCAAATCAAAAGGGAGGAAGATAAGAACTTTGGTAGAAGATGGTGTACCCAATGCCTCATGATACTATGCATACTCACATCAATATGTTGAGAATGAGGATATGATCTCTGCTGAAGTGGTTCATGACTTTCTTAAATACTTTGAGAAAGGAAAGCTGCAGCTTGTTGATACTATGAAGGATTTAGATGTGATTAGAACTGAGTTGAAAAAGGTTACTACTGACCTTGGTCTCATAAAGTCACATGTTAAAGGACTTATCAATGAGGATATCTTCTCTGAAGATGTAGTTGATGATATGAATCACAAGATCAAAGGTCTCGAAACCCGTGAAGCTGCCGAACGTGAACTTTGACGCAGCTTATGATCAGTTTTTCTAGAAGACTTTGTTTATGTTTTATTTTCCTAGGAAACTTCTTATGAGAATTTTTATTCTTGTTTCTGTTTAAGAAGGATAACTAGGGTTTGGAATATCCATTATTGTGAGTACACATAGCTATGTCCAATGTTTTCATCTTGCAATGTTTTTAGATTTATTTATTTAAATTCTAGAGATATTTTGTAAAAGGGTCGTAACTTTAGTACGTAATTAGGGTCTGGGTCGTAAAAGATGCAGTTGATGCATAAGGGTCGTAGACTAACCAAAGACCATTAGATATTGATAGTTGACCATTTTTATCTTGCCAAAAACCTTGACCACTGGTTGACTAGCGTTGACAATTAAATTTTGTTGAAACATTTAACTCTCTCGTCTCCTTCTTCATCCATTTTTATTTGTCGAGTTGCATGAGATTTTTTGTCGATTCTTCTTGTTCTTCCCCTCAAGTTCCATCATCTTCGTTCCAACATCTTAATTTCTATAAATTTGCACTGTATTGTTGAATTTAACATAAGCATAAGAGATTCTGTTTACTTATTCTTATTGCTCTTTCTAAATTTATTTAAAGAAGATTATGACTTCAACAACTGGATAAGAAAAAGATCATTGTTCTGTAAAACCATTCATTCTTCATCATTAAAAGTACGAGAAAACTTAATTATTAGGAAGATACAACCATTATTGTTGCTGGAATTGATGGTTTAGCAACTGCCTAGTCTCTTCATAAGTTTGAATTCTTAAGCTTTTTTTGTTTAGATAAGATGGTTTGGTCACTGTATGCTTGGAATTAAATCTTTGTTTTTGGAACAATCGGAATCATTAAGAACTTAAGGGTTTTGGTATTGGTTGTGGCTGGTTAATTTGATTCTGGACCAGAAAACACAATTTCAAGTTAGTCTTCTGATTTTGATATGGACAATGGATGGTTATTTGATTACATTGGGTAGTTTGATGCATTTTAGCATATGTGTGATGTGTTGTGACCTACTTTAGTCTGTAACTTCAATTGACAAGAATATTAATGAACTATCTTCTTGTGGGTTTGGCGACAAAAGATGTGTGAAAGTGCAGGATACATGTTCGATGAAATGTGGTTGTAAAGCATGGTTGATTATTAACTTTGTTAGGGTGTAATGTCATTTAATTATTTTATATGGGTATTCTCGTAGATAAATCTAACGGTCAAAGTTAGTCAACGACCATAATGCATCAACTGCATCTTTTACGACCCAGACCCTAATTAGGCATCAAAGTTACGACCCTTTTACAAAATATCTCTAAATTCTAAAGTGATTTGGAAGATGATGTTTGCAGTATTAATCTTTATGGTTTCATATATTGCAATATGTTATGGGATATGTATGTTTGCATCCGTGAACTATTATTGTCCCATAATATGTCAAAATTTATCGCCTTCATATGTCGATATGCATGTATTGATACAAGATCGATGAACTTTTGACAAACAAAACTTAAGCCTATTATGTCATTTATTGATGGAAGATAGGTTAAAATCTTTTTTTTACGAGGATTATGTCTATTATATGTCATTGTGCAAGTAGTGATGAAGATTGAATGAATCTTTGTATATTTTGCAGTATTGATCTTCCCTGGTCCATATTTTATGTATATACTGTGTGGATTTTATGAGCATTTCCATCTAAACAAATCATAGATTCGTTTGTGATTAATTTGGTTGTGTATTCTGATTAAATTAATCATGGATTCTCTTGTGATTAGTTTGATTGAGAAATTTTGGATACAAAATCATTTCCTTATGGTTTTTGGTGTCCAAAGAAATCCTTCTTTTCTTATAAAAGTAAGGTCGCTCTTGTCGTTCTTTCGGGAATGACATCAAATGGGGGAGAGTTATTTTGAACTTATGATTAATTTCCATATCTTTGTGGGGAGTGCGGCTATGGAATATTTTATGGGTTATCTTGTATCTTTATAAACTCCTTGATGAATGCATTTAGCTTCGGATTTATGATTGCATCTAAACAAGTTGATATGTACTTCTCTTTGGTCTTGAAGCATCTCCGTGGAAATTTCATTAGGATCCCGTTTTCGTACCTTTGCCAATTTTATTGACAAAAAGGGGTTGAATTAATATGTAGTTCACACTAAAAATATATGTGGTTTATGGATTATTATGTAAGGGGGGGTGGTTTTCATGTTGAGATGAAAGTATTGACTATGGGGAGTGATACATATCACCATAGTATTGTTGTCGAAGTTGTGATTGTTTGAGGATGAAAATGGTTTCTGCTGATTTTGGTAATTTCGGGTGTGTGGGTGAGAAACGAATTTAAACCCTAAACAATGTACTGCAAGGGAGTATTTTAGATTCGAGAGATCAATCTGTACAAATACGGCCTAAACCAAGAAATGGTCGTTCCAGACTTTCTTCGGTCACAAAGTGAAGGAGAAGGGTTGGTTTTGGGGAGGGAAGCGAAGAAAGTGTTGAGACCAGAACAGTTGATTCTGGAAGAGTAGTTGTTTTCTACGACTTGTATCAGAAAGTGAGAAGCTAACAGATGGAAAGCTAGCAAATATTTTCTGAGTGTTTTATGCTCCTGACCTGAACTTGTTGTCCGGTGGAAATAGGTAATACCTATTTATACAAGTCGAAGTGAAACGTACTCTGGTCTCATTAAGAAATTGAAAACGGGTGAGTAAATGGGAGAAGGTGGTAAGCGGTAACTCCTGGAATTGATGTTCCATAAAAGAAAACGTTTCACCATTACTCCCTGTATTTACTAACTGCCTCATCCTTATGACACTTTCTTATAACGGGCGTAGTGTACACCGCACGTTGTAAACCGCCAAACCAATACACAATGAGCATCCCCCAGTTTATGATATGCGTTGATGTCTTGAGTGTTTTCGTGGAAAACATGTAGCATGTTGTTGTCGTCTGGCAAGTCGATCTTGGGAGACTTGCCGGCTCGGAGACCTTCGACGGTCGAGATTTTGCATCTTAAGAGGAAAGGTAGCCGTTGATTGTTGCAAGCCTTCGTTTGGTAGCCAGTGGCATGAAAGCATGCTCGGTATGGCTTTAATATGGCCTGGTTTAGGCACGGCCAAATGTTAGGGTTTTGGATTTGTTTAGGCGCGACCAAACTAGGGCCAAAAGTTGTCATGCGTTAGCTGGTAACCTTGGACGGCTAAGATCTGCATCTTAGATGAAAAGGTTGTCGTTGATCGTTGCAGGCCTTCGTTTTGGCATCGTCATAGGGAAGGCCGATATGGCGTGGCGCGGCAAGGTGGTTGGCATGCCATTGGCACATGTGGCATGGCATGCCTTGGCATGGCCAAAATTAGGGTTTGGGGACAAAGGTTACCGTGCGTTGTTTGGCAACCTTGGACTGCTAAGATCTGCATCTTAGATGAAAAGGTGGTCGTTGATCGTCTCACGACTTCGTTTTGGTAGCCGCATAGGGAAGGCTGGCATGGTATGGCACGACAAGGTGGTTGGAATATCATCGGCACATGTGGCATGGCATGCCTTGGCGCGGTTTGGCGTGGCCAAAACTAGGGTTTTGGGCCAAATGTTACCATGCGTTGTATGGAGACCTTGGACGGCTAGGATTTGCATCTAGGATTGAAGGGTGGCCTTTGATCGTCGCACGCCTTCGTTTTGGTAGCTGCATAGGGAAGGCCGGCATGGTAGGGCCAAGGAAAATGGCTCGGACGGCTTGGTATAGTGGGGCCAAGGCAGAATGGTGCTGACGACTTGGCATAGTGGGGCCAAGGCAGAATGGTGCGGGCGGCTTGTCATAGTGGGGCCAAGGCAGAATGGTACGGACGGCTTGGCATAGTGGGGCCAAGGCAAAATGGTGCGGACGGCTTGGCATAGTGGGGCCAAAGCAGAATGGTGCGGACGGCTTGACATAGTGGGGCCAAGGATGAATGGGGACGGCTTGGCATAGTGGGGCCAAGGGTTTGGACGGCTTGGCATGGTAGGGCCAAGGGTTTTTCATGCCATTGGCGCATGTTGCGGCCAACGTGGATAGGGCCAAGGGTTTCGCATGCCATTGGCGTATGGTGCGGCCAGCATGGCTAGGGCCAAGGGTTTGGCATGCCATTGGCGCATGGTGCGGCCAGCATGGATGGCATGCCTTGGCGCGGTAAACGTGGATGGCATGGTTTGCCATTGGCACAGTGGTGCGGCTGGCATGGTTGGAATTCCTTGGCGCGAAGATGTGACTGGCATGGTTTGCCAATAGAACAGTGGTTCGGCTGGCATTGTTGGCATGACTTGGTCCGGTGATGTGGCTGGCATGGCATGCCATTGGCACAGTGGTGCGGATGGCATGGTTGGCATGCCTTGGCGCGGTGATGTGGCTGGCATGGCATGCCATTGGAACAGTGGTGTGGCGGGCATGGTTGGCATGCCTTGGCGCGGAGACGTGGATGGCATGGTTTTCCATTGGCACGGTGGTGTGGCTGGCATGGTTGGCATGCCTTGGCGCGGATACGTGGATGGCATGGTTTGCCATTGGCACGGTGGTGTGGCTGGCATGGTTGGCATGCCTTGGCGCGGAGACGTGGCTGGCATGGTTTTCCATTGGCACGGTGGCGTGAGAATTAGGGTTTGGTATGTACGAAGATGAAGTCGTTTAATACTAAGGGTTCTGCCGTGGAACATGACATATGTATAAAAAAAAGGTACCTTGGTAATTCTTACGTAGGCATGCTAATTGATTCAATAAATGCGCTAGTGGTCATAGTGACATCATGTCAGATGTATGGTTTTACGATTTTAACATAAGCTAAAAACCACCATCAACATTAAGTCCCCTGCTTAGCTCGGAACATGAGCATTGTTGCGAGGTAAGCATAAGATGGTGACAGGCGAGGACAAAATTGAAATGACAAGTCGTGAAAAGATGGTCAAGAAGACCCGGCTAACCTTTTTCGAGAGGTAAGGAGAGTTCGTGATTATCGTGTTGGAGGCCTTGCATAGATTCTACTTGTGGTGTTGCTGGCTAGACCTTGAAGTCGTGAGATGTAGATTGTCGTCTTGGAATGGGAGCCGCAGGCATTGGTCGGCTTGGAATGGGAGCCGCAGGCGTCGCTCGGCTTGGAATGGGAGACGCACGTGTTGGTCGGCTTGGAATGGGAGCCGCAGGCGTTGGTCGGCTTGGAATGGGAGGAAACTGGCTTCGGTCCGCGGAATGGTGGAAACTGTCTTCAGTCCGCAGAATGGTGTAAACTGCTTTCGGAACTTCGGCTACCAAACAATGGTGATGACGTCGGAACTTCGGTTATCAAATGGTAGTGATGGCGCCTGGCAACTTTGTCTAAATTAGGGTTTGGCATGCTGAAACCCTAATTAACACCACTTACTAGAATCGTTGTAGAATTCTCATACGAACTCGAATTTTGACGGTCCGCCCCTCCATCTGACCGGAAAAGAATTTCCTATCTCTATTTGAGGGAATGTTTAGGTTTTGAGATCGTTCAGAAGGTGAAAACGTCCCGACAGTGAAACTCAAGAAGAATTCAGGAGGGATGTTGCGGTCCCGGGGTAACATAGTCGCGCCGAGTCATCTATTCCCGTTCATGGAGAAAGAAGGAAACTTTATTCTGTGCAAACTCTAGAAACTCCGTCCGTATGAAAATAGGTATTAACCTTCTTCTTTTTTTTGTCGCTCGTCCGGATTCGTGCTTTCGTCTGCAGTGTCTCTCTAGTGGATTCCAAAATTTACCAAACTCCATTGCATTCTTGGGATGTATGGATGCGGTTGCGTTGTCGGTCCATCCTTAATTTTAGGTTGTTCAGTCCTGGACCTTCTGATCGCGATGATAGTATGATGTGGATGCTTGTATGGTCGAAATCTTCCGGAGCCACTGGATGAAATAGATGAGTTGGGAGACGTTTCGTCACTGACGTGCTGCTATCAAGTCTTCAAGGACTTTGTTCCAAGAGACATCCTTCGAACCATCTTCTGAATCTTGGACTACCGTATGGAATGAGATGCGGTGAGCAGTCCCCAGTTATATTTCTGTTAGATCCGATGGCACGGACGAACATGTGAATGTATCTGTGTGGCGTGTTTTTGGAGTCTTCGATGCACTTGTACGGATTTGTGTTGAGAAATTCCCGTGGCTCGTAAAACTTCGACAGTGATGATGTTGAAATCAGAAATAACCTGGTTGAGGGGAGTGAAAGCGTCCCATGCTGGTAGTCCCCATGTGTAGCCTACTTTCATTGCATCGTCTTGACTCCACATCCACGGGGTTTGATACAAGGTTATTGTATTCTTTTGGATGCGATGCTAGGATGCTCAGAATATCACATGGACGAAATATTCTGGATAGCGAAGAGGTAGAAATAAGAGGGTTATGTTGTTTATCGTGGCTTCCTCTATTTCTTCAAGAAAATGTTTCAGCCGCATCTCAGGAGTTATCTCATGAGTTTTTGATGGTCGTCGAGTGCGATGAGCAGTCCCCAGTCGCATTTTTCTTTAGTTTCTGAAGTTGTTTTCCTCTAAGCAGGCTTGGGATCCTCCGCGGCCTCGCAAAGTGTTGACGGAGTTTTCTAGACAGAGAGGTGATGATATTCTTGCGCTGCACCTTTGAAAAGTAGACGACCTTGTTGTGTCTATGGCCTTTGGTTGACTGTGTCTTCTGAGCTTTGACAGTGAAGGGATTCCGTGTATATCCTCAGTCCCCAAGTATGGTTTACATGTTTTCATCTTTGTAGCGATTGCTGCTGTGATGAAGCTGTGGCTGGTATCAACATATGAGTGGTAACAGTTCTTGGTAGCAAATGTAATCAGAAGAGACTACATTGTCGTGGTAACAAAGTAGGTTGGCTGGAATTGTATGGGTATCCATGGAAGTAAAAGGATTGGCTGGATGCGTAAGCGAGCAAACTGTCCATGATCATGAGTTTTGGCGGGATGGATCAAAAGGTCATGACTACGAAGATTGGCTGGCTGTGATCATGATCCTTGACATGGGGAGCGTGGATGTACGACTCTTTGCAGGAAGGAGTGGCGGCCCCGGTACGATCCTTGGCAGGAGGAAGCGGCGTTGAGGCGGCTTCGGCTCTTGGATAGGATGTTGAAACTTAAGAATACAAACGCTGAAGCTTCGGCTTCGATCTCGGAGCAGCTTATGGAGAAAATGCTGAATCGGAGCGGCTGCTGAAGTGAACGTTGAAGCGGAGCCGCTGCTGGAGGACGTTGAAGCGGAGAGGTTGCGTCAATCAGTGTGCTGTCGAACTGGATACCCTTCAAGAGAACAGTGGTTAGGAGTTCCCAGTTCCATCTATCGTGCTTTCCAAGAGAGGTAGGGGTTTGGGAACGACTTCTTGGCTGGAAATAGATGTTTTCCTGACACAACGCGGTTGAGACTGCAAATATGTCTTGACGTTGCGCCTTGGTAAAATATAAAATCTCTCATAAATGTTCCACCATAGGCTGCACAATTTTGTGGGCGAAGTCCCCTGAAATCATGCATCTCCTGAAGGGAAGAGAGTCTTTGTGAACTCAGGGGGGTTGCTGATCTCCTTGCCTCGATTTTGGAGAAGTCGTTCCTGATCTCTACGTGTGATGAAATTGGATTTTTGATTCCCTTATACTGAGCGTTCAAGAGCAACGCTGGAAAGATGCAAGTTGCTGGCGCTGGGAAGATGCAAGCTGTTAGCGCTGGAAGGATGGCGCTGGAAAGATGAAAGTTGTTAGCGCTGGATGGATGCAAGCTGTTAGCGCTAGATCGTCTTGGAATGGGCGCTGGCTTCGCGTGGACGCTGGCTTGGAAAGGCGCTAACTTGGCATCGTGCTGGCTTGGCGTGGCGCGGTAGCAATAAAGTGGGAAAGCATATTCCAGGTATGTGCTCCAGCGTTTCTCTTTCAATTTGTTTTCATGTGTTTTCTTGCGTTGGTGAAAATCTTAGCCATAGGTATTCCTTCCATAAGTCTGTAGAAATATTGTTCTTCTGAACAGGTGTAAATCCTAGACGTAGGGATGCCTTTCATAAACTTGTAGAAATAATTCATCGTAAACAATTCATCTTCGAATATCACCGTAGTAGCGTCGGATACCTCATGCATAGTAACAGGTAATCATTATTATGCAAAGTGGGTACGTACGGGTAGGTGACTGATTACACGAAGAACCGGGCGTTAGGGTTTTCCTCTTTTTTTTTTTTTTTTTTTTTTGTAAGTCAAACAAAGCGCCTGGTTTATGGTTTGATTTTTTGGATTTTTGGGTTGATAGACAAGTGTTACCTATGAGGTTTTTGTATTATTATTCGGGATGAACTGTTTTAGGATGATGCCGTTTTTGGTTATGATTGTAATTGACACAAACATCCCATGGAAGATATGGAACTGTGAACGTTGCGTGTCGGTATATGACATGGGATGAAACATAATATGGCTATCGGTTTTATCATTATCGTGAAAACTTGAAATAGTAAACCATGTATTTTGTCTAGGAAAGACTTACTCGGTTTTTTGGATCTGCTAAGGAAAAATGAGTCAGGTGCAAGTCCGAGTTTTGTGGGAAGCACCGCGCTTGTGGAAATTCCCCAGTCGTCCCTGAGTCACTTGATAATCGAGTCATCGATCCCTGGGAGGATCGTTTACTTTTGACCTCTGGGAAGTCCCATGTCACCCCTTGCGGTGTCATGAATGGTAATCGGGTCGTCTGGTAACTGAGTCGTCGATCCCTGAGCGGATCGTATCGTGTCGTCTGGTAGCTGAGCCGTCGATCCCTGAGCGGATCGTTTTCCTCCACCTTCCTGACGTCTGGGTCGAAGTATGAGATCGGTGTTTGAAAATTGACATTGTAACCGAAAGATTAATCTCCCACTGTAGTCGCCAATTGTTTGAGGGTGAAAACGGTTTTTGCTGATTTTGGTAATTTCGGGTGTGTGGGTGAGAAACGAATTTAAACCCCAAACAATTTACTGCAAGGGAGTACTTTAGATTCGAGAGATCAATCTGTACAAATCCGGCCTAAACGAAGAAATGGTCATTCCAGACTTGCTTCGGTCGCAAAGTGAAGGAGAAGGGTTGGTTTTACGGAGGGAAGCGAAGAAAGTTTTGAGACCAGAACAGTTGATTCTGGAAGAGTAGTTGTTTTCTACGACTTGTATAAGAAAGTGGGAAGTTAACAGATGGAAAGCTAGCAAATGCTTTCTGAGTGTTGTATGCTCCTGACCTGAACTTGTTCTTCGGTGGAAATAGGTAATACCTATTTATACAAGTCGAAGTGAAACGTACTCTAGTCTCATTAAGAAATGGAAAACGGGTGAGTAAATGGGAGGAGGTGGTAACCGGTAACGCCTGGAATTTATGTTCCATAAAAGAAAGCGTTTCACCATTACTCCTTGTATTTACTAACCGCTCATCCTTATGACACTTTCTTATAACGGGCGTAGTGTACGCCGCACGCTGTAAACCGCCAAACCAATACCCAATGAGCATCCCCCAGTTTGTGATATGCGTTGATGTCTCGAGTGTTTTCGTGGAAAACATGTAGCATGTTGTTGTCGTCTGGCAAGTCGAGCTTGGGAGACTTGCCGGCTCGGTGACCTTCGACGGTCGAGATTTTGTATCTTAATAGGAAAGGTAGCCGTTGATTATTGCAAGCCTTCTTTTGGTAGCCAGTGGCATGAAAGCATGCTTGGTATGGCTTTAATATGGACTGGTTTAGGCGCGGCCAAAATTTAGGGTTTTGGCTTTGTTTAGGCGCGACCAAACTAGGGCCAAAAGTTGACATCCGTTAGCTGGTAACCTTGGACGGCTAAGATCTGCATCTTAGATGAAAAGGTGGTCGTTGATCGTTGCAGGCCTTCGTTTTGGAATCCGCATAGGGAAGACCGGTATGGTGTGGCGCGGAAAGGTGGTTGGCATGCCATTGGCACATGTGGCATGGCATGCCTTGGCACGGTTTGGCGTGGCCAAAACTAGGGTTTGGGGCCAAAGGTTACCGTGCGTTGTTTGGCAACCTTGGACGGCTAAGATCTGCATCTTAGATGAAAAGGTGGCCGTTGATCGTCGCACGCCTTCGTTTTGGTAGCCGCATAGGGAAGGCTGGCATGGTATGGCGCGGCAAGGTGGTTGGCATGCCCTCGACACATGTGGCATGGCATGCCTTGGCGCGGTTTGGCGTGGCCAAAACTAGGGTTTTGGGCCAAAAGTTACCATGTGTTGTCTGGCGACCTTGGATGGCTAGGATTTGCATCTAGGATTGAAGGGTGGCCGTTGATCGGTGCACGCTTCGTTTTGGTGGCCGCATAGGGAAGGCCGGCATGGTAGGGCCAAGGCAAAGGGCGCAGACGGCTTGGAATAGTGGGGCCATGGGTTTGGACGGCTTGGCATGGTGGGGCTAAGGCAGAATGGTACGGACGGCTTGTCATAGTGGGGCCAAGGCAGAATGGTGCGGGCGGCTTGGCATAGTGGGTCCAAGGCAGAATGGTGCGGACGGCTTGGCATAGTGGGGCCAAGGCAGAATGGTGCGGATGGCTTGGCATAGTGGATCCAAGGAAGAACGGTGCGGACGGCTTGGCATAGTGGGGCCAAGGCAGAATGGTGTGAATGGCTTGGCATAGTGGGGCCAAGGAAGAATGGTGCAGACGGCTTGGCATAGTGGGGCCAAGGGTTTTGACGGCTTGGCATGGTAGGGCCAAGGGTTTGGCATGCCATTAGCGCATGGTGCGGCCAGCATGGCTGGCATGCCTTGGCGCGGTAAACATGGTTGGCATGGTTTTCCATTGGCACAGTGGTGCGGCTGGCATGGTTGGCATGCCTTGGCGCGAAGATGTGCCTGGCATAGTTTTCCATTGGCACAGTGGTGCGGCTGGCATTGTTGGCATGCCTTGGACCGGTGATGTGGCTGGCATGGCATGCCATTGGCACAGTGGTGCGGCTGGCATGGTTGTCATGCCTTGGCGCGGAGACATGGCTGGCATGGTTTTCCATTGGCACGGTGGTGCAGATGGCATGGTTGGCATGCCTTGGCGCGGAGACGTGGATGGCATGATTTTCCATTGGCACGGTGGTGCGGCTGGCATGGTTGGCATGCCTTGGCGCGGAGATGTGGCTGGCATGGTTTGCCTTTGGTACGGTGGCGTGAGAATTAGGGTTTGGTATGTACGAAGATGATGTCGGTCAATACTAAGGGTTCTGCCGTGGAACATGACACATGTATAAAAGAAAGGTACCCTAGTAATTCTTACGTAGGCATGCTAATTGATTCAATAAATGCTCTAGTGGTCATAGTGACGTCATGTCAGATGTATGGTTTTACGATTTTAACCCTAAGCTAAAAACCACCATCAACAGTGATATAAAAACTTTGATATTGTGTAATAATACTATGACATTGTATAACAATGATCGAGAGCTTTTGTTTTGTCATTGTTATGGATACGGATCTTCAACAACTATGATGCTGAATTGAACATCTATGGAATCATGGGAGTACTTGGAAAAGATGAATTTTTTGAGTAATGTTGAAGCACCAAGGAGATCAAGCATGTGGACGAGAAGCTACAAAGTTTTATTTATTGTAATCCATGCGTTGCTATCTCAAGCATGTTTGTCAAGTTTAGTTGTCAAAACTATATGTCTTGATTTCTAGACTACTCATAGCTAAGTCTCGGTTTAGGACAGTTTAGTGTAGTTGAGCTCCAAACTCCATGAGATCATCTTACGAAGACAAAGAACTACTCAAGGAACCAGTGGAACTTCATCCGACTAAAAGGTATGTGGAGACTTGAACTTATCTATCACTCAAAAGTATACTCTATCTCCTACTTTTGAGACAAAGTCGTATAAGTATGATAGTTTTCATACATACACATTTGCTATTTCGAGCCGAGTTTACTCGTCTATCTTTTTCTCGAAATATGTGTTGGTAAGCTTTCGCTTTAACCACTTTTCATCTTAACCCGTGACGAAAGTCATGATGAAGTTTCAATCTTGAAAATAGCTTTGATGACGATAGTTGTGAATAACGACTGTTATAACATTATAAAAGAATGTTTCAATGATTGAAATGTAGAGTTGAGATTACGTAACCAACTATGGATATAAGCATATATAGCGTGTTCGCACATTATTGTATAAATCCATGTGCTGGAAACCAAGTGTGTGCATATGTGTGCATACGGTATTGGTGAAGGTGAAAGGTTAGGTACGCGTACCAGCGGAAGTTTTCGAACCGAAAATTTCTGCTGAGTTTATAAGTTTGCAAACTATTAAACCAGTTACCTTAGGTACGCATACCCGTACGCATACCCGTACGCGTACCCACGGAAGTTTTCGACCGAAAATTTCTGCTGAGTTTCTAAACTCAAATCCGGTAGCTATGGTACACGTACCCGTACGCATACCCACGCTGGTTATATTTCTCAAATCGGAAGATCATGAACTTAAACAATAAATCAATAAGGAATGCAATCTTTGCAACCCGTAGCTATATTGCTCATGAATTGATTCAAATGAATCAAAACGATTTTGTTTCAATTGTGTCTATTCATAAAGATCTAAGTAATTGAACAACTCTTCAACTAGTTCTTATGAGTCATTTGAACTAGTTATGTGAAGAAGATGAATACGGTTAATATGCAAGTGCTCATATGGATGACCATTGGTTAACTATTTGTGAACCAACTAAGCGTACACGTTTAGGTATGGTTATTCAAACCTAAATGAAACACATTTCATTTGTATGTGACTAGCTAAGTTTCGATCTAACGGTTGAAAGATATTAGCTTGGTTAAATTAGGTTTTTCATCTAACGGTGAATATTGAATGCTTTGTTACCAAGGTAAGTTGGATTGCAAACCCTGATTTGAAAACTATATAAAGGAGACATCTAGCAACTGGAAAAACTAATCCCCACACCTCCTGTGTGATACTAGTTGGTTTTGCTAGATTCGATTCTCTTTTAACCTTAGGTTTTTTCTCGAGACCCTGCAGGTTAACGACCGAAAGACTTCATTGGGATTGTGAAGCCAGACGAAACTACTTCTCTTGTAGTTAAGCGTTCTGATCTTGCCATTTTCTATCATACGATTTCAATTGAATAATTGACTTGAGATTATATCTCTGATAGGGCAAGATAAAAAGAAATCACAAACATCTTCATCTCATCGTTTGTGATTCCGCAATATCTAGTTTCGCTACCATACGATTTAGATTATTGTGAGGTGATTGATAATTCTAGGTTGTTCTTCAGGAATATAAATCCGGGTTATCAATTGGTTCTTGTTCACCTTGATTTTATCAAAAGGCGGAACAAAACTCTTAGGTTTATCTGTGGGAGACAGATTTATCTATCATCATAGACGTTTCTGCGTGATACAGATTTGTTTATTAAAGTCTTCGACTTTGGGTCGTATCAATTCTTGGTTGTGGGTGAGATCATCTAAGGGAATCAAGTGCGTAGTATCCTGCTGGGATCAGAGATGTAAGGAGCGCAACTGTACCTTGAATCAGTGTGATATTAATTAGGGTTCAACTATAGTCCAGACCGAAGTTAGTTTGTAGTAGGCTAGTGTTTGTATCGGCTTAATACAGTGTGGTGTTCAATCTGGACTATGTCCCGGGGTTTTTCTGCATTTGCGGTTTCCTCGTTAACAAAATTTTTGGTGTCTGCGTTATTTATATTCCGCATTATATTTTGTTATATAATTGAAATATCACAGGTTGTGCGTTAAGAACAATCAATTAGATTATCCAACCTTTGGTTGTTGATTTAAATTGATTGACACTTGGGTATTGGTCTTTGGTACCATCCAAGTTATCTCTCTAGTATTTGATAAAGACTCGCAGATTTCTATTTGCTTGAGTATAGATCAAATCGAGAGATCGAGATATTAACTCTTTGATATACTTTTATCTAGATTGAGTCTGACTGTCTAGTTGATTCTCTGGAAAGTATATTGGAGTTAGTCCATACATATTGCTAATCGAAATATTGAGTGAGGTTGTTAGACCCCCGCTTTTTCAGTATTTTCCAAGATGCGATAGCTATCATTTTGTTGAAACTGTTTCTCATGAATTGCCTCATAATGGCGGTGAGCCCTCGATCACTAAAGAAACAAATAAGATATGTTAGATATTGTTACTCAAAACGATTTCCAATGAAAAAACTTATTAAAAAACTTACTCTTATCGCACTTGGCATTGTGGGATTGGCTTCCTTTTGGGATATCATTTCCTTTTTGAAATCTTTGCATTCTTCAAAGACTTTCTCGAATCTCTCCTTAACGCTTGAAAAAATTCTTCCATTACGATTTCCTTTTAGTGCAACAAAAACTATGAAACACACGGTTCCAAAAAGACAAGGATGTTTGATCTACGTCACTGTCTAGATCTTCATCATGTTGTCTAACCGTCTTCCATGCTCCAATAACCGCAGAATCTTCTTCATTGGTGGAGTCACCATAGTGTTTTTTTTTTTTTGGTGTGGATGAGAAATAGATGAGAATGAATATGAGATCTTATAACTAGAATTTGGGTGAGAAAGAGATGATATAATTGCCCGTTTAGTCTCCTTTTATAGGGTTTAATGACATAATGACTATTTCTTTTTTTCAAACTATCCTTTTAGCATTTAATGCATTGGTTGAGAGTGTTCAGGCCAAAAAATGGCTGGGTATCCCAGCCGTGTATCATTTTTATGGTTGGATTTGAAGACGTGATTGAGACAAAGGTGACTCTGGATAAGTATTCGACCGGGAGTTCATACTAACCCAGCCGTATATGATCATTACGTCCTGCAGTTCTTAATAACCCTGCTTTGAATGTCTATTACGTCATGGAGTCCTTAAATTACGAACCGTAAATACGTATAACGACTGAGACGACAACATTTTCCCAGCCGTAACCTGTAAAAAAGCTCAGATTTTTTCCATTTCATTAGAATAGTATAATCCATTTGCTAATCGTGACTAATCAAATCGAGGGTATATTGGGTATTATGTAGAATAGGAGGATAAGGAGTTATAAGAATTAGTATTTCATGACCCAATAAGCCCCCAAAAACCCATCCCCTACGGCCCCAATAATAGGATTCCACGCAAAATGGTATTCACCTCACTAGAATGTAACGTCATATCTTCTTCTTCTTTTTTCTTTTATAACCGAAATATTTTTTATTGAAATCTAGTGAGGCTCAAGCACAAGTGCACTGACTTTCTTAGAGTTGGCATTTGCAAACCAAAACAAACTTTCCGGTGTCCAAAAGAATTTAAGCAAGTTTTGATCTCACTAATGATCTTATCATTTTCCATCTGACATATATATATATATATTGTCAGTAATAATCTTTTTTTTTTCGAAAAATAAAGGACTAGCTTCACTTATTCATGTTGGAAATTTTCCCTTAAAACCCGCAATAGTTAGGGTTGGGAATGATTACATTTGGTAACTAAAATTGGAATTGAAGACTGTTCATTAGGACTAAAGTTTTTGAAAAAGCGGGGGTCTAACAACCACACCCAAAATTTCGTTTAGGCAATCTGTATGGACTAACTCCAATATATTTTCAAGAGAATCAACTAAACAGTCAGACTCAATCAAGAAAAATACATCCAAGAGTTATATCTAAATTTATCAAATCAATCTGTAAACGAATAAATAGAAATCTGTGAGCCGGATTAATATGAGAAATAACTTGGATGGTATCAAAGACTAATATCCAAGCGACAATCAATTTCAATCAACAACCAAAGGTTGGATTCACCAATTTATTGATCAACGCGCAACCTATGATATTTCAATTATATAAAAATATAATGCGGAAAAGAAATAACACAGACACCAGAAATTTTGTTAACGAGGAAACCGCAAATGCAGAAAAACCCTGGGACCTAGTCCAGATTTGAACACCACAATGTATTAAGCCTTACAGACTCTAGCCTACTACAAGTTAACTTTGGACTGGAATATAGTTGAGCCTGAACCAATCTCCCACTGATTAAGGTACAGTCGTGTTCCTTACGCCTCTTGAACCACGTCGAATTCTACGTACTTGATTCCCTTAGATGATCTCACCCACAACTAAGAGTTCCTACGACCCAAAGTCGAAGACTTGATAAAAAAATATTCTCACACAGAAAAGTATATTGAACTGATAAATATGTTTCCCACAGAAGTACCTATGAGTTTTTGTTCCTTCTTTTGATAAATCAAGGTGAACATGAACCAATTGATACACCAGACTTATATTCCCGAAGAACATCCTAGTAATATCAATCACCTCACAATAATCTTAATCGTATGGTAGCGAAACAAGATATTGTGGAATCACAAACGATGAGACGGAGATGTTTGTGACTACTTTTTATCTTACCTATCGGATATTAAACCTTGAGCAAATCCTAGAGAAGATAGTACTCAATACGATAGAACAAAGTAAGATCAGAACACGCAACTACAGAGAAAATAGTTGGGTCTGGGTTCAAAATCCCAATGAAGTTTTTAAGTCGTTAACCTATAATGGTTTTAGGAAAAACCTAGGTTAAAGGGGAATCGACTCTAGTCGCAACTAGTATCACACAGGAGGTGTGGGGACTCGGTTTCCCAGTTGCTAGAGTTCTCCCTTATATAGTCTTCAAATCAGGGTTTGCAATCAATGTTACCTTGGTAACAAAGCATTCAATATTCACCGTTAGATGAAAACCTGATCAGAGTCAAGTTAATATCTTTCGATCGTCAGATCGAACTTAGCTTGTTATACACAAATGAAATGTGACTTTATTTAGGTATGAGTAACCGTACCCAAATGTGTGCACATGGTTGGCTCAACAATAGTTAACGAAGTTAGCTATATGAACACTTTCATATCAACCTTGTTCATCTTAATCACAACTAGTTCAAATGACTCAAATGAAACTAGTTCTAGAGTTGTTCAATTGTTTATATTCCCATAGAAGTATACAAGACATAATTGAAGAAAAATCAATTTTGATCCACTCGAATCAATTCATGAACATTATAGCCACGGTTTGCAAAAAGATTGCATTCCTTATTATATAAATGTATTTGTTCATGAACAAACCGATTTTAGAACTTAACCACTCAAGTATGCAAACGGGTACGCATACCTAAGTAGCCGAACTTGGTCTGGGTTCGCCAGTATGGTACCGTGTATGCATATTATCGTATGTGGCCAAACTCAGTTGAATTCCCGGAGTTGAACTTTTAAACCGGTACCATATGGGTATGCATACTAAGTTCCCTAACTTCAACAATCAAACTAGTACGCATACGGGTATGCATACTATGGTTCTCGGTCTTGGAATACTTACAACAGTTAGCATACAAGTACGCATACTATGCTATATCCAATCAGTGGTTAATCGTAATAAACTCTATGTTAATTATTGAAATATTCTTGGAAGATCGGAATAGATGTCTCACAAAAACTATTATCTTCAAAGCAATTTTCAAGTGATCAATATCTCAATACGAAACATTCCGAGTCTACATCAAATGACTGTCTCACACAAATCACGTAAGATGTTACTAGGCGATTTTCACATAATCATCTTTTGACTTTAGTCAAGAATAAAGATGAACTTGGTTAAAGCGAAAGCTTACCAACACATATTTCGAGAAATATATAAGTGAGTTAAAGTCAACTCGAAATATCAAATATAAATTCTATATAGCTATATGATTTTTGTCTCAATAGGAGATAGAATAGAAATAGACTTCTGGGTGATAGATGAGTTCAAGTCTCCACATACTTTTTATTGATGAAGTTCCACAAGCTCCCCTTAGTAGTTATTCGTCTTCAATCGATGAACGCCGTGAAGTCTAAAGCTCAACTACACATTCTATCCTAATCCGAGACATAGCTATAAGTAGACTAGAAATTAAGACTTATAGTTTTGGCAACTAAACTTGACAAACAATCTTGAGATAGCAATGCTTGCGAGTTCAACAGAGCAGTGCTCTAACATTTTTCCCCTGACCAAAGTTGACTACATCCTTGCCTATTACAAAAGTTTGATAGATGCTGCCTCTATGATGTCAAATCTAGTTTTTAATATAAAACCCTTAACTTTAAAGTTTGTATAAGT
Organism: Papaver somniferum; assembly: GCF_003573695.1. Classification (NCBI taxonomy): domain Eukaryota; kingdom Viridiplantae; phylum Streptophyta; class Magnoliopsida; order Ranunculales; family Papaveraceae; genus Papaver; species Papaver somniferum. The sequence goes on along the minus strand of NC_039363.1, from coordinate 174,645,183 downwards.
TATAGGATTAACATCAAAGTCTTCACTTATATTGTGTCTCCTTTCCTTCACATTGGCATACATGTCCATAAGCAATAAGAGGGTAGGTTCTGAGTCGCTTTGAAAGATCACATTCCGACCCCTCAAATTTGCTGCCAATTTAAAAGCTTTCTTGTCTAAAATGGCTTCTATTTGTTCTCTGGTGCTACAATCTGCATGTCTGCCTCTTTCTTCATCAATATTTCCTGCATATTCAGAAACTGTTAAGCCAATTGCAGAGTTAGCCTTGAAATTTGACATTGACAGTGTTATATTAATTTTCATAGCCATGTAACTTTCATTAATTTCTGGTTCTACTATAGTGATCTTTAAATGTTCATCATTCGTTGGATAATAGTAAAGAGTTTGCATTACATTGTAGTCCACTTTGTTTATGTTCATGTAGTTGTTGGTAAATCTAACTATTGTTTTGGATATTTCTTTACTATTCTGCTTAGTTTTCCTAAACACTATATTACATCTTGCATTCCATACATACCAAGTTACTATACTACATAGCACAGAACAATCCATTACTAGATTGTTCCTTTCATAATCCTCAAACCAAGTGTTAATCCATTCATGAAAATCATTAATGCCATTAGTTACATAATACATATCAAAATTAAGATGCATCCAAACCTGAGAAATAAAATTGCATTTGAGAAAAATATGGGTTAGAGATTCATCACTAGAGTTGCAAAGAGGGCAGAAATTTTGTATGTTTGGTAGGATAGATGTCATTCTCATATTAGTTGGTAAAATTGAATGAGCTGCTCTCCAAATGAATATTTTTATTGAAGGAGTAATGCTCATATGCAAGATTATCCACCAGTCTTTGTTTATCACACCAGACGAGTTCAATTGGTTATATAAGGACTTAACAATAAATTTACCTGAGTTATTTAGAGTCCAGATGGCTTTATCCGGAGAGTTATTGTTTGGTAGTCTGATTTCCATAATTTTGTAAACTGTGTAATGATCGAAGTATATAGCCAACTTGTTATGATCCCAACTGTTCCCATTTGTGATTAGCTAACTTACTTTTCTACACCTCTTTGATGCTTCTGAGTTGTTTCTTAGGGGTGGTTTAATGTTAGGCACCCAATAATCAATCCATATATCAATATTTTCTCCATTGCATACTTCCCAGAAAATATTCTTTTTTATCTGATCAACTCCTGATAGGATCCCCTTCCAAATCCAGCTATGTTTCTGTTTAGGTTTAGTGTTAACATGAATAATATCACTTTTAGGAAAGTATTTATCTTTTAGAATAGTGACACAAAGAGAGTCGCGATTTTCATTGAGTCTCTATCCCATCTTAGCTATCATACCTAAGTTGAAATCTTGCATATTGAAAAGGCGGGGGTCTAACAACACCACCCAATATTTCGCTTAGCAATCTGTATGGACTAACTCCGAAACACTTTCTAGAGAATTAACTAGACAGTCAGACTCAATCTAGGTAAAAGTATCTCAAGGAGTTAATATCTCTCTCTTTTGTTTTGATTCACCCAAGCTAACAGAAATCAGTGAGTCCTAATCAAACACAAGGAATAACTTGGACGGTACCAAAGATCAATGTCCAAGGATCAATCAATATCAATCAACAACCAAAGGTCGTATTTCCAATTAATTGATTCAAACAAACAACCCGTATTATTTCAATTATATAAAAAAATATAATGCGGAAAATAGAAATAACACAGACACCAGAATTTTGTTAACGAGGAAACCGCAAATGCAGAAAAACCCCGGGACCTAGTCCAGATTGAATACACACTGTATTAAGACGCTACACACACTATCCTACTCCAAGCTAACTTCGGACTGGACTATAGCTGAACCCTAATCAGTCTCCCACTGATCCAAGGTACAGTTGTACTCCCTACGCCTCTGATCCCAGCAGGATATTGCACACTTGATTCCCTTAGCTGATCTCACCCACAACTAAGAGTTGCTACGACCCAAAATCACAGTCTTTAACAATAAACAAATCTGTCTCACACAGACAAGTCTATCAAAGGATCAATCTGTCTCCTATAGAAAAACCCTAAAAGTTTTTGTTCCGTCTTTTGATAATAATCAAGGTGAACAGGAACCAACTGATAATCCGGTCTTATATTCCCGAAGAACAGCCTAGATTAATCAATCACCTCACAACAATCTTAATCGTATGGTAGCGAAACAAGATGTCGTGGAATCACAAACGGTGAGACGAAGGTGTTTGTGATTACTTTTTATATCTTGCCTATCGGATAACTCTCACGATCTCAAGCCAATCAATATGATTGTACTATTATGATAGAATATGCAAGATCAGATCACACAACTACGATAAAAGTAGTATCGGTCTGGCTTCACAATCCCAATGAAGTCTTTAAGTCGTTAACCTGGTTTTAGAATAAGAAAACCAAAGGTTAAAGGAGAACCGACTCTAGTACGCAAACTAGTATCATACGTAAGGTGTGGGGAATAGTTTTCCACAATACTAGATGTCTCCTCTATATAGCCTTTCAAATCAGGGTTTTTCCTTAGTTAGAAAGCAATCAATATTCACCGTTAGATGAAAACCTGATTTAGATTCAAGCTAATATTTCCCATCCGTTAGATCAAAAACTTAGCTTGTCATACACAAATGACTGTACGCTTCTAGGTTTGTTAACCGCACCCAAACGTATACATTGTTGGTTCAATAATAGTCTACCTAAAGAGGTTAACCATATGAGCGTTTCATACCAACCATGTTCTTCTTCACCATAACTAGTTCAATTGACTCAAATGAACTAGTTAAGAGAGTTGTTCAATTGCAAGGAAATCTTATGTAACTACACAAGACACAATTGAAGCAAAGATGATTTGATTCACTCGAATCGGTTCATGAACTTTAATAGCCACGGTTTGCAAATGCATTCCTTAGTATTTTAAGATTAAGTTCAGAAATCATCTTTAGATATATAACCTTCTCAAGTTCGCAGACTAGGTTCGCGGACTTAAGACACCGGATAGAGTTTACAAACTCCAACAGAAATTCTCGGGTTCGAGAACTACACCGGTTCGCGGACTGGGTTCACTCAAGTAGTTTGTCAACTCCAACAGAAATTTTCGGATTTGAGAACTTCGGCAGTTCGCGGACTGAGTTCGCGTACTTTCCACTTGCCTTACTCCCGGTTCTCTTGATCAACAAAGTTCGAAAACTTCGGTTCAAGGAATCCATTGGTTATGTAATCTAAACTCTCATTCTAATCATTGAAACATTCTTAGTGGACGTTATATAGTTGTTACACTATTTCTCGTCAAAGCAATTTTCAAAGTGATTGAAACATTCATGACTTTCGTCACTAGGTAAAGAAAACTTGGTCGAAGCGAAAATCTTACCAACACATATTTCGAGATATAGATAGGCGAGGTATACTCGGCTCGAAATACCAAATGTGTATGATCTAGTCTATATATATAACATACAACTTTTGTCTCAAAGAGTAGGAGATAGAATATATAGACTTTTGAGTGATAGATAAGTTCAAGTCTCCACATAACTTTTTGTCGAGAAGTTCCACCGGTTCCTTGAGTAGATCTTCTACTTGTATGATGAATCGCCATGAAGTCCTTGAGCTCAACTACACTTATTATCCTAGCCCGAGACTTAGCTATAAGAGACTAGAAATCAAGACTTATAGTTTTGATCACTAACATTGACAAACATGCTTGAGATAGCAACGCATGCGAGTTTGACCGAGCAGTGCTCTAACAATCTCCCCCTTTGTCAATTTTAGTGACAAAACTATCAATACATATGGAATACAAAAAAGATAATGAAACTTTAGTAGCTCCTTTTCCACATGTCTAATCTTCAGCATTCCTCGAAATCTTCGTCACTTCCAAGTACTCCGATGATCCTAAAGGTTGTAAGTTTAGCATCGCAGTTGTTGAAGATCCGTAGCTATAATAATGAGAAAGCATCGGTCTCGATCATTATTATACAGTGTCATAGTATTATTATACTGTGTTGTTGATGGTGGTTTTTGAACAAGGGATAAAACCGTAAAACCTCACGTATAGCATGACGTCACCGGTAAAACTAGCACATCTATTAGAGCATTTAACGTGCTTATGTCAAAATTACCAGGGTACCCTTTTTCAAATACTAAATTAGGGTTTCGATGTGTAAAACCCTAAGTTCACACATACCGCACAACCATTACGCAAAAAGCATGGCAAGCATGCCAAATGCATGTACCATGCAATCATTGTGCAGAACATAGCAATTGCATGCAACGTGCAATCACTGCGCAAAAGCATGGCAATCATGCCACTCACACATGTCAGGCGACATGCCAAAATGCACGCACCGTGCAATCATCATACAAAACATAGCAATTGCATATATCACGCAATCATTGTGCAAAATATGGCAACCATGCCAAACCACAAATAAACACGCAGGATATGGAAACCGTGCCAAAGCCGCCACACGCGCCATTGTCACATGCCGTGCAACCCTTTCGACCTGGCATGCCAAGCCGTGCAACCTAGGGTCAAAGCCGCCACACGCGCCATTGGCACATGTCGGGCAACCTGGATGCCAAGCCGTGCAACCTAGGGCCAAAGCCGCCACACGCGCCATTGGCACATGTCGTGCAACCCTTGCAACCTGGCATGCCAAGCTGTGCACCCTAGGGCCAAAGCCGCCACACGCGACATTGGCACATGCCGTGCAACCCTTGCAACCTGGCATTCCAAGCCGTGCAACCTAGGGCCAAGGCCGCCACACCCGCCATTGGAACATGCCGTGTAACCCTTGCAACCTGGCATGCCAAGCTGTGCAACCTAGGGCCAAAGACGCCACACGCGCCATTGGCACATGCCATGCAACCCTTGCAACTTGGCACGCCAAACCTAGGGCCAAAGCCGCCACACGCGCCATTGGCACATGCCATGCAACCCTTGCAACTTAGCATGTCTAGGGCCAAAGCCGCCACACACACCATTGGCACATGCCATGCAACCCTTGCAACTTGTCATGCCAAGCCGTGCAACCTAGGGCCAAGGCATACCACACATGCCATTGGCACATGCCGTGCAACACTTGCACTTTGGCATTACCACTTGCACTCGACGTGATACCCAGGACCAAGGCATGCCACCCATGTCGTGCAACCCTTGCACTTTGGCATTCCGCGCCTACATCAAAGGCCACGATTCCTCTTATAAAAAATCTCGACCGTCGAAGGTCGCCACTGAGCCGGCAAGTCTCTCAAGCTCAACTTATCAAACACCAGCGACATGATACATGTTTTCCACGAAAACACTCGAGACCTCAAAACGTACGTCACAAACTGGGGGATGCTCATTAGGGTTTTGGTTTGGCGGTCTACAGCGTGGAGCATACACAAATGCCCGTTTCAAGAAGGTGTAATAAGAATAAAACGGTTAGTAAATGCAGGAAGTGATGGTGAAACGCTCTTTCATTATGGAATATCAGTTCCATCAAATTCCATCAATACCAGGCGTTACCACCTCTTCCCATTTAACTCATCCGTTTCTTTTCTTACGAGGCCAGAGTATGTTTCACTTATACTTGTATAAATAGGTTTTACCTATTTCCACCAAAACACAAGTTTTTGGTCAGGGAGAAATACAACACTCATAAAGGCAACTCTTGCTAGCTTTCTCAAAGCTTTCATCTTCTGATACAAGTCAAGTACTACTCTTCCAGAACTGCTCTGGTCTCAACACTCTCTTCGCTTCCCTCACTAAACCAGCCCTTCTCCTCCTCTTTGTGACCGAAGCAAATCCGGAACGACCATTTCTTGGTTTAGGCCAGATTTGTATAGATTGATCTCTCGAATCTAAAGTACTCCCGTGCAGTACATTTGTTTAGGGTTTAGATTTGTTTCTTACCCACTCACCGAAATTACCAAAATCAGCAGAAGCGGTTTTTTCCCATAAACAATTGGCGACCACAGTGGGAGATTGATCTTTCGGTTACAATATCAGCTTTCAAGAATCGATCTCATACTTCGATCCAGACATCAGGATGGCAGAAACAATCAATCTATTCAGGGATCTACAACTCGACTGCCAGAAAACCTGATTACCAGTCATAAGCCGCAAGAGATGGATGGGGACTTCACAATAACTGAAAGCAAACGATCCGGACACCAGGAAACTCCAAAAGCGACTGGGGACTTTCCGCAGTCACGAAAACACCACATACAAAATCGGTTTTACACGGGAAGGATCTTGTTTTCATCAGAAGACCCAGAAAACTGAATAAGTCCAGGCTAGATGGAATATACGATTTATTCTTTTAGGTTCTCGATAAGACCATCGTGCTATTTTATCTTATGCCAACTACCGACACACACTTTCATAAAAGAAATATCATATTCGCAAGTCACAACCAGATCAATACTATTAAAACCATTCATTTCAAAATAACCCAATATCCTCATAAAATACCAACCATCTATCAAAATCAATCAAACGTTAAAATAAGCACTTTGTTTGCCTTTCAAAAAAAAAAGAGAGAACCTAAGCGAAAGTTTGGAAAAGAAAGAGGAACATTCGAGGAAAGTTATCCAACAGGGGTCTGCTCTTCTTGGAGAAAGCCTCCATTGCATCCTCGAGAGCCGCTCTCTTCAGAGCCAACGTCTTGGACAATTCTTCGACTTCTGCCTCCTGTTGTGCGATTTCATCTGCAGAAAGACTCTCGGCTACTACGGTTTTCAATTTTTGATCTCAGTAAAGCCCTTGACGAACCACGAAGTGTTGAACTCATTTTCTATGCACATATCACGATGATACTTCCAACTGAAGATGACATCCTCAGAAACGGTATGGCCGGTCACTTCACACATATCATCGATGGAAGACAGAGCTTCCTTCACACGTTTGACCAGCGCAAATCGACTGGTGATCTTCCTGGTTGTAGCGATATGTCCATACCTTTCCCAGATTTTGGTGTACATCACCTTGTACTTATCCAGCACGCTGAAGCCACCGACCAGCACATGAACTGGATAAGGAACCAAGTACGGGGGATCGAAAGTGACGCCTGCAACCAGATCCACAACCGGAAAGGGGTTCTCTTCCACGCTTTCGTTGACAGTCGTCAGAGCATTCTCCGTTGTTCAAGCCGCATCCATGCCTTTCGTTTGATCAACCTCCATCTCCGAAGCACCAATAGCAGTCGCTGCAGCTAAAGGAAAATCTTCACAAGCCTCTATCTCAGAATCGTCTCCAGAATCAGATCCTTTCTGTAATCTTGAGTTAGACATTTTCGAAAAAGAAGAAAGAAAGGAAAAGAAAAAAAAACATGTACAAGAATCACCGATCCTCTTCCCGAAGAAGATCCAGTGTTGCTGCCAGAAGAGCTACCTTCGTCTTCTGAACTCTTCTCTTTCTTTAACTCTTCCCTAGAGGGCTCAACACTGCCGGCCTTTATCGGAAGAGGTGTTATTTCCTGACGACGAGCAAGTGCAGTAAAGGCGTTCACACTACCAAAACCCTGGCAGGAACAAGATGCAAAAGTTCAGAAATAAAATGAAGATTTACACGTTTTAGTTGAGCCAGGGAAGAAACCTACCTGAATATTGGAAGATTGAAAGACACGGGGGTCGCCGAGTCTGTCGAAACCGACCGAAATTCACCAGCGCGATTCTTCGACCTTCGTTCCTTCACCTGGGGACTGTCCATGTTACCAGATGAATTTCACTTAGTTGCAGAAGGATCTCTCAACATTGGATGCTTTGTCAAAACCTCAGGGGAGGGTCTACAACGGGCGTTCGCCACCATGTGATTCACAAAGCCGCAGATAGTAAGGAACTCATCTTTCCAGAACTCATTATACTTGAAGGTCGTCGAAGAAACTCTTTCCAAGGGCAAGAAGGGTAGACGCGTACCCGGTACAAGAACGCTGGCATTGAAGACGACCACCAACGGATTCTCTGAAGCAACTGGCTGACGAGCAAAGGGGATCCCTTTGTCGAAACCCATGTGATGGGAAGCACAATCAATATTATAAAAAGCCACTTGAAAAGACCCCCTAAAGAAAGACGGCATACAACCAGACGTGCAACTCCGCATAAACAAGTTTTCGCCAACACTCAGGTTACCTTCGGAAAGCAAAGTCATATTTGGAGCATAGCAAAGGTGTTAACCTGAACTACAGACGCATGCACAGGGTCCCACGGGAGAAAAATGACTTCGTGCGACTTGTCAAGTAACCTAATCAAGTTCGATCCGACTCTTGGATGCCTGTTCACCCATCGGAGAATTCTGGAGCTACCCCAACTCGCAGGAAGTGAAGGCAACGGCTTCGAAGCATATTTCTCAAAATGCTCCCACAAACACGCTTGAAGGAAGGCAACATGGACATACGAGTAAACTTTCATATAGCTGTTTGAAACAAGCATGTCCGCAACCAGCTGATCCAGATGTGTATACAGAGAATCAAGGAACAAGCTACCAATGGGGAGAACTACGCCTTTCGCTAACTTTATGGCAATCATCAGAAGCTCTTGTCTTATCTCTTTCTTGCTGGAACCGTCATCGAAAACATCCCTGGACAACCATAGAGCCAAGAATGCCGCAACATGAAGTGTACTATTCTTTTGACTCGGGTCTAGATCATCCGGGAACCATTGGTACACCCACCAGCCGTAGAAGCACTTTCCGTTCTCTCTCCGAACGAAATCCTTCGACTTCGCAACAAGAGTGGCTGGCATCTTTTCTCCATCTTCTGTCAATTGGATATTTAAGTTTCCTGTTACGGGAAGATTCAACAGAATATCCACTCTTTCTAAGGATAAAGTCATTTCACCCACCTACATACGACTGTATGAGTGTCCAGACACCATCTGGAGATAAAGGAAACTAAACCAGGAATATCCTTCCTAATTTGAAGATTTGCAGATCCCCTAACAACATCAATGATCTGCGCTCGGGTCAAGTTAGCACTTACGTGTTCCTGGCTCACCATAAACTCAATCCATCTGTCGAAGGAGCGCAACGGGCTTTGACACATTCTAAAGTCAATATAGGAAGCAGAATACTCTCCTCTATGAAAAAAAAATCGTATTATACTCTCTGGACGGACTGAACGGGTCCTCCTTTCATATTCTGAACTGGTCAAGAAGATCGGCACGAAATTGGGATGATTTTTTCGGGCTGCGGCAAGGGGCTTTGTGAAGAAGTCATCATCCGTGTTTGGCTTAGAACTACTAACGTCTTTTGGTAAAGCAAGACTTTGCCCGAGTGACATCTTGCCGGAGTTTCTTGTGTTGTTTTGCTAACAAGGTATCTACATCAAAAAGGCAAGACAAGAAGAAATTATCACCCACACACGGCTACACCAAAATAAGGGAAAACCCTAAGCAACTAGGTTTTCACAAACACACTGCCGAAGTATTCATAACGAAAGTCTACAGGTTCACGAGAATCACATTTATGACTAAGTTCTACGAAGATATGGAAGAACAATATTTTCTACGGATTCATGCGAACCATATATACAGCTAGATTTTTACATGACAAAAATAAACAAGGAAGAATTAATTTGAGAAAGAGCGCCGGAAGACATACCTGGAATGTTAACTCGCCCTACTACTTTGTTGCTAACACAAAGATATGGAGAAACAAAGGTACAAAATAAAGGGTGGATAACCTCTTTTATAGGCGTGATAGTTGGAGACTTCAAATAAGGGAGGGATTCCCTTTTCAAAAACGTGCATGAAGAAAGGCAGTCGGGCCCGCAATAGCAAGCTTGGCCACTTCCCAGAACGCACGCATCTTCCTTGCTAGTACCGGCCCTACCAAGTGCTCAATGTCGGCCTTGCCAAAATCTGCGTCAGCCAGCCAATCCGTGCTAGCCTTGCCAGTCCGCGCTAGCCATGCCTTCCTTGCCAACGCCATGCTCTTCCAAATGGCCCACGCCCATTCTAAGCCCATTTGTACTGACAATCCCCATTCGTGACAAGTTTATGCTAGCAGCTCCGCTTCGCGTTCCAAAACCTGTCCCCAAAGACACCTAGTCATATTGGGATTTGTGCAAAGCTACTAGATGCGAGGATTGTGGATTCTTACTTACATCTCGAAAAAGGTCATAGAAATCTCCTCGGCCCTCTTTTACGACTTACTGTCTCAGTTCTATCCTCGTCTGTCACCATCTTATGCTTACCTCGCAACAAGGCCCCTGTTCCAAGGTAAGCAGGGGACTTAATGTTGATGGTGGTTTTTGAACAAGGGATAAAACCGTAAAACCTCACGTATAGCATGACGTCACCGGTGACACTAGAACATTTATTAGAGCATTTAACGCGCTTATGTCAAAATTACCAGGGTACCCTTTTCAAATACTAATTAGGGTTTCGATGCGCGAAACCCTAACTTCACACATACCGCACAAACATTACGCAAAAAGCATGGCAAGCATGCCAAATGCACGCACCGTGCAATCATTGTGCAGAACATAGCAATTACACGCACCGTGGAATCACTGCGCAAAAGCATGGCAATCATGCCACTCACACATGTCACGCAACATGCCAAAATGCACGCACCGTGCACTCATCACACAAAACAGAGCAATTGCATGTACCATGCAATCATTGTGCAAAATATGGCAACCATGCCAAACCACACATAAACACGCAGGATATGGCAATCGTGCCAAAGCCGCCACACGCGCCATTGGCACATGCCGTGCAACCCTTGGAACCTGGCATCCAAGCCGTGCAACCTAGGGCCAAAGCCGCTACACTCGCCATTGGTACATGCCGTGCAACCCTTGCAACCTGGCATGCCAAGTCGTGCAACCTAGGGCCAAAGCCGCCACACGCGCCATTGGCACATGCCATGCAACCCTTGCAACCTGGCATGCCAAGCCGTGTAACCTAGGGCCAAAGCCGCCACACGCGCCATTGGCACATGCCGTGCAACCCTTGCAACCTGGCATGCCCAGCCGTGCAACCTAGGGCCAAAGCCACCACACGCGCCATTGGCACATGCCATGCAACCCTTGCAACTTGGCACACCAAACCTAGGGCCAAAGCCGCCACACGCGCCATTGGCACATGTCATGCAACCCTTGCAACTTGGCATGCCTAGGGCCAAAGCCGCCACACATGCCATGCAACCCTTGCAACTTGGCATGCCAAGCCGTGCAACCTAGGGCCAAGTCATACCACACATGCCATTGGCACATGTCGTGCAACACTTGCACTTTTGCATTAACACTTGCACCCGAAGTGCTACCCAGGACCAAGGAATGCCACACATGCCATTAGCACATGTCGTGCAACCCTTGCACTTTGGAATGTCGCGCCTACATTAAAGGCCACGATTCTTATTATACAGAATCTCGACCGTCGAAGGTCGCCACTGAGACGGCAAGTCTCTCAAGCTCAACTTATCAAACACCAGCGACATGCTACATTTTTTCCACGAAAACACTCGAGACATCAAAACGTATGTCACAAACTGGGAGATGCTCATTAGGGTTTTGGTTTGGCGGTCTACAGCGTGCGGCATACACAAATGCCTGTTTCAAGAAGGTGTAATAAGAATAAAACTGTTAGTAAATGCAAGAAGTGATGGTAAAACGCTCTTTCATTATGGAACATCATTTCCATCAATACCAGGCGTTACCACCTCTTCCCATTTAACTCATCTGTTTCTTTTCTTACGAGGCCAGAGTACGTTTCACTTAGACTTGTATAAATAGGTTTTACCTATTTCCACCAAAACACAAGTTTTTGGTCAGGGAGAAATACAACACTCAGAAAAGCAATTCTTGCTAGCTTTCTCAAAGATTTCATCTTCTGATAAGAGTCAAGTACTACTCTTCCAGAACTGCTCTAGTATCAACACTCTCTTCGCTTCCCTCCCTAAACCAGCCCTTCTCCTCATTTTTGTGACCGAAGCAAATCCGGAACGACCATTACTTGGTTTAGTCCAGATTTGTATAGATTGATCTCTCGAATCTAAAGTACTCCCATGTAGCACATTTATTTAGGGTTTAGATTTGTTTCTCACCCACTCACTGAAATTACCAAAATCAGCAGAAACGGTTTTTGCCCATGAACAAGTGTCAAAGTCCAATTGTATCACAACTTCAACAATAATACTATGGTGATATGTATCACTCCCCCTTAGTCAATACTCCATCTCACATGAAAACCACTACCCCTTACATAATGATCCGAAAACCATATGTATTTTTAGTGTGAACTAAATATTAATTATCCCCCTTTTTGTCAATAAAATTGGCAAAGGTACAAGAATGGGATCATAAAGAAATTTCCGTAAGAGAAATTTCATGACTGAGAGAAAGAAACACACATCATCGTATTTAGATGCAATCATATAGTCTAAGCTAACAACATTCATCAAGGAGTTTAAAGATACAAGTTAACCCCTCTAAAATTCCACAGCCGCACACCCCTCAAGATATGACCATTAAGCACAAGTTCAAAAGAACTCTCCCCCATTTGATGTCATTCCCAAGGGAACAACAACGAGAGACCTTAATTTCAAGAGAAACAGAGGATTTTATTGGACGCCAAAACCATGAGAATGATTTTTATATCCAACACTCAATCAAATTATTCATAAGTAAACCCATGAGTAATCTAATCGGAATACATAATCAAATTAACCACAAAAGTGATCAATTTAATTCATTGTGCTCAACATAAGTAAACTTAAGGAGCAACGACTAAGTTAATCATACAAGAGAGTGATTGGCTTAATCGTTCGTGTACTCCACACAAGAGAACTTGTGGAGTAATAACTAAATAACCAAGAAGATGATTAATTTAGTTCTAAATATTCAACATAACGTACCTCACGGAACAACCAACCAAGTTAATCAAAAATAATCAACTTAGTTGTATCGTGCTCAACATAAAACACATCACGGGGCCTTACGGTAATACAAGAAGATAGATCAATGAAGATCTATACCGCGGAATTCACAAGGATTCATTCTTTTGCACAAGCATATACAATAGCAATAATCCTTGGATACAAAATATTTTAACCTATCTTCCGTCAAGGGTTGACAATACAGGCTTAACTTTTGTATATGTCAAAAAGTATATTCATTCATAAACCAATACATGAATACCGATCGTGAACGACTTTACTTTTGACAAAAATATGGGACAACAAAGTTCACGGACGTAAACACAAATATCCCATAACAAGTTGAAATATAAAGAAATCAAAAATATTGCAAAACATCATCCTCCAAATAGTTTTTAGAATTTTAAACCAAAAAACCTAAAACGAGAAGATGAAAATAATAACTATGTGTAGTCACAATCATCGCTATTCAAAGCACTAGTTATTCTTCCAACTAAGCCAAAAAGAAGACATACTAGGCAACAATGATAAACTCCTATGATACATTTCACTTAATTTGAAGGTTCTTCTCGTATTCCCTATATTCGTCAAGCTCATCTTCGATTAGATCAATCCTAGATTCAAGATTATCCATCTTTATTTCAAGTCTTTTTGAGGAAGCTTCGAGTTCTCTTTTCCGAACACGTACTTGCTCCAAAACGAGATTCATGGTTAAAGAGAGATTATCAAATTGTGAGACAGAAGGAATTTCATCAGAGGATGAGATACTCTTGTCATAACACATTTCGTTATCAGAAGAATCAAACCGAATCTTCTTTTAAGGAAATAGAACAATCCATACATCACTTTCTTTGCTAGAAAGGCTAGAGGAGAACATGATAGAGAAGATAAATGAAATGATCCTTCAGAGAAAAAAAAAAGATAGAGACTTCAATTTAAAGGAATGAAGATGAAAAAATTCCAAAAACAACCTTTAACCAAACCCTAACAGAATTCGGTTACCTTCAGAAAAAGTCTTTTAAAGAGTCAGAAACCGTACATGAACAATAAACGGTACTAGGGAAGAGTAGACTAGAGAATAACAAACACATTACATTACAACCCTCTTGAAAATCATGATTCTTTCTTAAGAGGAGCAGAAGAGAGAATCATGAGAAACAAGATTATGGATTATTCCAATCCAATCGGACTGGGATATTTCTCATGAAGAGGAGAATTGTTTGTTAAATCAAGTTTATGCTTACTCTTTAAAAAGGAGTTATGCACATCATTCTTTCCCTTTTAATCACAGTTTTGAGGAACTTGAATGTTGAATTGTGCAAGTCCTTCACTGTTCTAGAAACCAATTTTTGAGAGAAAAGAGATTACATAAAAGATTTCTTTTTCCCTTTTTGCACACAACGTTTAGCAGAGTGGGACTGCATTTGACTACTTGTGCTAAGATGATCCTGATTTTTACACAAGGAACCCGAAATTTTTGGTAGCATCTTGTGTCTTTCTATATCACTCTTGTTGTCAAGATGACTAGGGAGTAATACAAAGTCAGGTGACATTTGCTGACGCAGCTTATGAGACATGGACGGAATAATTCGGCATGTCGTATAAGGATCACGATTGTGATTTTCAGCAAGGAGATTAAAAGAACATCCATGGTTTTCATCCTCAGGATCATAGTCAAGAGTATTCATCCATGCTTTAGTTATCTTATTCTCCTTAAAATCTGGACCATTGAGAGTATGAATACTTTTACAGCACAAGAGACTAGTCTCGCTGGTGCAATTTTTCTGAACTCTCTTATCCCTCTTTTTGATAAATTGAACCTCTTTTTGAAACTTTCTTTTACTTCGTCTAAGAATTTTCTTAAGTTGTTGTATAAGCAGAGACAACGTAGAAATAAATCAATTCTCATTTTTATTAATCAGATGAGGGCAGTGGGATTTTCCATCAGCAGCAGTAATATGATTACTATACATGTGATGTTTATCTTTAAGTTCGCGATCGAAAATTTTAAGATTCCCAACAAACGTATTTCGCGAAAGAGTATTAAGGTTATTTCCCTCAACGATGGCATGTTTTTTAGATTCGTATTTAGATGGTAGCGATCTGAGAATCTTCATCACAATTTCCCTTTCAGGAATAGTCCTACCCAGTGCACAGGATGCATTAACAATTTCAGTCATTTTGTGGTAAAACTCATCAAATGAATCTTCTTCTCCCATACGAAGGTTTTCCCATTCGGAATTAAGGTTTTGAAGCCTAGCTTCCTTTTCGCTGGTGTTACCTTCAAATACAGTTTCTAAAGTATCTCAAGCATCTTTAGACGTGGAGCAAGAAGCCACATGGTGTCGAAGATCTGGGGTAATGGCATGCATGATGGCATTCAAACCGTCGGAGTTTTTCTTTGCATCAAGAGACTCAGCAGCAGTATATGTACCAATGTTTTTAGGCATGATAACATCTTCAACTATAACGACGGGAACCTCATATCCATTGACAATATAAACCCATGATTGGAAATCATGCGATTACAGAAAAGTACGCATAACAATTTTCCACCGTAGGTAGTTGAGCCATCAAAGACTGGTTGTATGTTAACTGAGATAGCACAGCTGTCCATAGAGTCAGATCGCTGCAAACACAAACTTATAAGGTCTTGAACGTGTTTGCCTGCTCTGATACCAATTGAAAAAGCGGGGATCTAACAACACCATCCAATGTTTCGCTTAGCAATCTGTATGGACTAACTCCGAAATACTTTCTAGAGAATCAACTAGACAGTCAGACTCAATCTAGGTAAAAGTATCTCAAGGAGTTAATATATCTCTCTTGTTTTGATTCACTCAAGCTAATAGAAATCAGCGAGTCCTAATCAAATACAAGGAATAACTTGGACGGTACCAAAGACCAATGTCCAAGGATCAATCAATATCAATCAACAACCAAAGGTCGGATTTCCAATTGATTGATTCAAACGCACAACCTGTATTATTTCAATTATATAAACAAATATAATGCGGAAATATAAATAACACAGACACCATCATTTTGTTAACGAGGAAACCGCAAATGCAGAAAAACCCCGGGACCTAGTCCAGATTGAATACACATTGTATTAAGCCGCTACAGACACTAGCCTACTCCAAGATAACTTCGGACTGGACTATAGTTGAACCCCAATCAGTCACCCACTGATCCAAGGTACAGTTGTACTCCCTACGCCTCTGATCCCAGCAGGATACTGCG
The DNA here is from genome assembly GCF_003573695.1 of Papaver somniferum. Taxonomy (NCBI): domain Eukaryota; kingdom Viridiplantae; phylum Streptophyta; class Magnoliopsida; order Ranunculales; family Papaveraceae; genus Papaver; species Papaver somniferum. The sequence goes on along the minus strand of NC_039363.1, from coordinate 174,629,049 downwards.
CACTTGATTCCCTTAGCTGATCTCACCCACAACTAAGAGTTGTTACGACCCAAAATCGCAGGCTTTAACAATAAACAAATCTGTCTCACACAGACAAGTCTATCAAAGGATCAATCTGTCTCCCATAGAAAAACCCTAAAAGTTTTTGTTCCGTCTTTTGATAATAATCAAGGTGAACAGGAACCAATTGATAATCCGGTCTTATATTCCCGAAAAACAGCCTAGATTAATCAATCACCTCACAACAATCTTAATTGTATGGTAGTGAAACAAGATGTCGTGGAATCACAAACGATGAGACGAAGGTGTTTGTGATTACTTTTTATATCTTGCATATCGGAGAGCTCTCACGATCTCAAGCGAATCAATATGATTGTACTGTTACGATAGAAGATGCAAGATCAGATCACACAACTACGATAAAAGTAGTATCGGTCTGGATTCACAATCCCAATGAAGTCTTTAAGTCGTTAACCTGGTTTTAGAAGAAGAAAACCAAAGGTTAAAGGGAAACCGACTCTAGCACGCAAACTAGTATCACACTAAGGTGTGGGGATTAGTGTTTCACAATACTAGATGTCTCCTTTATATAGCCTTTCAAATCAGGTTTTTGCCTTAGTTACAAAGAAATCAATATTCACCGTTAGATGAAAACCTGATTTAGATTCAAGCTAATATTTCTCAACCGTTAGATTGAAAACTTAACTTGTCATACACAAATGACTGTACGCTTCTAGGTTTGTTAACCGCACCAAACGTGTACATTGTTGGTTCAACAATAGTCTACCTAAAGAGGTTAACCATATGAGCATTTCATACCAACATGTTCTTCTTCACCATAACTAGTTCAATTGACTCAAATGAACTAGTTAAGAGAGTTGTTCAATTGCAAGGAAATCTTATGTAACTACACAAGACATAATTGAAGCAAAGATGATTTGATTCACTCGAATCGGTTCATGAAATTTAATAGCCACGGTTTGCAAATGCATTCCTTAGTCTTTTATGATTAACTTCAGAAATCATCTTTAGATATATAACCTTCTCAAGTTCGTAGACTAGGTTCGCGTACTTAAGACACCGGATAGAGTTTACAAACTCCAGCAGAAATTCTCAGGTTCGAGAACTACGACGGTTCGCGGACGGGGTTCGCGGACTTGGCTCACGCAAGTAGTTTGTCGACTCCATCAGAAATTCTCGGGTTTGAGAACTTCGGCAGTTCGCGGACTTGGCACTTGCCATACTCCCGGTTCTCTTGATCAACAAAGTTCGAAAACTTCGGTTCAAGGAATCCATTGGTTATGTAATATAAACTCTCATTCCAATCATTGAAACATTCTTAGAGGACGTTATATAGTTGTTACACTATTTCTCGTCAAAGCAATTTTCAAAATGACTGAAACATTCATGACTTTCGTCACTAGGTAAAGAAAACTTGGTCGAATCGAAAATCTTACCAACACATATTTCGAGATATAGATAGGCGAGGTATACTCGGCTCGAAATACCAAATGTGTATGATCTAGCCTATATATATAGCATACGGCTTTTGTCTCAAAGAGTATGAGATAGAATATATAGACTTTTGAGTGACAGATAAGTTCAAGTCCCCACATACCTTTTTGTCGAGAAGTTCCACCGGTTCCTTGAGTAGATCTTCTAATTGTATGATGAATCGCCATGAAGTCCTTGAGCTCAACTACACTTACTATCCTAGTCCGAGACTTAGCTATAAGAGACTAGAAATCAAGACTTATAGTTTTGATCACTAACATTGACAAACATGCTTGAGATAGCAACGCATGCGTGTTTGACCAAGCAGTGCTCTAACACATATTATGTATATGCAGTCCTCCCTCCTCTATTGGCTTACAAATTTTTCCCAGGCTTTTAAACACACACCATTTTTTCCTTGTTCATTCAATCCTTTTTTATTTTCCCCCCACCAGAAATCTCTCTGCATCTTGGTGATTTTTTTTACAATTTTTAACAGGGTATTTTGAAGCTACTCATTTGATAGACACACAAATTAGTAGCAACAGACTTTAACATCACAGTCCTACCAGCATAGTTTAAATATGTTCCATTCCAACTTAGCAATTTACTAAACATTTTATCTACCAGAGGTTCAAAACAATTTCCTTTTGATCTATTAGTGAACAACGGAGATCCTAAGTATTTATCAGTTAGAGAAATGACATTTAACCGTAGAGTGTGTATCACCTCTTGTTTGACAGTTTCAGTAGTCTTTTTACTGAAAAAGACTCCAGATTTGGATAAATTAATGAGTTGACCAGATGCTATACCAAATTCTTTTAGAATAAACACCAGGTTTCTACTAGTGGATACTTTAGCTTCACAAAAAATTGAACAGTCATCTGCTATTTGCAAATGACTGACAGAGGGATTGAGGAGTTATTTTTATTCCTTTTAAGAGACCAATGGATTCAACTTGTATTATTGTTTTTGATAACGCTTCCATACAAAACATGAAGATATAGGTTGGATAGGATCACCCTGTCTAAGCCCCCTCGAAGGTTTATAGAAATTGGCAGGAGATCCATTGATCAAAATTGCCAGAGAAATTGGCAGGAGATTCATTAAATCCTAGCTTAGTCATAATACTCATTAGAAAATCCACTCGACCCTGTCAAAGGCTTTTGAGATGTCGATTTTTAGACCCATTAAACCAACTTTTCCTTTCTTATGTCTCATTTTGTGAATTGTTTCATGTGCTGTTGTAATATTGTCACTGATCTGCCTTTCGGGGACGAAAGCAGATTGGTATGAAGATATTATCTTCTAGTAATCCTTTCATTTTTCTAGACATAAGCTTAGAAATAATTTTATATGAAGTGTGTGCTAAAGCTATGGGACTAAATTCAGCAGGAGTTGTTGGGTCAAGAGTCTTGGGAATCAAAGAGATGAACAAGGCGTTCATTTCTTTTAATATATGACATGTTTCAAAAAAAAAACAAAGTCTGAATCACGTGAATTAAATCATGCCCGACAAGATCCCAGTTTTGATGATAAAAGTTAGGTGGGAACCCATCTGGTCCCAGACTCTTATCAACTTCTATAGAGAAAAGAATCTTTCGCATATCTAACATGTCAGGAGATCTGAAAGTAAGTCGTTATCAGATTCGGTAATACAACTAGGGATAATATCAAGAATTTTACTATCAACTGGGGGGTTAACCATCGTAGCTATATTTTGAGAATGTTCAGTGATACAAGTAGCTATCTCCTTTCGATTTTCAACCCATTCCCCATTTTCTTTATGAATGGTTTATATTCTATTTCTCCTAAATCTTTGCCTAGCTTTTCTATGAAAATGTCTTGTATTTCTATTTCCTAGAGTTAGATTCTGGTCCCTACTTTTATCTTTCCAAAATTTCTCCTTTATGTTATACCATTTTGAAAGGTTCGTAGTCTCTGTGGCTAAGTCAATTGCTTTCTCAGGATAGTAAGGCATGTTATTAATTTCTATCAGTTTTTTCTTAATTGTCTCTATATTAGTTCCGATGTGTCCAAAAGAATTTTTATTCCATAAATTGAGACTAGTCTTGACGTAGTGTAATCTTTTAGTAAAACTATAAGCTGTTGATCCTTGTATCTCAATATTCCAACATTCTTGAATGATTAAAAGGAGTAGGGCTATCGTTCCAAGTGCTATGAGTGTTAAGATTGATGGAAAGATGATCAAAGATAAGAGGTCCTAAGTGTCGCAGGTTTGAGTTTGGAAAAGTAGTTTTCAATTTGCTATTAACCACGGCTCTATCTAGATGTTGTTCAGTGAAATCACGATCATTTCTATTATTTTTCTAAGTTAAGTGTATCCAATAAAACCCAAATCTTGCAGCCCACCATTTCCTATTAAGTTATTGAAGACCCCAGCCTTTTTTTTTCTCGGTCAATAAAATTAAAAATAAACGAAAATTGTACAGGGACTAGATTAAACTAGCGCTAGCCGTGAGGCCACCACTAGTCCAACCTATTTGAATCGAGAATATACCTTTCCAGGCCACTCTGCAGATAGAAGAAATCCTGGCCTACTCTCATAAAACTCAAAGATATCTTCATCCAACAAACATGCTTGTTTGGCCAAAGCATCAGCATAAAAATTAACTTCCTTGTAGTTATGAACATAACGGATATTATCAAAAATTCTTCGCAGCCTCCCTAAAGATCCCAGCCTCCCTTTCATTAAAAGGGAACCTACTTTTTTTCTCTTCTTTGTGAAGTACTACATTACAGTCCCCTAAAATGACCCAAGGTTTATCAATTTGAGGAGCCATGGGCCTGATGATGTCCCACGATTCAGCATCAGCAACCAAATGAAAGCTGTCGATCTTCGGGTTTTTGACCCACCTTATAACTTTCAATATTGTCATGCACTCCCCAGCTTCAGCATCTATCACTCCAGTTGCATAGGTGCCTTTGACTCTAAAATGTTGTCCTGCAATGGAAGATAACACCATTCCAGCCACTCTCATTAGTAATATGATTAAAAGATACATCTACGTAAATTTTAAACATCATAGTCTCTTCTTGTATATGTACTGAGTTGTCAATGTGAGTAAATTCAACAGGATTTAGTGACATGCGGAAATTATGCAAACATAGTTTATTCTAGAAACAGTGCATAAAGAGTTTAGAATTTTATCATGGAAGATCTGAGGAGCAAGAATTACTAAAAAAACAAATGGTCAAAAACAAAAATATTAGGTTCAAAGAAACTGGTTTAAACAAAGACATTAACAAAAAAAATATGAAACTTTGAGATGGGATAATGTTTTTCTATATAATTTTACTTCGGAAATTTTGTCTAATGGGAAAATCAAATGATTAACTTTTTCTTGTGGAGGTCGCAAAAAATTTATCAACAACATTAGCTTTACGATTTTATTGGATCAGGATATTAGTTATACCGGAATCCAATTTACGTTAATTTTTTTTGTAAACTTCTCTCTTTTGTTATGATATTAATAATATATGTATTTTTTTTAAATATCCATAGGAATCCATATCTTGACCCTTAATTATCCTAATAAATCAAAGGCCAATTTAAATACCGTGGATATTTAACGGTTCCTTATCGTATCCAAACTGAATGCCTGTGGGTTTTTATACATCCATGTGAATCCCAACCTAAAGCATATTCCTATGTGCACCAGTCAAATGCCTTTGTTTTCCACTTCTGCACCTATTATGGTTATGGAAAAATGGCAAACGTAACTGCTTAAGTATCAAATATACTACTTAGGCGTACACGATTGGTTATATACCGAGTGTTAGAGACTCCAGCGCTATTCCATCGCTCTATGGTTAGTACAATGCCAATGATAGCCTTTTTCCGCTTGCTGATATAATCATCGCTCAGTAGTTCATCATCTAACAGTCAGGAATTCGCCCCTCTAAAAACTCAACTTCAAATTCATTCCAATTCACAATATCTCAACTTCAAATTTATTTCCACATGACTAGTGCTCACTTACCAACATGTCCAGTGATCGCTTCATTCGAGAAGAAGATGTTTCTCTAATTCAATATTGGATATCAATTGCAAGCGATATAGATTTAAATTTAATCACTTTTAATTTATGGTACACTTTGTTCGAAAGTTTATGACGTTAGGTCATGTAAATTCAAGAAGAACAAATTGGAGCCTTCAACAAAGATTTTTTTTTATCAATAACGATGTGAAAAAGTATGCGCAAATTTGTGAATAATAAAAGAAAACCATCATGGGTTGTAAAGATATAGCTCATACCAATATTTTTGAAGACAACTGAAGACGATTTAAGCATGATGAATGCTATGGACTCTATAAGATTCAGGTGCAGGGATTTAATTTCGATTAAGTGTTATGTAATGCGATTGCGTTTTTTAATTAAATGTTGGAACTTAATAAAAATGTAAAACTAGTTTGGATTCGAACGTTATATAAAGATATTTTTTATTAATAAAAACAAAACAATTACATTAGAAATATTGACCATTAATGATCCAATTGGTTATGCTTTGTGGATCAAGAGTGTTGTTCAACATTGCAGAGATGGAGACAGTTTGATACTGACTTGGTGGTTGAATCTCATCATCGTTAAAACCTTGAAATGTAACGGGATTACTTGTATGGGGAGGGGAACATGATAGCAATCTTGAAATACGTGATCTTGAAATGGTTTAAATGCTGATGTGGTTGAGACATGCAATTAGGGTATAAAGAGTATATTGCTTAACTGCTTCAACGTTCAAGTGATCGCCGGGAATTATAATGTTTTAGGGTTGACAAAGATAAATTGATCCGTTTAGCTTGGTTTTACCCAAGAAACTTTTCTCCCACCCAAGAGATTTTTCTCCTACTCAACTTTTGTAACTTGTAGGTCAACTACTATGTTACTGATATAAGGTCCAACAATGAGTTTTTATAATTAAAATGAATTATTAATCTTACGACAAAAATGGTATTTTGTTTTCAGAATATGACTATTTATTGCAATTGCAATTAAATAAATACGATATTTTGAATTTCTAAAATGAGAGATACATATTCGACCTGATCGGAAATTAATGATGTTGTCATAAATATGTTTCAGAATATGAGTATTTGTCACAGGAAGGCATAAAGATTGGTGACTTAGCTAGATTAGACTTGGTTGCATTTTTTTTTGAGCTCCATTCGGGGATTTTGCCAGATCAGACTTTCTTTTCTTTGCAAATTTTATTCGGTAATGTACGTATATTCCAGTTTAAGTGATCTTTATGGTATTTAGTTACTTTGTGGTGATGTATGTAATTTTTTTTCTTCAGTTACAATTCTTGGTGTTCCCCCGTTGAACTTTTGTTCTGGATTCGCCACTGTATCTGCACTGAGCGAATTCCCAAACTTTGTCGAATTTCATAACTTTTACGACTTCTCACACTTCATTGACTGTCACCACCAAAAATTAAGCATCCACCAGGACTTGAACCTACACCACCATGACTTGTATATGTACCACATTACTAATATGACTGGAATCACCAGAGTACTCATGTCAAACATCAATCCTTTCCTCGGTCTTTGCATCTCATTCAAGTGAAATCTCTTATCTTAAATCCATATAGTATATCGTGATAATCGTTCAACTGGTTTTGCTACTTCCAGGGTGTAGTATCTACCTCATAAAAATGTATAAGTCCGTTCGAGACAACTATGAAAAATCAGAATAGTAACATTATCTCCAGCCATAAATAGAGTTTCTACGTTCTAGTAAAATAGTGGCATAGACGACGATGAAACCGCTTGACTAGGATATAAAAATGCGTCGCCCATATCTATTGGAGATTCGGAAGGAAGATAATCATCACCAAAGTGGCATCTTACCTATAACTAGGACATCCACCAGACCCAAATTTTGCGGTTGCATAGCAATATTGGGCTTGGAAATAGTGTGTAATCATTTCTAAAACTCGGTTATCGGATCAAATTGCCAGCTTCTTTCCAATGTGGACCATCCGTTATCAATTTTCCCAATCATAACTATTAGAGCACTACTCGGTTGAACTCGCATGCGTTGCTATCTCAAGAATGTTTGTCAATGTTAGTGATCAAAACTATAAGTCTTGATTTCTAGCCTATTTATAAATGTCTCGGACTAGGGCATAGTTTGTGTAGTTGAGCTTAGACTTCACGGCTCTTATCACTTGAAGACGAAGAACTACTAAGAAGAGATTGTGGAACTTCATCGACAAAAGATATGTGGATACTTAAACTCATCTATCACTTGTAAAGTCTATTTCTACTCTATCTCCTATATTGAGACATAAGTCGTGTTACGATATAGTTTTCTCTATACACATTTGAGATTTCGAGTTGAGTATATCTCGCTTACATATTTCTCGAAATATGTGTTGGTAAGCTTTGGCTTCGACCAAGTTCATCTTATATCATGAGAAAATTGCCGAGTAACATCTTACATGGTTGTGTGATACAATCATTTGGTGTAAGACTTGGAATGTTTCGATAATGATTACTTCAATATCTTGAAAATTGCTTTGATGCTAATAGTGTGTGAAAACGGCTATTGTCATTATAGAATAATGTCTTAATGATTGAAATAAAGAGTTTAGAATCTTGTAACCATATTTGGATATAAGCATAATGTGTTCGCACATTAGTGTATAAGTCCAAAACCGGGAGCCTAAAAGTATGCATACTTGTGTGTATACAAAAAGTTTGTAGGAGACTGGGTAAGCATGTGTACCCGTACGCATACTGGCGGAAGTTCACGTTCGTGAATTTCTGCTAAGTTTGAAAACCAAAACCAAACTCATCCGGTTACCTAAAGTACGCGTACCCGTACGCATACTGGCGGAAAGTTCACGTCCGTGAATTTCTGCTGAGTTTGAAAACTAAAACAAACTGAAATCCGGTTGCTTAAGTACGCATACCCGTACGCATACTTAAGTAGGTTACTTTCTAAAATCGGTTGTACATGAACCTAAAACATTTATCAATAAGGAATGCAATCTTAACAAATGATGAGTGCCAAATATTGTATATATTTATCCCTTTTTGTTGGCATTTTAACTCATCTTTTGTGCATTAATTCTACATATTATCCCATATTCTGTATTTTCAGTGTTTTCAAGAATAAATATTTTTATTAATTAATTCTGCATTTTTAGGTAGTAAATAAAGTTCGGATGAGTCGCGGAACGGAAAGAGAAGAAAAGTAGTGAAAAGCCGGGAGAAATTACGCAAGGAAGCCGCGAAGAATGGTGCGCACAACCTCATTTTCTACACACAAAAGCGCCTCCGTTCTCAGCCATCAGATCATTTCTCAGAAGCATCCGACGGTCGCTCCTTCATAGAGCATCAAAATCTGAAGTCTATGCCGAGCACCACAGCGCTGAAATTCCAAGCCTTCAGATTAGATGGTAGTTGAATCCAACGGTCGCTCCATTGCTGTGCATCAAAGTTTGATATCTCCGCCTTACACTGCAACACCTAACTCCATCTGGCATCGTTGATTTTGTTGTATCATATAATCCAACGGTCGCTCATCGCTTACCTCCGCATCACCGTCCGATCTACCTACCATCTTCGCATCTCGCAGCTCAGAGTCACAGAACATCAAAACTAGATACACCCGCCTCACACCCTAGCACCCGAGCCCTACCACCTAACCAAACACACCCCCTACCCCAAACACAGTCGAGCCCCTCCTCCATCTTCTCCACAGCAGAACCACCGTACACCACCACCTTCTTCACCAACTCACTGCCACCACCACACCTCCACCATCATCACCCTATCACTCAAAGTAACCAATACCCTCTGTTTCCCTTCTCCTTAGCCACCTATTTTCTCAATTTTTGCACGTTCTCTATCATAAACCCTAGCGTGCAAAAATTGGTAAATTAGGTTGAGCTAGAGTGAAATTGAAGGCATGGAGTGATACAGGAGAGTCAGAGAAAGGATGGGTCGACATCACAATGGAGAAATTGTGCCACAAAATTAGGTAATTTGAAAAACCTAATTCAACTGACTTTTGGGGAAGAACCCTAATTTTGTAATTTAGGGAAATTGTGTTTGTGAGCTATAAATAGACTATGGGTGTGTTGTAATAGTTATGTTTGGACTAGCCTACATCCAGGACTCTCATGTCCTGTTAACTGTTAATTTCTGTTAATTTTCATGTTTCAGTTAATTGTGCTAGTAGTTGCTGTGTTTTGTTAATTTCTTGCTTTGTTCTGTTAAATGTTAAATGTCACTGTTAATTTCTTGTTATGTTATTCACTGTCAACATGTTCTAGCTCATCAGTTGGGGCTTAGATGAAGCCTGAAAACCTTGTTGGGTAGAAAGAACTTAGTGAACATTCTTGTAGGTATAATTGAATTAGGATGTTAATGTTCTTGGTGATTGAAGTCATCTGTGATTGAGTGTGCTGTAAGAAGACACTCAATGCTAGGGGTGAACTAGAGAATTTAGGGACTTAACCATCCACATGTAACTGAAATAGGGAAGTAATGAAGTTAGGGATCAAACATCACCTGTGATTGAGTGTGCCTTAAACAGACACTCAATGCTAGGGGTGATGCTAGTGAATTAAGCTAATTATCTTCCACTAATGCAGCCTTGGACCATAGGCAGGCTTGAACCTTAACCTAGGTCCATTGGGGACAAGATTTTAGTTCATAAGTAACACTGCCTAGATAGGTTAGATGGTGGAATCAAATCCCCAGTGTTCTTTGGTATATTCTCTTTCACTGCCCTTGATTATTTGCCCACATCTCTGCCCTTGGCCTTAGGCCTTGGTTCATTCTTGTGTTGTTTTCTGTTGCTTTTGTTCATCTTTGCTTGCACTGTTTTCTGTGGCTTAGGCCTTTGCTGCTATTTGTTTTCCCCTGCTGTGTGCTCCTTTGTGCTGCTGTGCACAGCTTGAGCAGCTGCAGCTGCTGCTGCCTTCCCTTCTGCTGTTGCTGTTGCACTTGCCCTGCACCTCTTTCTCCTGCACTGCTGCAGCTGTTGCTGCCACTTCTGCTGTTGCTGCCCTTCTGCTGTGCAGTCTTGCCAGGCTGCTGCTGCCCTGCCACTTCTTCTCCTGCTGCTTCCTCCCCAAAGGCCTAACTAAAGATCCAACCAACTGAGCCCAAAAGCTCAGTTCACTCCCAAGAGCCTTTGAAGCCCAGTTAAGCCCAAAGCCTAACTCAGTAACCAAGCCCAGAGCACAACTTGGGCTCATCAGCAGACCAAAACCAAAGCCCAATTACTGTGAAAAACCATTTCACTGTTAAGGTGAAATTGAGCCCAAAGCTCAATCAAAGGCCCAAAGCCCATTTGCACTTCAAAGATAACTGAGCCCAAGCTCAGTTCATTTTATTTTTAACAAACCCACTAAGCCCAATTCATTCAAAGGGCATTCAAACCCATTAGTACTCAAAGCCCAATTGAAGCCAAAAAGGCTTCATAGCCCAATAGCAACTTAGAACCCAATTAGGTAGAACATTCCAAAACACACCCGATCTCTGTGGATCGACCCGTACTTGCACGAGCTACAACTGACGACCGTGCACTTGCGGTATTACTGTAGGCCCGTTTTCATCGCATCATTTTATACACCTTTCCGGACCTGCCAACAAACCGTGGTTATAATGTTCATGTATTGATTCGAGTGAATCAAACCGATTTTTCTTCAGTTGTGTTCTTGTATAAATCCATGAGAATATAGCAACTGAAGAACTCTTTAACTAGTTTCGTTTGAGTCATTTGAACTAGTAATGGTTAAGATGAATAAGGTTGATATGAGAGTAATCATATGGCTAACCTCGGTTAACTATTTGTGAACCAACATGGTGTACACGTTTGGGTACGGTTACATAAACCTAAATGAGGGTACATTTCATTTGTGTGTAACAAGCTAAGTTCGATCTAACGGTTGAAAAATATTATCTTGGCTGAATCAGGTTTTTCATCTAACGATGAATATTGAATGCTTTGTTACCAAAGTAACTTGGATTGCAAACCCTGATTTGAAAACTATATAAAGGAGAACTCTAGCAACTGGGAAACCTAATCCCCACACCTACTGTGTGCTACTAGTTGCATAACTAGAGTCGATTATCCTTTAACCTTAGATTTCTTCTCGAGACCCTGTAGGTTAACGACTTGAAGACTTCATTGGGATTGTGAAGCCATACCCAACTATTCTCTTTGTAGTTGTGTGATCTGTTCTTGTTGTTTCTATCGTGATTGAGTGCAATTGTAAAATGGGCTTGAGATTCATATCTACGATAGGCAAGATAGAAAAGTAATCAAAAACACCGTCGTCTCATCGTTTATGATTCCACAATAACTTGTTTCGCTAGTCGATTAAGTTTATTGTTAGGTGATTGATAATACTAGGCTGTTCTTCGGGAATATAAGTACGGTTTATCAATTGATTCATGTTCACCTTGATTTATCAAAAGACGAAATAAAAACTATTGGGTATTTCTGTGGGAGACAGATTTATTCAATACTATAGACTTTTCTGTGTGAGACAGATTTGTTTATCAAGTCTTCGACTTTGGGTCGTAGCAAATCTTAGTTGTGGGTGAGATCAGATAAGGGAATCAAGTGCGTAGTATCCTGCTGGGATCAGAGAGGTAAGGAGCGCAACTGTACCTTGATTCAGTGTGAGATTGATTAGGTTTCAACTACAGTCCATTCCGAAGCTAATTGATAGTAGACTAGTGTCTGTAGCGGCTTAATACAGTGTGGTGTTCAATCTGGACTAGGTCCCGGGGTATTTCTGAATTTGTGGTTTCCTCGTTAACAAAATTCTGGTGTCTGTGTTATTTCTTTTCCACATTATATTTTGTTATATAACTGAAATATCACAGGTTGTGCGTTAAGATCTGAAAAGACGAGGGTACCCAAATATACCTCAATCTAAAACTTTTCCACCTATAAGTCCTTTCTCCGAAAGTGATTGTCTATGGACTGAGTCGAGATAATACAACAAATCGGTTCACACTTCGTGTTATCGTCTATGGATACGAGATCGAGACAATACCAAAACGAAGTATGTTTACTTGATAAAAGGTTCGGACTTAACCAAACACAATAAGATTGCTTATCAAGTAAATAGGAATTAACGTTTGTGTAATTTACTTTAAATTATAATAACAACAATTATAATTACGGAAAATAAAAGTAAATGACACAGTAAGATTTTGTTAACGAGGAAACCGCAAATGCAAAAGAACCCCGGGACCTTGTCCAGAATTGAATACTCTCAGGATTAAGCCGCTATACAAAATCAAACCAACTTCGTATAGTTGAGACCAAGCAAATAAACCTATAGTACACCTAGTTCTGTCTGTATTCCCACGCCTCCGACCTGTAATAAGTCACGTACTTAGAACAATTCCTTTGGTTCGTATTCCAAACAGTAAAGGAACAACAAATATGTTTGGTATCAACTCTTTTCAACCAAGTGATGCGAGTTCGACAAAGGCTCTTCTGTTTATCTCAATAAACTCATTCGTCAGGTTTTTAGATCTATCTTATTATCAACTACCAAAGTAATTGTTAAGATTTTGCAATCAATACTTTTAATCACAAAAAATTGTATTGATGTCGATCTATACAACTAATCAATCTAATCTACCACAAGGATAAACCGATTATAGTTGGATCCTCTTTTACCGAAACAAGTATTGTGCACACCAAAGATTATGAATCCCAAATCAGAAATCTTCAAAGTCTTCTTTGTCTTCAAATCTTCTTAGATCTCCAATAAACACCTGCACACAATCAACTTGAATCTCTTGTGATCAATCACGCACAGAACGGAGTCTATTAACAATGGATTATCACAAGATCTCTTTAGATCTACAAACAGTCTAAATATCCCCGTCGAAACTTCGATCTAGTTTGAGTGAATCTTATATCAGAAGAGAAGATTCTCAAGCATAAACAAACTAGGTGCAATCAAAGTTCAACCACCGTTAGTTAATCAAATCAATTGAAAACAAAAGATAAAACATAATTGTCAAGTTTCCCACCAACCGTATTAGTAGAGCTTCTCAATCCCAAATAAGACTTTAAATTGAGCGGTCGTAAGAGATTTTGCCTAATTAGGTTACTCTCCTCTCCGAATATGCGGCTTCACCAGTAGCAGCACAACTGAGATAGTTCTTGTTGTACGAGGATTAGTTTGCTCGAAATAACTTTCATATTTATAGACCAAGGAAGTTTGGACACCAAGGAATTTCCAAAACCGAAAATATTCTCAAGATATGCAATATATTCCAGATTCGGTTTCCATAATTCCTGGAAATGCTTTGTCCAAAATAATGACCGAAAATATCTTAGAAAACCTCCAACTAGTAAATGAACATTACTAGTTTTCATTTTCCAAAAATAAAATTAAAAACATTAAATAAAAGATTCTCAATTTATTTTATTCGATCCGGGATTTTCTTCCTTTATCTATTAAGGAATAACTTTGAACAATTAAAGATAAGCGTTACTGCACATGTTCAAAGTATGTCGACATCTTTACTTTGTAAGTTCTCTTTCATACTTATAATCTTGAAACCGATTTTCCACACTTTCAAACAAGTTTAGAATTGGTTCATCTGACTTTCAAGAACTACGTGATTGATCAAGAACACTCAATCACAAACCATGGGTTTAACGGTTGTACCAAAACAAGTTTCGGTACTACCTCCATGTGAGTACTGTGCATGGTCACACTAGCTTTCCAAAATTCGGTTGACTAGGTACTAGGATTGGTTCCCCACATATATATGGTATCTAACTTGTAATTGCTGCACATGTCCATAGAATCGGTTCCCCTTTGCCTAAAAACGTGTTGCACATGTCCATAGGATCGGTTCCCCTTTCTGCTAAAAACTTTTTGCACCTCATACAAGGATCGATTACCCTTTGTGATAGGTTGCACCTCTTACTAGGATCAGTTCCCCTTTACCTAGAGTCGGTTGTACCAATAACACAAAATCGATCATACCATCTCAGGTGATTACTTAAGATCGGTTTCACTAATAAAAGTCATACCAATACAAAAGTCAGCCCTTTGTGAATAGTTTTACCAAGAACATAAACAAGTCATGAGCGGTTATACTAATCACACATATTGGTAGTTCAAAAGATATGCAATGAATAACAATACCAATAATGCCTGGAGATTTCTATTTCGATTCACAAAACAAGTTCATGAATTTACTTTCTTAAAACAAATGTAAAACATTGTTTCCTAGGATGAAATCTTCACCTTATACCCATACATCACAATAGCATTCAAACGATTATGTCGATGTCTTATCTACAAAGCTTAATGGTTAAGCAATAAACCTCGTATTGTATTCCTTAATACTATGTCTAACTAGAGTATAATCATTCATGCTTCGCAGTTTTGTTTTCAATATGCACGACTTGAAAGATACGTTAGGAAATGAAACAGTTCAAGTCAAATATCACTAACCTCAAGTGGAAGGATGATGTTGACATGTTGTCGTTGTAGCTCCTTACTTCTTCAAGTCTTCGCAATACTTGTAATGTATCATATCCTAATACTTTCAAGCTAACCTATACTAAGTTGACTCTAGTACATAATCAAGCGACTCTTAATTGAGTTTTGGCTCACTAAAATATGACAACCAAACTTGACATACCAACGCTTGGTGGGTTCAACCGAGCTGTTCTCTAACAAGATCAATTAATCAAAATATCTAACCTTTGGTTGTTGATTTACATTGATTGACACTTGAACATTGGTCTTTGGTACCGTTCAAGTAATTCCTCTTATATTCAATCGGGCTCGCAAATTTGTATTTGCTAATTGTGGACTGAATTAAGAGTTAGAGATATTAAACTCTTTGATACACTTTATTCTATATTAAGTCTGACTGTCTATTTGATTCTTTAGAAAGTGTATTGGAGTAAGTCCTCTCAGATTGCTGAACGAATTGTTGGGTGTGGTTGTTAGACCCCCGCATTTTTAATTGGTATCAGAGCAGGCAAACACGTTAAAGACCTGATGAGCACGCAAGTGTGACGCATTTTCACCCATAAATACATTAGTTGGGACTCATTTTATCACTAATAAATGTGTTTGTAGGTATTTTTTGGGAAATAAACATTTTTGGAAAATTCGGTTCGAAAATGTGCTCGGAGCACCCCCGTAGGACATTTGTTAAACTGACCTCTCATTTGGATAAGGGTCACCTCAATTGCTAAGGGACACCCACCTTCTATTCACACCCCAGGGCACCCCATCTGCTATCAACACCCATCATATTCAACAGTTGAACGAGTATTTTTTGTGGGAAAAGAATTTCAATTTGGCGTAACTCCCTTTTTGATTTGTGGGATAATTTCGTGAGATTTTCTCGTCGCAATTGCTTGGTTTGGGCCTGTTAATCTTACAGAGGTCCGGTAACTACCTTAGATTCGAGAAACAAGGTGAGTACGTGTTTTGTTTCTAAAACAGAACAAAGACGTATTCTCGGGATTTATGTGTGGAAATTACATGGATATCTCTTCCTTCCACGAGTTTACCTCAATCAGTTACGAGAATGTAGCGTGTTTGAATGATTTCATCTGACAAATAACGTGCGAGGGAGATAAAACAGGAAATAATATCACGCAATATTACAGGGGAATAATGGAGAATATCTTGTATTAAACCGAGAAGATTTGGAGGCTGTCGAGTATAAATAAGCTATTGGGGCATTGAAGAAGTTTTTCGAGTGATTGGGGAAGCTACAGAGAAGAATAGGAAGCTGCAGAGCAGATTTTTCTGCTGCTGCAGGGAAGAAGAACCTGAAGAACATAAAACCGTAGAAAACTGTCGTTTCAAGTGTCGTATGTTCAACAGTTTGTAACGGTCTGTTTGTAACGTTATCTTCAGTTTGTGACAATTATTGTAAAGGTGGGCTCTGTAACGCCATATCAGTGTAGCGAATTCCCTGAGTTATATTTTCTTCTTTATAAACACATTTTGAGCAATGAAAAACCATTTTGAGCGTCTTTCCAACATGAGGAGCTAGACCCCATTACTAGGACAATGGAGGAAGCAACTTTCCATGATTGTGGTAAATGAATTAATTCTTTTATTGACTTTTTGCATAGATTTAATTGTTTTATGATTTCTATTAATTACTTGTTATTTTGTCTGATGTCGCATGCTTAGTTTTAATTACTTTTGATACGTCATGCTTACAACTTACAAATAATGTTTTATAAAACTATTTTTGGCAAATAATTAGAATCACAACTTATTTTGCTTAATATATATTGCCTAGAGTTAATGACTGAATCACAACAATATGAAAAGTAGTGAAATCCTATGTCTCGGTGTCTCTTCATCTTATCACTATATTTGTATATATTTTCCTTATTAACTCTTAAAACAAATTCTCAACAAGTCTGAGTGAACGACAACCTTTCTTACCACTTTAAAAAATTCGATCAAGACCTTACAAGTCTGTGTTTGTAGAGATCTGATATGGACAAAGGTGTTATCTCTATAAACGTACCACCAGTCTTCGATGGATCAAATTACTTATGGTGAAAAATTATTATACGTGCCTTTCTTCAAGCGCGTGATTTTCAATCATGGATTTATGTAGTTAATGGTTATGATGCTCCCGTTGTGGCAGTAAGGAATGCGACCGTTCCTAAGGATATTGGTGCATATGACGCTGCTAAGATACTTGCTGCAAAGAAAAACTCCAACGGTTTGAATGTCATCATACATGCCATTACCCCAGATCTTCAGCACCATGTGACTACGTGCACTCGGTCTAAAGATGCTTGGGATATCTTAGAAACCGTATTCGAAGGAAATATCAGTGAAAAGGAAGCCAGGCTTCCAAACCTAAATTCCGATTGGGAAACCTTCGTATGGCAGATGAAGATTAATTTGATGAGTTTAATCACAAAGTGTCTGAAATTGTTAATGCATGTTTTGCATTGGGTAAGACTATTCCTGAAAATGACATTGTGATAAAAATTCTCAGATCGCTGCCATCTAGATACGATTCTAAGAAGCATGCCATCGTTGAAGGAAAAAACCTTGATACTCTTTCCAGAAGTACTCTTGTGGAAAAGATTCAATTACTTGATTTTGATCAGAATACAGTCAGAACTTCTGCGTTCAATGCTGTGATAATTCCAAGTGAAGCCTCTAACTTGTCATGGGCTTATGAATGCTGTTCTAATCATGTTGATTCTAATAAATCACTGATGGCACAAAATATCAAGGATATGGTAAAGAAAAACAAAAGATTCAAGAGATTGTCTTCTCTCTCTATTGCTTCTGATGATTCAAGTCAAGAAAAATCGCATGGTCACAACGTCTTACATACTACTGTAGTGTGTACGGAAAGTTCATCCTTCTCAGCAAAAGTTTCATTTAATTCAAACTCCAGTATGGAATGCGAATCAGAAACTGAGATCCTAGAATTTCTGAATAAGTCTAAAGAAATTCACCATGAAAATATTCAACTGAAAGAACTGTTGAATAAACTTGAGTCATCAGTATAGGTGAAATCTCTTGAGATTGACTGTCTTAATGATGAATTCACCAGAACCCTATTTCTAAAAGAAAAGGAAATCAATTCTCTCAAGTGTGACCTGCAAAGGTTGTCAGGAAGCTTAGAAAAGATTTCAACAATGTCATTTGTTCAAAAGGCTTTCGGAAACACACAAGGTTTAGGGTTCAAAGGTAAGACTGTAAGAACAACTAACTCGGTTGTTCCAACCGGTTTTGGATCAATCAAACTTGAGCGTTGTGATAAATAGGTATCAACTCTACAAAGCAAATCTTCTTTACTCTGCTCTTTTTAGGGAAGTACAAGTCATGTCCAGAGTAAGTGTTGGAGATTCAAGAGGAACTGTAAAAGAATTACCAAACTTCAAGATGACATGCAAAAGATGAATCTGACTATAGACAAGCAGTCAGAGACGCCTAGTTACTAGAATAAATCCAAAAGAATCAGAGGTAGACGAGGTAAGTCCGTTTACTCAACAAACCTTGAAATGTCACCCAGTGACACAAGATATGAACATTCTGTTCACTCTATTACTACCAAACCATAGTAATAAATCATTTCCTTATTTTAGACTTGAAAAATAAGGATTACTTCAAGGTTGATTCAAGTCTTGTAAATTTTTTGTTGATTTATCTGTTCCATATTGAGCAAGTAAATATTTTACTATTAAGATTGATAATGGATCATGAACCGTGGAGACTTTTTCAAGGTCCTTTAGGGTTTTGCTATCCTGAAGTCTATTTATGTTCATTTGTGAACTGTTCTTTACCTTCTTTTCTAAAGATACAATCTCATGGCCCCTATAACTGGAGGTACCACGAAAAGAGATGTTGTAGAAGCAGTTAATGTGTATTTGTGTGAAGGAATTGCTTCTTCAAGGAAAAGGAAGGCGAAAAACACGACTGGTAATCCAGGTTCTTCCTCTAACTGCCTATTGTCTGTTTATCATTACGATAATAAGTTTAGGGCCATGGTAGAGGATTTCACCAGGAAAAGAAATGATTTAAAATCTCGAATCATTTCTTCTATAAGAGATACATCTCACTATGAACAAATGTTTTCTCTAACAAAGAACACTTTACGTGAACTGAAAAGAGAACTTAGTGAGTTAACTGATATTTCTGAAGACTTGGAGGAGTTGAATGATCCTATTATCAATGGATTTTTCAATAATGAGAAGGAATTCTTTGTAGATGCCCTAAGAAAGCTCTACAATGTCTAGTAAATCTTCTTTTTATGTGTTTAGAAGAATAACTAGGGTTTGGAATATCCATTATTGTGAGTACACATAGCTATGTCCAACGATTTTCATCTTCAATGTTTTTAGATTTATTTATTTAAATTCTAAGTTATTTGGAAGATGATTTTCGCAATTTTAATCTTTGTGATTTTATATATTGCAAATTGTTATGGGATATGTTGTTTACGTCTGTAAACTTGTGACCGTCCCATAATTGTTCAAAAGTTATCTCTATTATGTTGGTATGAAAGTATTGATAGAAGATAGAATGAAATTTTGACATTACAAAAGTGAAAGCCTTTTATGTCATTGTTTTGATGTAAGAAATGATAAAACTTTTGCTTACAAGGATTAAGTCTATTGTATGTCATTGTGCAAATAGTGATGGAAAATAGTATGAATCCTTGTCTATTCCGCAGTATTGGTCGATCTCCGATCCACATTTTTGTGCATATACTGTGTTGCTCCATAAGTTTTCTTATGTTTGAGCATGATCAATTGAATTGATTATTCTCTTGTGGTCAGTTTAGTTGTTGCTCCGTAAGTTCTCTTATGACAAGCATGTCCAATGTAGGATCAGAATCTCGCAACAACTATGTCTCAGCGAAATTATCAATGGTATTGCACAATAGCGTCGCAGGACAATTTCAGAAACGACGTCAGCAAGGATCATGAGAAAGATATGATAGTCTTGCGAAAATTAGAGAGCTTGCGAAGTGAACATTTGTAAGGTTGCGAGAATGCATATCCGAAAATAAAGGACATATTAGCTGTCATCCACTATGTATTTCCTTATAAATAGTCATTCGAGTTGCAAATGAGGGAGAGATCTTTTTTGAATTAAGAAACAAGTAAATAGGAGAGAGAAAGTTCAGAGCATAGTTTATTCTTGATTTATTTATCTTTCTTGTAAGAACATTCAAAAATTAATCAATAAAATTAAGAGTGTTAACCTAAAAATGAGTTGATCATCAATGAAATCATATGAGGGGTGTAGTGTAGAATTTCCTGCAACTACATAATGGCGCTATAAACATGGACTCAGTGAATTGTAGATGGAAAGTTGAAGATTGTTGGTTGAGAATATTCAAATCAAGAAAGTGATTAAATAAATCAGTGAATCAGTTAAAAGAAAGATGAGAAGAATTAATGAAAATGGCAAAAGATTGGAGTATAATATGATAACAAAAAGCTTGATCAATGAATTTCATGAAAACGTCAAAGGAAGAATACATAGACGAAATTTTGAAGGGAAGAAAATTATAGCGGTAGAAAAAATATCACCCTTGAAAGAGTGGGAAAAGCAAAAAATTACATCCATGGCGGAAGAAATACCAAAAGAAAATTTAAATCATACATCTCCGTTGGTCATTACAGTGCCTGTTACACGAAAAGAGAAGGATACAGCAATAAAATCCGCAGGAGAATGGATGTTGAACGGAACTTTAATCGATACAGGAAGTTCAGTTGACATAATATTTTATCCTGCATTCCGGGGAATGGGATTTAAAGATGAAGAAATGTCCAATTCAGCATATTTTGTTCACGGCTTTGGAAAATCCACAACAAAACCTAAAGGAGAAATAGTGGTGCGAATTCCACTTGGAGAAATCGAAACATATGTAACATTGTGTGTGGTGGATATGTAATCTCCATATAATATGTTATTAGGAAGATCATGGATACATGCGATAAAAGTTGTGGTATCAACGTTGCATCAATGTATTAAATTCCCCACTCCAAGTGGAATAGGTGAAATTAGAGGAGATGTTGACAATGCGAAATTATGCCATCAAATTGAAGTAAAGCATTATGAAGAACAAGCAAAAAGGAAACAATTTCGCAGAAAATTGGAAAAGGAAGCAAAGAAGGAAGAAGAATTTAGAGTTTATATGATAAGGGCGAAAGAAGGAAAAGGAATACCCAGTGAAATTTCGGAAGAAGGGGAAGAACCCATAAAGGAAATAAAAGAACCAACACCAATGGGAGAACCTAAATCCAGTTACACTTCCGCATAACCAACAAAAGAAATAAATATTGGGACTGTAGAGGAGCCTCTAAGGTTGATAATTGGAACCAAAATGGATGTAGAAGAAGAAGAAAGAACTGTCAACTTGTTGCGAGAATATAAGGATATTTTCGCATGAAACATGGATGAGATACCAGGAATAGATCCCTCAATTGCTTGCCAAAAATTGGAGATTAACAAAAATGTGAGACCATTTAAACAGAGAATAAGAAAAATTGCAACAACTTACCATTTCCAAATAGAAGAAGAATTACAGAAAATGCTTGAGGCAGGAATTATAAGAGAAGCTAAGTACCCAGAATGGATAACGAATATGGTCATTGTTCCAAAGAAAAACAAGGGAATCAGGATTTGCATAGATTTCACTGATTTGAACAAAGCTTGTCCCAAAGATAGTTTTCTGTTACCCGATATTCCTCAAATGGTGGAATTTGCAACGGGAAATGATAGGGTATCATCTTTAGATGGTTACAAAGGGTATAAAAAAATTCCTCTCGCTGAAGAAGATCAAGAACATACTGCTTTCTTTTCCCCTAGAGGTTTATATTGTTACACGAAAATGCCATTTGGTTTGCGAAATGCGGGAGCGACATATCAAAGAATGGTAGAGAAGGTGTTCGCAAAATGGATACATAAAACATTAGAAGTATATGTGGACGACATGCTAGTAAAGAGTAAAGAAGCGAAAGACCATGTACAAGACTTGAGGGAGATTTTTGAACAAATGCGGCAGTATAACATTAAATTGAATCCTGAGAAGTGTACTATTGGAGTGGCATCGGGAAAATTTTTAGGCTACATTGTATCAAAGGAAGGAATACAGGTTGATCCAGAAAAAGTGCAAGCAGTCCGTGACATGCCAACACCAGCAACAATAAAAGATGTACAGAAGTTGAATGGGCTTCTAGCTTCGCTGGGTAGATTCATTTTGCGATCATCAGACAAATGCAAATATTTTTTCGATATACTCAAGAAGGGTGCAAAATTTAAATGGAGTGATGAATGTGAAAATGATTTTCAAGGAATCAAAGAACATCTTATGAATACAACTATTTTGCAAAAGGCAGTACCATGAGAAGAATTATTGATTTACCTTGCGACAACGTCGCATGCGTTAAGTGTTGTGTTATTGCGAGTAGACGCAGGAGTAGAGAAACTCATTTATTACATTAGAAAAACTTTTAATACTGCTGATAAGAATTACTCAAAGATTGAAAAGTTAATCTTAGCATTGGTTTATGCATCATTTAAGCTCCGCATATACTTTCAAGCACACAAGATAATGTATTAACAAAAGTACCAATTGAATCAGTGATGAAGAATTCTAAAAGATCAGGAAGGGTAGACAGATGGAATGCACAAGTAGGCCATTTTGATATTAAATATGAAATTTTGTCTTCACCAAAATCACAAGTTGTTGTGGATTTCTTGGCAGAATTTCCTTTAGAAGAAGATGAAGTAGTAGAAGAAATGATGGATGTAGAAGAAGAACATGGAGATCCAAAAGATTTATTAACAGAACCAAATAGATGGGAAATATTGGTAGATGGATCATCAAATGGAGAAGGAAATGGAGTTGGAATTGTTTTAATTTCGCCAGAAGGAATAAAGATGGATTTTTCATTCAGATTGGAATTTGCATCCACTAATAATGAAACAAAATATGAAGCTGTGGTACATGCTTTAAAATTCGCAATAGAAATGAAACTAGAAAATGCCAGGATCACTAGTGATTCGCAGCTAGTTATTCGCCAAATAAAAGGAGAGTATACTACAAATGAACCATCCTTGAAGAAATACAAGAAGATGGTTGAAGAATTATCAGCGAAAATCCCAAAGATAAAATGGAGGAACATTTCAAGAAAGGATAATAGACTCGCAGACACTTTTGCTTTTATCTCAAGCATGATGACAGATCCAACTGCGAGATGCATAAAAATACAAACACTTCTGTCACCATCAACAAATAAGGAAGAGGAAGATATGGATGTGATGGTGATAGATAATGAAAAAGAAGAAAAAATGAACAATGTCGCAGACTGGAGAATGTAATTTCACGCATATTTGGCGAAAGGAGAAACACCAAGAAATACATTGGAAACACACAAGTTAAAAATCCGAGCAACGAAATATGAATTAAGAGATGGGTTGCTATACCGAAAATCCTTTAGCGGACCATCACTCAGATGTTTGACACGAGAGGAAGGAAAATAGGTGCTGAAAATGTTACATAGTGGAGATGCTGGCAATCATAGTGGAGGAAGATCTTTGGCACATAGAGCAAAAATGCAAGGTTATTATTGGCCATACATGCATGAAGATGCAAAACAAATATCAAGACGCTGCGAATATTGCCAGCGACATGGAAAGAAAATACATGCACCAGGAGCACTATTGTCACCTTCAACCAGTGTATGGCCCTTTGGAAAATGGGCTTAGACATTGTGGGGCCATTTTTACCAGGAACTGGACAAAGAAGATACTTAATAGTCGCAACATATTATTTCACAAAATGGACATAAGTAAAGGAAGTACAACATATTCGCGACAAAGATATCTTTACATTCATATTCGAAAATATTATTTGCAGATTTGGAATTCCTGCACAGTTGGTATCTGATAATGGGAAACAGATTGAGGGGCAAAATATAGAAATGTTACTTAATGCATTCAAGATAAAATGTGGAAAGTCCACTCCTTTATATCCACAAGCTAATGGGCAAGTAGAAGCAACAAATAAAACAATTGCAAATATATTAAAGAAGAAATTGGAAGGACATCACAGATCATGGTGCGAACAAGTACATAATGCAGTATGGGATTATAATACAACTAGAAGAGAAGCTACTGGAATGTCACCTTTTTGTTTAACATACAGAGTTGAAGCGGTGTTACCAACAGAAGTTGTTATTCCAACAACAAAAAGAGAAGCTTGGGAGAAAAATCTTAGTGCGGGTTTAATTTTAAACAAACTTGATGAATTAGAAGAAAAAAGAGAAAAAACTTTACAACATATGGAGAATTATCAGTGAAGATTAGCTCGAGAATATAATAAACGTGTCAAAATACGTGAATTTCAACCAGGAGATTTAGTTTTGCGAGAAACACCAGTATATCAGCGAGAAAATGGTGGAAAATTAGCGAAAAAATGGGATGGACCTTACATCATTAAGGAAATAGTTGGAACAAGAGCTTATAGATTAATGGATCCAGAAGGGAGAGATGTTGGTTATAGATTAGATAGACCATGGAACAGGTTGTATTTGAGAAGATATTATCAGTAAGAATCTTTGGGAAGCTATGAATTCTGAAAAAGTAATTGCAGAATTACTCATATCAAAAGAAGATCATGATGTGCGAAATTGTCGCAAAGATAACCACAGAACAATGACATAAAAGAAAGGGGCGAACCTTTATAGCGTACACCCTAGTTCGCGAATAAAATTTCGCAAGAGGAAAATGTAAGACCTAAACTACGTCATATTAGGGGGTACCTGATACATGGCTCAGGGAAAGGCTACACCGCCACCGGAACCTGAGTCATGGAGATTTGGGGTCAATAAAGCCCATCCGGGAGAGGCACCTTGGATTCTCAACTTAAGTAATAAGGACTCTCTCAAGGAGTGCAGAATTTGATCAAGGCGTCGAGGTACACGGTTGAGTCAAGGGTATCGGGGGCGTTTGAAGCGTCCTTTCCATTCTTGACAAGTCTTGGCTTATACTGCACTCGTCCTGAAGAAAACCTCACTTAGGGTGTAGTCTCGTAACCATAAGCCCTATAGGCAAAAGGGATAAGAGTCTGCGAAAATAGCTGGTTGTTGTTAAGACTGGATGGGAGGAGCTAACCTTGTATGGTAGAAGTACGCCTCCTTGAAGGGGAAACCAGGGGGGAGATAAGGGCGGCACCCTCCATTAGGGAGCTGATAAGTGTCTTAAGACGCAAATGTCATGAGTCTTCTATTCGTAAGGATATTAAAGCTTGTCATATTTGTGCAACAATCCTGAAGAGGCAATAATACAAAAGAAAAAGATAAGGCGAGATCAATGGGTTTTCGCATGAAAGTGCAAAGACGTTAGGCGATTTCGTCGCAAGACGGCAATGTCATGGGTCTTTATTTTCGCAAGAATATTTAGGCCTGTCATATTGTCGCAACATTCCTGAAGAGGCCAAAATACAAAAGAAAAGGTTAAGACAAGATCAATGGGTTTTTGTATGAAAATGCAAGGACGTCCTGCGATTTTGTCGCAATGACAAGAGATGGCATAATAAGACCTTTAATTAGGAAGGCAAAATAAGACCATATGATAAAAAAATTGATGATAAGCATTCACAACAGATTATTTTGTGAAAAGAAAGATAATGAGAGGCAAGTATGAGAATCGATATACAAGAAGCATTATCTTTCTTATCAACAAAATATTAAAAGGAAAAGTTGACTTCAAAGTTATTGAAAAGTGTAGCTCTCAAAAGTGATAAAAATAAGACAGCTCAAGAAAACAAAGCTAAAAAAGAAGCTCAAGCTTCAATATTAATATCAGTAGCAGGAGATGACATAAATTCTTCGCCAACATTCTCGCAAGCTTCTCCTTCATTTCGGCTTTGATCTTCGCCATGACAAGCATTTTGATTATCGCCAGCAATTACTTCTTCAGGAGAAATTTTTTTCTCATTATGATTAACACCAGTAGATACTTATTTAGAAGGAATCTCTTCTTCATCTTCAAGGAAATTATCCTCTGCACCGCTTTCGTAATCGTAATCACTATCAGCAGGACGAGGAACTTCATCATCATCTACTTCTAGAGGATCAATTGATGTAGGAGGAAGAGAGTTGGACAGTAAGATGTCATTTACAAGGACTTCTGCCCGGAGATGAACTTGGCGAAGAAGTGCTCTTTGATGATTCCTATCTTGAATATCTTTAAAATAAGCAAGGTAATCAAGTCTTCTTTCTTCTCGATCGCGAGAACCAGTGAGAGTAGAGACGAGCAAGGCATTCTCTTTGCAAATTTTGGCATATTTAGCCTCCAAGTCAGAAATAGAGGAATGAAGATTCTTCTCAGACTCTGCGAAAAATAGAATACAAAATTTTGTTAAAATAAGGAATTCAGAGAGATATAACAAAGAAAAGATAATTAAGGCAGTCAAACTATTATGACTACCTTCCTTTTGCGAAATAAGGTGTTGAATCAAGGATAGACAACTATTATCCCAATGGTCCATGGCGTCATCAAATTTATTTCCAACTAAGCCTTTAAGTCGAGACTGAAGATTTTTCTCTTTAGAAACAAGGAAGGCATTTTTCTTCGCAAGAGAAGAATAAGATTCTTCTAATTTGGAATATTGTTCTTTAAGCTGATTTGTCTTCACACTTAAAGTTATTCTACCTTGAATGAGTGTATCTCTTTCAGCGATAGATGATTCTGTTACTTCTTTAAGTTCATTTCTTAAAGAGCGAAGAGATTTCTCTTGGTCAACACATACTTTTTGGAGAATATTAAGTTGTTGCGAAGATATCGCCATCTTGTTTAAATAAACTCGCTTCTCTTGAGATAAGGTTTTATTCTCATATGATAAAGTTTTCATCCCTAAATTAGCTTTGGTTAAGGAATAAGAAAGACGAGATACTTCATTACTTAATAGATCTTGTCTTTAAACTAATTGGGTATTTTCATTGGTAAGATTATTTATTTGGTCAAGGGAATATGAATAGAGGTTATCTAATTGGTTATATTGATCCATTAAAACTTCTTTATCAACACGGGCTTCTTCAACAACAGATTCAAATTGATATCTCTCCATTACTCGTTTCTGATTTAATGCTTAACACGCGAAAGAGGGATTTAAAGGATAATTAAACATGGGAAGGATAAAACCATCAAAAAGGCAAATTAAATACATAGATGAGGAAATCATACCTCTTAATTCATCATTCTTCTTGTGAAGATTGTCACGATCCAGCAAAACATTCTGAAGTTTCTGATTTTCAAGACGAAGAGCATTGCATTTTTTTTCTAAAGCTGTCTGCGAAGCATCTTTATCAGAACCCAAATGCTTGCTCAGAATTTCGCTAAAATTATACTTGATGGGATCAGTAGAAGACTTCTTGCCATCATCCAGAATCTCAGATAAAACCTTGAAAGCCATATCTATCCCTTCCACGGTTTCTTTTGATAGAGGAAGAGACTTGGGTAGAGAACTAGTAGAGATAGAAGGTTGAGAAACATTCTCAATGGGAAAAGAAGAGATTTTATTCACAGAAGGACCCATAAAGGGAATTTCAATCATAGAAAGATCGACTGGAGAAATGAAATCAGAGGAAACATTTTCGCGAGTTGGAGATAAAGGTTTATCTTGCGAAGAGGTCGCAGGAGATTTGGAAGAAATGAAATCAGAAGCAGCATCTTCCCGAACTGGAGATAAAGGTTTATCTTTCGAAGATGTCACAGGAGATTTGGAAGAAATGAGTAGGTGGAAGGGAACAGAAGTTGGAACAGTCTTGAGGTGGCGAGATTTCTTATGAGGTTTATAAAGATCTTTATCACCCTGCGAATAACAATCTAGATAAGAAACAAAGGCAACAATATTGTTATTAGAAAAAGATAGTGTTTCTTACTACCTTCTCATTCACAGACTTTCTTTTGTGTGCGACAACTTTATGCTATGATTTGGGATTGTTAGGGTTCTGAACTGTAAATTTAGTGTTGGAGCCGCTTTTGCTGAAATAACAAGAGTATGGGAATCACATAAATAACATAAGGCGATAAACAAGATTAATTTCAAATATATCAATTTCAGCAAAACTTATAAGGAATAAAAGAGAAGACTAACCTTGATGAATCCATGAAAAATGATAGTAGGGAGATTGTCTCGAAGAAGATCACGAACTATGAAGATCTAGTTTGAAGATGAAGAAGAGTTTAAAAAGATTGAAGAGGAAAGAAGAAAAATTGCAATAATGGGATTTGCAGAAGAACGATGAAGTTGCAGAGAGAATAAAAGGAAAGAAGAAGAGAATGAAAAGACATATATACAGAGGGAATTTTTCCTCGAGAAAATAAAACGGTTAATACGGAAAGATTTAAGCGGTTAAAAAGTAACGGTTACAAAAGACGTGTCGAGAAATAAATAAAAGAAATAATACGTGTGATAAATGTGGAATATGAAAAGATAAGTAGTTTCGGCATTTCTCACATCATTCTCTACTTTGCAGAGAAGATGTAGGATAAGAATCTCGCAACAACTATGTCTCAGCGAAATTATCAATGGTATTGCACAATAGCGTCGCAGAACAATTTCAGAAACGACGTCAGCAAGGATCATGAGAAAGATATGATAGTCTTGTGAAAATTAGAGAGCTTGTGAAGTGAACATTTGTAAGGTTGCGAGAATGTCGCAAACCATATCCGAAAATAAAGGACAGATTAGCTGTCATCCACTATGTATTTCCTTATAAATAGTCATTCGAGTTGCAAAGGAGGGAGAGATCTTTTTTGAAGTAAGAAACAAGTAAATAGGAGAGAGAAAGTTCAGAGCATAGTTTATTCTTGATTTCTTTATCTTTCTTGTAAGAACATTCAAAAATTAATCAATAAAATTAAGAGTGTTAACCTAAAAATGAGTTGATCATCAATGAAATCATATGATGGGTGTAGTGTAGGATTTCCTGCAACTACATCCAATTGAATTGATCACTTTATTGTGGTTAATTTAGTTGTGTAATTCCAATTGAATTAATCATGAGTTTTCTTGTGGTTAATTTAGTTGTGCATTTCGATTGGATTAATCATGAACTCTTTTGTGGATAATTCAATTGAATACTTTGGACTCAAATTCGTGTTTTCATGTGATTTGGTTGTGTCCAAAGAAATCCTTCTTTTCTTGTGAAAGTAAGGTCGCCTTTGTTTTTCTTTCGAGAATGACATTTTATGGGGGAGAGTTCTTTTTGAACTTGTGCTTCATTGCCAAATCTTTGTGGGGAGTGCGTCTGTGGAATATTACAGGGGTTATTTTGTATCTTTATAAACTCCTTTGATGAATGAATTTAGCTTAGGCTTTATGATGGCATCTAAATAAGTTGATATGGTATTCTCTTTTGGTCATGAAGTATCTCTATGAAAATTTCATGAGGACCCCACTAGTTTTCGTACCTTTGCCAATTTATATTGACAAAAAAGGGGGAAATTAATGTGTAGTGTGATACTACAAATACATATGGTTTACGGATCATTATGTAAGGGGGAGTGGTTTTCATGTCAAGATGAAGTATTGACTAAGGGGGAGTGATATATATCACCATAGTATTTTTGTCAAAGTTGTGATACAATTGAACTTTGACGCTGTGTAATAATATTATGACATTGTATAACAATGATCGAGAGCATTTGTTTTCTCATTGTTATCGCTAAAAGAATGTTAGTGATCAAAACTATAAGTCTTGATTTATAGCCTACTTATAGATGTCTCGGACTAGGACATAGTTTGTGTAGTTGAGCTTAGACTTCACGGCGCTTATCACTTGAAGACGAAGAACTACTAAGGAGAGCTTGTGGAACTTCATCGACAAAAGGTATGTGGAGACTTAAACTCAACTATCACTTGGAAAGTTTATTTCAACTCTATCTCCTATATTGAGACATAAGTTGTGTTACGATATATTTTTCTCTATACACATTTGAGATTTCGAGCTGAGTATATCTCGCTTACATATTTCTCGAAATATGTGTTGGTAAGCTTTCGCTTCGACCAAGTTCATCTTATATCATGAGAAAATTATCGAGTAACATCTTACATGGTTTGTGTGAAACAATCATTTGGTGTAAGACTTATAATGTTTCTATAATGATTATTTCAATATCTTGAAAATTGTTTTGATGCTAATAGTGTGTGAAAACGTCTATTGTCATTATAAAAGAATGTTTCAATGATTGAAATAAAGAGTTTAGAATCTTGTAAGCATCTTTGGATATAAGCATAGTGTGTTCACACATTAGTGTATAAGTCCAAAACCAGGAGCCTAAAAGTATGCATACTTGTGTGTATATAAAAAGGTTGTAGGAGACCGGGTAACTATGCTTACCCTTACGCATAATGGCGGAAGTTCACGTCCGCGAATTTCTGTTGAGTTTGAAAACTGTAGGATCAGAATCTCTCAAAAATTATGTCTCAGCGAAGTTATCAATGGTATAACACAATAGCGTCGCAGAACAATTTCAGAAACGACGTCAGCAAGGATCATGAGAAAGATGTGATAGTCTTACGAAAATTAGAGAACTTGCGAAATTAACATTTGTAAGGTTGCGAGAATGTCGCAAACCATACCCGAAAATAAAGGACAGATTAGCTGTCATCCACTATGTATTTCCTTATAAATAGTCATTCAAGTTGTAAAGGAGGAGAAATCTTTTTTGAGTAAGAAACAAGTAAATAGGAGAGAGAAAGTTCAGAGCAGAGTTCATTCTTGACTTCTTTATCTTTCTTGTAAGAACATTCAAAAATTAATCAATAAAATTAAGAGTTTAGACCTAAAAATGAGCTGATCAACAATGAAATCATATGAGGGGTGTGGTGTAGGATTTCCTGCAACTACATAATGGCGCTAGAAACAGGGACGAGTTCAAGATTATTCTAGAGAAAGCTAAAGATTGATATTGATATTTGTGAAAATTTAAAGTGATTGATTAAGAATTTTTCATAATTTCTTGCAATACTGTTAGCATTGAAGAAATGGCTAGAAGAAGAAATACATCGGAACAACCAACTACTATTAGAAGAAGCAAGAGAATTGCTGGAAGAGAAAGAAGTGAAATGGAAGAATCTACTAGAATGAGAAATAACAGAGAAAATCTAATTCAATCACCAATTCAACAAACGTTAGTTCAAGAGAGGAATACAGATTATGACAGAGTGAGCGTACACACTTGGCGATCAAATTCAGCAGAAGAAATAGAAGAAAAGCAACAAAATAGAAATTATAGACAGGAAGAGAGAAATCAAGAAGTAGATGAAGGAATAATTCATGGAAATGAGGAAATTGGAGCGTTAGAAACATTGAGACGAAGAATACATGAAGAAAGAAGAGTCGAGGCAAAGGAACATGCGAATTTAACAAGGAAAAATCACGAATTAAGGATGAAGAATATCAGATTGCAGAATAGAAGATCGAAAAGTATTACAAAATCATGTTCTAGATCGACTAGAAGAGAAATGAGGCAAAATTCACCCACGATCAATGCTGGAAACAATATTCAAGAAGAAATATCAAATCCTAATAAAGAATATCGCAACAATAGAGAAAGAACTGATGATCGTTACATTCCACAAAATGAAACTTTTGATGATGGGCAAATTGGAGGAAATCAAGAGAACGGGCAAATTCAGAGACAGAATAACCAATATGGCGAAGGAAATCAAGAGCGAAGAAGAATTTTACATGTGAGAGAAAATCAAAGAAATCAACAGACAATTGAAGAAGAAATTGAAAGACATAATGTTGAACAAGCATGTTTAATCTGCGAACGTGAAAGTTTGGGAGCGGAAATGGAAGAGCAAGAGCTTCAGGAGACAATTCGCCAGAAAAATCATGACAATCGAGAAAGAAGGCATATACAAAACCGGAATAATGATAATCTCAATGAGGAGTATGATAGAGTGAAGAGAATGTCTGAAAGACAGCGAATTGAGTTGATAAGAAATGAACAAAATTATGGAGGGGAAAATGAACGAGATCATCATTTGCGAATTCAAGATAGGGATGAGGAAGAGAATCGCAGAAGAAGACGAGATGAGGATAATGAAGAAGAGATACGAAATTTCACAAGAGAAGATAGACGTGAACGCAGAAGAAGAGAAGCAAAATTAAAGAGACCAATGGGCCAAGATTCAGGTGTAAATAAACAAATCTTGAAAGAATTAGAAGAAATGAGAGGAATTCTAAATAACAGAGGAGAAGTAGGTAGAATACAATTGGATGAAGCAATAGAAGAAGCTGCGAAAACTCCATTTACAAGGGAAGTACAATTAGGAGGATTACCACCGAAATGCAATTTGCCCGCATTAACCAGCATTTTCGATGGAACAACTTGTGGAATTCAACACATTAAAGCTTATATGAGGTGCATGTTACAATGGGAAAATCATGATGCAGTATTGTGCAAATATTTTGCATCCAGCTTAACAGGAGAAGCGTTAAAATGGTTTGAAGGTTTACCAAAGAATACAATAACCTCCTTCAATCATTTGCAGACCACATTCTTGGGAGCATATATAAGTAATAATTCCTCACGACCTGGTATAGAAGATGTATTCGGATTAAAACAAAAGATTGGCGAAAGTTTGAAACACTTGACTAAAAGATGGAGAACTATGTGTAGCGAAATGGCTGTCCGTGTAGATGAGAGATATCTCATATTATCATTTATCAATGCTATGTTTGCAACAAACCTGTTGTATGTTCAAATTTTCAGAGTCAAGAATACGATTACAATGACTGAATTGTGAGAACTTCAAGAAGAATACATTGCTTTACAGGAAAAACAAAATGAAATGGAATCATATCCAGTTGCGAACACCAGCTCACAAACAGCGAATGCAAGCTTATTACCCAAGCTAATAAACACAGTGGCGAATACTTCGCAAGTACAACAAGAAAAGGAGACAAGTAATAATCAGCAGAAATTGGTAGCTATGGGGAGTCGAGGTCAAGAAGAGTATGAAAGACAAAGAAATTTCTACAGTCGTGGAGGAAATAACAAGATTCAAAGACTCGATCAACCGCAAGAAACTTATGGAGGTCAAAGACCAAACTTTAATAGAGCGCAAGGAGGTCACCAAGTAATATGGGAAGAAATCAAGATGCCAACTCTAAATGCAAGTGTAGAGAAGATATGGGAAGCTATATTTTTGATGGAGAATATACCAACACCATGGAACATGGGAACAGAACCGCCCCCAAATCACAGAAGTCATGAATTTTGTTCTTATCATCATTTTCATGGACATGCCACAAACGATTGCAGAAATGTAAAGAGAATTATTTTGAGAATGATAGATCAAGGAAAACTAAACGACTTTCTAGTAGGGCATCCGCAATCTCAACCATTACCACCACCGCCAGAACATCACAAAATGAATACGATGAAAAAGAAATAAACATTCTTCATAGAAGTTGGTGCAAAAGCAAAAAATCTATTCTGTCACTCTATCGTACATTCATATAAGACAATTGAAGATTTTCATGATAATGTTTTAAGTATAGTGTTCGCAAGAGATAATAATGGAAGAGAAGTTATGAATACTGCGAAAATTTCACGACTAGAGGAATGGCAGAAACAGATCATTTCTTTTACCGCAGAAGAAATTCCCGAAGGAGAAGAGGTGCATGACAATCCATTGGTAATAAAATTAGAAATTAATCCAAAACCAAAAGAAGATGAGGATGATGAAGATAAAGATTCATGGGCAATCAATAGAATCCTAGTCGATACTGGAAGCTCTGTGAACATCTTATTTTATCATACTTATAAAACCATGGGCGGAAGAGATGATGATCTTATACCTTCAACATATAAGATATATGGTTTTAATGGTACTGCTAACAAGCCTAAAGGGGAGGTTACTATGCAAATTCCATTGAAGGGAATATCTTCTGAAATCTCATTCTGTGTAGTTGATGTAGAATCACCCTACAATGCATTAATTGTCCGACCTTGGCTACATGGGATTCTAGGTGTAGCTTCAACTTTCCATCAATGCATCAAATTCCCTCACCCCAATGGTGTAGGAATCATAAAGGGAGATTGGGTTGAAGGAAAGAAATGTTACGAAACTGAGATAAAATCTTGCGAAGGAAGAGCAAACAAGAAGGAAAACTGGCGACACAAAATCAAGGATGTACAAAGAAGTGAGAAGTTGATGGTGGATACAATCGAAAAGAAAGGAGAAGAGATGTTGCAAAATTAATGCTAGCTCAGAATAAAAAGGATGAACATACCATTACCAAGGAAGCAGTAGCAGAAAATCATAAAGAAGCAGAGGAGGGAAAAAGTAATAAAAACAAGAAATGTATGAATGATTAAGTTGTTGCGATAATCTCGCAATAAGTAAAATTCTCAAAATACATTTGATTGAAAAACAAAATTGAGATTGCGAAATTTAGATACAATAGTATGAATTGCGAGACTCTCACAAAGATAATGAATTTTACAGAAAATAATCAGAGAAGAATGACATAAAAGAAAGGGGCGAACCTTTATGGCGTACACCCTAGTTCGCGAACAAAATTTCGCAAGAGGCAAATGTAAGACCTAAAGTACGTCATATTAGGGGGTACCTGTTATATTGCTCAGGGAAAGGCTACACCTCCACCGGAACCTGAGTCATGGAGATTTGGGGTCAATGAATCCCATCCGGGAGAGGCACCTTGGATTCTCAACTTAAGCATATGACTTAGGTTGGGCGACTAAGGTAATACGGACTCTCTCAAGGAGTGCAGAATCTGATCAAGGCGCCAAGGTACACGGTTGAGTCAAGAGTGTCGGGGGCTTTTGAAGCGTCCTTGCCATTCTTGACAAGTCTTGGCTTATACTGCACTCGGTCTGAAGAAAACCCCACTTAGGGTGCAGTCTCGTAACCATAATCCTTATAGGCAAAAGGGATAAGAGGCTGCGAAAACAACTGGTTGTTGTTGAGACTGGATGGGAGGAGCTAACCTTGTATGGTAGAAGTACGCCTCCTTGAAGGGGAAACCAGGGGGAGATAAGGGCGGCACCCTCCATTAGGGAGCTGATAAGTGTCTTAAGATGCAAATGTCATGAGGAGGATATTAAGGCTTGTCATATTTGTGCAATAATCCTGAAGAGGCAATAATACAAAAGAAAAGGATAAGACGAGATCAATGGGTTTTCGCATGAAAGTGCGAAGACGTCCTGCGATTTCGTCGCAAGACGGCAATGTCATGGGGCTTTATTTTTGCAAGAATATTTAGGCCTGTCATATTGTCGCAACATTCCTGAAGAGGCCATATTACAAAAGAAAAATTTAAGACAAGATCAATGGGTTTTTGTATGAAAATGCAAGGACGTCCTGCAATTTTGTCGCAATAACAAGAGGTGGCATAATAAGACCTTTAATTAGGAAGGAAAAATAAGACCACACAGGAATGAGATTTTGAAAAGAAACAAAATCCACTTCGCAAAAAGTTGCGAAATTATACAATAAGAAAAGTTTTATGACATCTCTCATTTGGATTCAAATAACAGAGGCAAGTGTGTGAATGTGTGAAATTAGAGGATGTTATTGATGAGTGCTAAAAAGTGCATATTTCTATATATTTTCTTGGCATTTAACTCATCTTTTGTGCATTAATTCTACATTTTATCCCATATTCTGTGTTTTCGTTGTTTTCAAGAATAAATACTTTTCTTAATTAATTTTGCATTTTTAGATACTAAATAAAGCCTGGTTAACTCACGGAGCGACAAGAGCAAAGGAACGGCAAAGACTCTCGCTAGGAGGAAGGGAAGAATGATGTTTGCAAGAGACGGATCAACGAGAAGTGGGCTTGAAGAGGAAGAATTGTTCTTAAAGAAGATATGGGCTTGGCATACCCAAGGCCCAAAACCCTCACCCAAATCCATTTCCTATATCCATACCAGTTTCCCTTTCTAGCCGTCAGATTGGATCATCTCAGCATCCTACGGTCGCAGCATCGCCGTACATCAAAGTCTGAAACTCCTGTCTAACACTACAGCACCTAACTCCATCTGGAGCCGTCAGCTTCGTTGTATCACTTAATCCAACGGTCGCTCAGAGCCTTCTTCTATCTTGCCGTCCGATTCATTTCATCATCTCATCATCCTACCGCTGAGCTTCGCAAATCATCAAAATGGATGCGCCCGCTCAACACCTAAGCATCAAACCCGTCGACCCAAAACAAACACCCACTCTCTTCTTCCCCAAATACACTTCCCCCAAATTTCTCCTCTTCCCCCGACCATGGCAGACACTGCCATGTCTGCTCCGCCGTCTCCATCTCCACCACAACCACAAGGACACCACCACCATCACCTACCTCTTCCCTAGTCGTGTCTGTCTTGTTCTTAGCATTGATTTTTGATGCTACCAAGAAGACAAACATAACCAGGGTTTCACCACAGTGAAGAGAAGACAAAATTTGGGAGAAATTCGAGTAGAGGATTAGCAGAGGAGGAGAAGTACAAGCATGGGTCGAGTCTATTTGCATCAGAGGGTGAGTTAATTTTATTTATCGAAACCCTAATCCTGCTGATTTGGGGATTTTCAAATTAGGGTTTGTAGAAATTTAGGGTTTTGTAAAAACTATAAATAGGAAACGATGTAGAATGTTAAAAGGGTTCTTGGGTCATCCGAGATACCCCCTAATTGGGTTAATCTCATTTTTCAATCCAATGCATATCTTCTTCTTATCCACTGTTAATGTCTGTTGTGTTAGTGTTCACTGTTTTGTTAATGTTTAAGTTTCAAGTATGTTTTTTCATGTGTAGTTAACTTTCTTGTGCTATTTCATTATGTTCTAAATCACTGGTGCTAAGGTTGAGATGAAATTTAATTCCTGTTAGGTGGTAAAATATTAGGAAGGAATTCTTGTAGTGATCAGTTGCCTAGGGAAGTGATGAACTTAGTATGTAATATCACCTGTGATTGAGTGTGCCTTAAACAGACACTCAATGCTAGGGGTGAGTGAGTAACTCAGCTCATTAACTTTCCACAAAAGCATACCCTGGATTATAAGGAAGGCACGAAACTCCCCCTTTGTCCATTAGGGACAAGAACCTAAGCCTGAAGTGCTATTATCTAGCTAGGTATAAAATGGATTCAAGACCTAGTGTCTTACTGTTTTAACCCTTAGCTCATTATCAACATCTTCATGTCACTTATTACCTTTGTCTCTGTTACTTTTAAGTTATTATTGTTGCTCTTGCTCACCACTGTCAATATCTTCACTTTTACTCACTGTCAACATTTATGTCTTGCATCACTATTCACTGCCTTCATCCATCACTGCTCACTACCACTCTAGATCATTGTCACTGTCACCATAGTTTACTGCCCTTAGCTCACTGTAGGATAACTTTAGCTAGGAAGATTTCAATCACACTCAAGTCCCTGTGGAATGACCCTGTTCTTGCACACAAGCTACAACTGACCCTGTGCACTTGCAGGTATAACATGTAGGCTGCTTCATTGTCTTATTTTCTTACACTCTTAGAAGCCTACCAAGTTTTTGGCGCCGCTGCCGGGGACTTGGTGTCGTGTAGTGAAGTCTTTGCATCTTAGTATAAGCATTTAGTGCATCATAACTTGCATTTTCATCTTTGCATAATTTTTCATCTTTGCATCATTTTCCCTTGCCGTTCTTGTTGTTCTTGACAGCTTCTGTTGAGCTTTCCAGGTGCTCCTGTTGCTGTGCTGTTGTGACTCTGTTTTGCTTGGCTGAGCCCTTGTTGTTGCTGCTGATTGAGTTGCAGCTGGGCCTGCCACTTGCTGCTACTTTCTTCCTCTTTCCTGTTGCTGCTGCCAGCCTCTGCTGCTGCCAAGACTACTGTTGTAGCTGTTGTGGTGCTCCTGCTTGTGCTGCCTCTGCTGTTGCTGGTGAACTGGTGGAACTGAGGCTATTAGTTTCCCTGTTGCTGCCTGCTGCTGCCTTCTGCACCTGTTGTTGTGTGACCTGACCCAAAGCCTGCTGCTGATCTGCTCCTGCTGCTGATCTGCTCCTGCTGCTAGGCCTGAAGTGGTGCTGCTGCCATTCATAAGCCAAGCCCAACTGGGCCTCAAAAAAGACAAAAGCTTAGGATGATCCAAAGCCCAACTGGGCTTTTGCAACCAAACTGAGCAGCTGGGCTGTGCTTAAGCAAGTAAGCCTAAACCCATTAAGAGAACCCAACCTGTGGGCTTCCATTTTTAATTTGTGGGCTTGTAATAATTTTTTCCATTTTTCTGTTGGGTTTGTAATTAATTTCTTGTGGGCTTGTTTGTGTAATTGCTTGTGGGTTTGTGGTGTTAGATTGATTTGGGCCTGTAGTTTTAAATTAGAAAAACTGAACTTTTAAAAGCCCAACTGGGCCTCAGACCAAACAAGCAACAGTTGGGCTATTTCAAAAGCTACATTGGGCTTTAGTTTGCATACACATTGTGGGCTTAGTTCACCTTCCCTTGGCAAAGCAATTTCTCCCACCAATGTGGGCTTGCTCCCAACACTAAAACCAAAATTCTTGCTCCCAATACTAAAACCAAAATTTTTGCTCCCAATTAAAAACCAAATTTTTCTACCTCTTTAAAACCAAATTTGCTCCCATCAAAACCAAAAGCTCCCAAATGGGCTTTGTCTTCAAAGTCTAAAACCAAAGTTTTCAAAACCCAATAAACCAAAGTGTTTTCTTTTCCCATTAGGTCCAAATTTTTTAAAACCCATTAAAAACCAAATTTCTTTTTCGAAAACCCGACAAAACCAAATGTTACCCATAAAAACCAAATTTTTCCCAAAAATCCAAACCCATTAAAAAAACAAATTTTGGGCTTTGTTACATAGTTACTTAGCTTTTGAGCCAAATCATGTCTGGATCTTGGTCTACAGTTGGGGAATACAACAAATCCCTTAGAGAACTTGCGTATGGACATACTCCACGTTATGAACCTCCCATAGACCATGATGTCAATAGTTATAGGAATTATTATGAACATTTTCAAAGTCCCGAGCCTCAATACATGAACCCTAATAACTATTCACACATGCATCATTCACCACAACGTGAAAATGAACATTTTTCTAGTGCCTCACTCACACAATCATCACTGATCGATCAATTAGAAGCTCGAATCACAGCTTTAGAAATGCAATCACATGAGGAATCTGTCACGTCTAATTTTCTTAGGCAACCTGAAATCTATGCATGTCCCGCATGTGGTAGTTTAGACCACCTTGTTGAGAATTGTCATATTTTGCATAATTTTAGGCAATCTAGAGAAAATCCAAGGTATGAAATGCCCATAAATTGTGAGAATGGTAGTCATTGGGACCATAATCAATCCTTTGAGGGTTGCGATCAATATTTTGTAAACCCTAATGACCATGCACACATGTACCATTCACCACAATTTGAACATGAAGAATTTTGTACTTCCATGAATTTAGACTCCACCACAGAAGCTCTCAGACTCAGCAAGAAAAACTTTGATAGATCTACATCACGAATTCATGCATATTTAGATCAGATTTTGCTTCACCTACAAAAGGAGGAAATTCATGAGGAAATGTATGTTGTCCCTAATGAAGTGTCTAGTCCCATTCATGTAAATGATGTTGAATATGATCCTAATTTAGAGGAACATGAATCGACTAATGACACCACCACTGTTAATGAGGACCAATATGCATGCTACCATGATGATGATTATGATGATTATGATGATATGTTAGAATAAAATGAAAATATTGTGGAACCTGTTGGTTCAATAACATATGGCTTCTCGCCCTCGACCTTCATGAATGTTGTTTTTTCTAATACTCATTGTAATTCATATGATTTTGATATTGACATGGGATTCGTACAATTATTCTGTGAAGATGAGCATGACATAGGAATAGTTGAATCTTCTGTAGACACTAATGCTAATATGCATGAAAATATATTTGATGTGTCTGATTCTCTACCTAGGTCACATTGTGATATTTCTCCTGATTTGCCGATGCATGAGAATAAATTTGTTGATGATGTTGATGACTCTGATTGTGATCTTGCCAATTTGTTTGAAGATTGTGAGCATGTTGTGACACGTGTAGAAGACTTAGGAGATGTTGATGTGATTAGTAATGATGTGCCTATCGTCCTACATAAGTCACAATCTGATGGCCTTCCACCCAACCTAGATTTGGTTTGTACCCATATTGTCAAACCGACTTTTCTGAGAGTCCCTAATCTAGGTTTGGAACTGTGTGCTTCCCAAGTCCTCTTGGACTATTTTGCTTCTAAGTATAATACATTTGAGGAACCACAGTTGGAATTAGCATGTTTGCCCGTCCCAAGCACAGTTCACTTTGAGTTAGACCTTGTACATGATGAACCCCCAAAACTGCGAGATTTTGTTTCCAAAATTTTATCCATTGAAAAATCCAGGTTTGGGGGTAGCTCATTTTGTTTCACAGTTTCACTTGCGTTTCTTTCCTGTTATATTTGTGTGAAGCTGTTGAAACCTCTACACTTTGTCTTTTGGGTTGATCCTCAACTCTTTAGATTGTTAGTGTATGGTGAATTTTTGTATATAATCCAGTAGATAAAATTTCTTAAAACCCTTTTGTTCCTTTTTTATATATTTTGTTAATCCAATATGATCTCGGCTGAAATATGTTGGATTCTTTCCTTGAATAACGGAGTTCTAATATTGCTTTCGCCGAAATCGGGTATTCTCTTTCCTTTTTCTCTACTCAACATGATCCTCTTCATATGTTGTATTATAATTTTGTTCATATTTTGAAACATTAAGGAAAATTTTTAGTTTAGGTTTGGGGGTGAAAAGTAGATACTTCGATCACATGCTATAATTGAAAACAAGAACTCCTTCTTTTTGAAAAAAATGAAAAATGAAAATAAAAAAATTGAAAATTGAAAAAAAAAAACATAAAAATGGAGCTCATTTACCTTGAAATGTTGACTCTTGTGCAAATATGTAATTATTAGGAGTCTTAGTCTAGATATTTAGGCACCCTGATTCTAGCACAATTCACATAGTGATAAGAAATTTGCACGCGCACGATCTACCAATACATGTATAGCCTCGATCTTCAAGGTGTTTGATAGGAAGTCACGATTGCCAATCACTTTAGAATACTGAACGAAACTTGACTAGCTTGTTCTTTGGTTGGTTGGGATAGAAGGTGGAGGTTACATTAAGAAAGACAACCATCGAATTTAACTGGGTGCATCAAAAAGGGCTACCTCTTGCAAAGTGTCATGTAATCTTTTGTTTCCTTTTGTATATGTATCAAAAGTGTTTCTTCTAAAAAAAAACGATGTATATATTCAGAAAAAAATATCAGAAAAATACAAAAAAATAAAGTATTTTTCAATTCCATCCTCTCTTGTTCCAAAAATAAAAGAGAGTAGTCAATGTAAATAAGAGTCATGTAAAGAGTCATTTTGTTGTTTCATTGTAATAAGCAAGGAAGGGTGTATGCCATTGATGTACAACGCGAGTAATTGTGAAATACCTCCAACTCATTCACAATTCTCGTAAAGTCCGGACAGCTAGCTAGATTTCGACCTTGGTTCTTAGCCTGAGAAACTATCTCTTGGTGATTAGTAGTCATAACATCCGATCTTTCTTTACACATGTGTAGATACACTTTACACTCTTATCACATGTCTTTATTTGTTATCAGTGCTAGGATTGTGCCTTTGATAGCTAGATTGACATCTCCATTTTGTTGTGAGCTTAAACTGTCTTGCACATGTCACATTTGATGGAATCTGAGCTTATATTTTGTCCTAGAAATTTGTAGTTACGTTCTAAGCAAACCTTCACGAGACTTCACTCGTCCACTAGGGACACTTAGTGGTTTAAAAGGCTTAGTGCATACGCTAAATGCATTCGAGAGACCAGCGACAGTGGTATAGGTAGGATTTCCTTAGTTTTGTTTTACTTGAGGACAAGTAA
This sequence comes from Papaver somniferum, assembly GCF_003573695.1. Lineage (NCBI taxonomy): Eukaryota > Viridiplantae > Streptophyta > Magnoliopsida > Ranunculales > Papaveraceae > Papaver > Papaver somniferum. The sequence continues at coordinate 174,587,036 of NC_039363.1, read as the reverse complement.
AATTCAGGTTTGGGGGTATTTGATGAGTGCTAAAAAGTGCATATTTCTATATATTTTTCTTGGCATTTAACTCATCTTTTGTGCATTAATTCTACATTTTATCCCATATTCTGTGTTTTCGTTGTTTTCAAGAATAAATACTTTTCTTAATTAATTTTGCATTTTTATGTACTAAATAAAGCCTGGTTAACTCACGGAGCGAAAAGAGCAAACGAACGGCAAAGACTCTCGCTAGGAGGAAGGGAAGAATGATTTTTGCAAGAGCCGGATCAACGAGAAGTGGGCTTGAAGAGGAAGAATTGTTCTTAAAGAAGATATGGGCTTGGCATACCCAAGGCCCAAAACCCTCACCCAAATCCATTTCCTATATCCATACCTGTTTCCCTTTCTAGCCGTCAGATTGGATCATCTCAGCATCCTACGGTCGCAGCATCGCCGTACATCAAAGTATGAAACTCCTGTCTAACACTACATCACCTAACTCCATCTGGAGCCGTCAGCTTCGTTGTATCACTTAATCCAACGGTCGCTCAGAGCCTTCTTCTATCTTGCTGTCCGATTCATTTCATCATCTCATCATCCTACCGCTGAGCTTCGCAAATCATCAAAATGGATGCGCCCGCTCAACACCTAAGCATCAAACCCATCGACCCAAAACAAACACACACTCTCTTCTTCCCCAAATACACTTCCCCCAATTTTCTCCTCTTTCCCCGACCATGGCAGACACTGCCATGTCTGCTCCGCCGTCTCCATCTCCACCACGACCACAAGGACACCACCACCATCACCTACCTCTTCTCTAGTCGTGTCTGTCTTGTTCTTAGCATTGATTTTTGATGCTACCAAGAAGACAAACATAACCAGGGTTTCACCACAGTGAAGAGAAGACAAAATTTGGGAGAAATTCGAGTAGAGGATTAGCAGAGGAGGAGAAGTACAAGCATGGGTCGAGTCTATTTGCATCAGAGGGTGAGTTAATTTTATTTATCGAAACCCTAATCCTGCTGATTTGGGGATTTTCAAATTAGGGTTTGTAGAAATTTAGGGTTTTGTAAAAACTATAAATAGGAAACGATGTAGAATGTTAAAAGGGTTCTTGGGTCATCCAAGATACCCCCTAATTGGGTTAATCTCATTTTTCAATCCAATGCATATCTTCTTCTTATCCACTGTTAATGTCTGTTGTGTTAGTGTTCACTGTTTTGTTAATGTTTAAGTTTCAAGTATGTTCTGTCATGTGTAGTTAACTTTCTTGTGCTATTTCATTATGTTCTAAATCACCGGTGCTAAGGTTGAGATGAAATTTAATTCCTGTTAGGTGGTAAAATATTAGGAAGGAATTCTTTTAGTGATCAGTTGCCTAGGGAAGTGATGAACTTAGTATGTAATATCACCTGTGATTGAGTGTTCCTTAAACAGACACTCAATGCTAGGGGTGAGTGAGTAACTCAGCTCATTAACTTTCCACAAAAGCATACCCTGGATTATAAGGAAGGAACGAACCTCCCCCTTTGTCCATTAGGGACAAGAACCTAAGCCTGAAGTGCTATTATCTAGCTAGGTATAAAATGGATTCAAGACCTAGTGTCTTACTGTTTTAAACCTTAGCTCATTATTAACATCTTCATGTCACTTATTGCCTCTGTCTCTGTTACTTTTAAGTTATTATTGTTGCTCTTGCTCACCACTGTCAATATCTTCACTTTTACTCACTGTCAACATTTATGTCTTGCATCACTATTCACTGCCTTCATCCATCACTGCTCACTACCACTCTAGATCATTGTCACTGTCACCATAGTTTACTGCCCTTATCTCACTGTAGGATAACTTTAGCTAGGAAGATTTCAATCACACTCAAGTCCCTGTGGAATGACCCTGTTCTTGCACACAAGCTACAACTGACCCTGTGCACTTGCAGGTATAACATGTAGGCTGCTTCATTGTCTTATTTTCTTACACTCTTAGAAGCCTACCAGTTATTTGTCTCCATATGAGAGATTTACTCAAAAATTCAATAATTAATAATTATATTGATTAATTATATTGCAAAGAAGAATTGTTTTCATTTACGCAGGTCAAAATGAAAGAAACACAAATATACAGAAGGAAGAAATAAGTGTACAAGTATTACAAAGAATCAAAGAAAGAAGTAAAGATTATTTCTTGGTTAATCCTCATTATCTTCACCAGACTTGTTTCCTTCTTCATCTGCGTCATAATCTTTATCACCATCAGAACTTCCATCACTATCAGACTCATCATCGTCGGCTTCGCTATCAGAGATAATCAAACTGGGAGTGGGATTTCTTCTAAAAGACAAGGATAATCAGAATGTGGGATATTATGATCATCACAAACCATTTGGATGGTTTGGTTGCGAAAGTGCATAGCGTCATTCTTAAAATTCTCAACAGATATTATGATTTGATTCTTCAATCTAGAATACTTGTCGTTGCGAGAAGAAAGATTCTTTGCGAATTCCTTCTTTTCAGCTTCAAGTTCTTCAATCTTTTCACGATACTTATTTTCAGAATCTGCGAACAAAAGGAAACCAATTATTAACTTTATGAAAATTCATAAGAAGCAAAAGATTAGTAAAGAAGAGCAATTAGCAACCTTCTCTGTCAGAAATCATGTCTCTAATCAAGGTTGTATGTTCAACTTGGAGACTAACATTTACGCCTAAATCTTTTCTAGCATCATCTAAAATTTTCGCAGCCCAGAAAAATTCATCCTCACTACTTATGAGAAGACGAGAACGAATTTGATTTTCCCTTTCACATAGTTCGATGTTCTTGCGGTTAGCTTCATCTCGTTCAAGTTGAAATTCAAGAAGATCCTCTTGGAATTTCGCCAAAGCCTTGGCACCTTGATCAGAGATGTGATCCTTATCATCTATGAGACCGCTAATTTTGGTTCTTAACTCATTGGTTTTCTCTTTAGAATCAAGAAGGAAACGCTTAAATCAGTTGGCTAAGCCTAAACTAGATCTATGGTCAATTTCTAAGAGGCGAAATTTAGATCTAAGCTCATTTAGAGAAAGAGATGAAATTCTATCTTTTGAGAAGCTATTTAAGGAATTGTTAAGACGCTCAAGAAGGGTATCATTATCCAAGGAATTAGGAAATGAACGAAGAAGGGTAGCTTCATCAGAAAGATCATAAATGTCTGCAAAAAGGATCATTTAAATAAGATAAAATAACAGGATGAATGAATGAAGGGAAAAGAGAAAAGTAATATACCGTAAAGATGATTATTAGCTTGTTGAAGACTAGAAATTTTATTCTTATACGAGGAAGAATCAATTTCTAATTGTCTATTTTTCTCGCGAAGATTTTTAACTTCAGCTTCCAATTCTTCATTCTTTTTGCGAAATTGAAGATTCTTCTTTTCAAGATTTTCGCGTCTTCTCTCCAGATCTGAGGCAACAACAAAAGGAGCTTTTCCAGCCTGCGAAAAGAAATAAAAAATATTAAAATAGAAAGAGATTTTGAGTTATAACAATAAAAAAGTAAAAAGATAAAAGTATACCAGACTATTGAGAGAATGCAAGAAGTCGGGAGTCACGGATCTAGAAACTCCGCGAAGAGAGTTATCGCCATCCATTAAAGGGGCATCACAAAGGGTAGAAAGAGCTTTGCAGGTATTTGCGAATTGGCTATCTCCCATCCCTTGTAGAAAATCAGAAAAGAGGCCAGAAAGCTTAGCAATAGAAGATTCAGGTGGAGAATCTTCAGTTGCAGCAAGATCATCGTTATCTTCATCACCCATATCATTTTCAGAACTTTCGTTAGGAAGAACATTTGAAGGAGAAGGAGAACGAACTTTTCTTTTCTTTGGAGGAGGACCAGTTTATTTTTCCCTGCGAAGAGTACCTTTACCTTTATCACCAATCTTTGCAGCATCAACAGATTCTTCTACTTCAGCAATAACCTTCACACATAGATAGAAATAAGAAATAGAAGCATGGAAGTAACAATACTATTTAAAGTCATAAGAGAAAATTTCTTACCTCATCTGTGTATGAGCGAAGAGCTAACAGAGTACTATATTTCCCAGTCCTGTTATAACTATCCTTTAGTTTTTGGATCTGCGAAATGTCGCAAGAGTTAGCGAACAGAATAGTAAAAATCAATAAAGAAATATAAAATGAGTTAAAGGGGAGAAACATACCTCTTTCTCCTTCTCGGGCCAGGAGAAGACCCAAGGTTGATATGCAACGAGATTCGCAGGAAGAACGTTTGATCCAGCAATGTAGGGGCCCTTTAGCATTAAAGGAAAGACACACCATTTGTCATCTTTGGATTGGCGAGGAGTTGTATTTTTACCAGAATTCCAGTCAATATCTTGCATAATAATTTTGGCTTCATCAGTGTTATCTTTCATGGAGATAAGTTCGTAGTTTTCAAAGAAATTCGCCATTGTATATTTCTCAGCAACTATTGTCTGCGAATTTTGGATCCCTAATTTCTTTGGAGTAAAGAGATCCTCTACCAGCACCACGATTAGCGAACTCTAGCATCAGACGGATGCAGTCCCCACTTAGTTGGAAAATGGCTCGCGAGAATCCCTGATGAGCGAGAATTTCATAAAATAAAGGAATGTCTGGGTTATAAAGAGGAATAGGGAGACCTGCGAGAAGTTGACCTAGCGAAATTATGATTGATTGATCATCACAATTTTGGTTGGAGAAAAGCTTGACAGAAAGAATTGATTTGGCATTCACACCAGGAATGGGGGAGAGTGTAAGACCTTTATTAGCAAGATCTTTTTGGACATCTTGTAGATTCTTCTCATATCTATGACCACTTGGAGCCATGTTTGAATACAAAGTATGGGAATATATAGAAAGTAAAAGAATTGAAGGAAGAAAAAATTACAGCAGCAGAATTTGCAGAAGAATGACAGATTTGCAGAGATGAGAGAATAAAAATAGAAGAGAAAGTAAAAAAGAAAAGTGGAAAGAGGGGGGGAGAAGAGTATATAAAGAAAATTTACTTCTCGAAGAAATAAACACCATTAAGACGAAGAGACGTGAGCGGTTGAAAGGTAGCGGTTACAGAAGACGTGTCAAGAAATAAATGGAAGAGAGAGTACGTGTGATAAATGTGGAATATGAAAAGATAAGCAGCTGCAACATTTCTCACATCATTCTCTACTTTGCAGAGAAGATATGAGAAGAGGCAAGATGTAGGATCAGAATCTCGCAACAATTATGTCTCAGCGAAGTTATCAATGGTATAGCACAATAGCGTCGCAGAACAATTTCAGAAACGACGTCAGCAAGGATCATGAGAAAGATGTGATAGTCTTGCGAAAATTAGAGAGCTTGCGAAATTAACATTTGTAAGGTTGCGAGAATGTCGCAAACCATACCCGAAAATAAAGGACAGATTAGCTGTCATCCACTATGTATTTCCTTATAAATAGTCATTCGAGTTGTAAAAGAGGAGAGATCTTTTTTGAGTAAGAAACAAGTAAATAGGAGAGAGAAAGTTCAGAGCAGAGTTCATTCTTGACTTCTTTATCTTTCTTGTAAGAACATTCAAAATTTAATCAATAAAATTAAGAGTTTAGACCTAAAAATGAGCTGATCAACAATGAAATCATATGAGGGGTGTGGTGTAGGATTTCCTGCAACTACAAAAACCAAAACCAAACTCATCCGGTTACCTAAAGTACGCGTACCCGTATGCATACTGGCGGAAATTTCACGTCCGTGAATTTTTGCTGAGTTTGAAAACTAAAACAAACTCAAATCTGGTTCCTTAAGTACGCATACTTAAGTAGGTTACTTTCTAAAATCGGTTGTACATGAACCTAAACCATTTATCAATAAGGAATGCAATCTTTGCAAACCCTGGCTATAATGTTCATGTGTTGATTCAAGTGAATCAAACCAATTTTGCTTCAATTGTGTTCTTGTATAAATCCATGAGAATATAATAATTGAACAACTCTTTAACTACTCTCATTTGAGTCATTTGAACTAGTTATGGTTAAGATGAATAAGGTTGATATGAGAGTAATCATATGGCTAACCTCGGTTAACTATTTGTGAACCAACATGGTGTACACGTTTGGGTACGGTTACGTAAACCTAATTGAGGGTACATTTCGTTTGTGTGTAACAAACTAAGTTCGATCTAATGGTTGAAAGATATTAGCTTGGTTGAATCAGGTTTTTCATCTAACAGTGAATATTGAATTCTTTGTTACCAAGGTAACTTGGATTGCAAACCCTGATTTGAAAACTATATAAAGGAGAACTCTAGCAACTGGGAAACCTAATCCCCACACCTCTTGTGTGCTACTAGTTGCATAACTAGAGTCGATTCTCCTTTAACCTTAGGTTTCTTCTCGAGACCCTGTAGGTTAACGACTTGAAGACTTCATTGGGATTGTGAAGTCAGACCCAACTATTCTCTTTGTAGTTGCATGATCTGATCTTGCTGTTTCTATCGTGATTGAGTGCAATTGTAAAATTAGCTTGAGATTTATATCTCCGATAGGCAAGATATAAAAGTAATCACAAACACCTTCGTCTCATCGTTTGTGATTCCACAATAACTTGTTTCGCTAGTCGATTAAGTTTACTGTGAGGTGATTGATAGTATGAGGTTGTTCTTCGGGAATATAAGTCTGGTTTATCAATTGGTTCTTGTTCACCTTGATTTATCAAAAGACGAAACAAAAACTCTTTGGTATTTCTGTGGGAGACAGATTTATTCAATATCATATAGACTTTTCTGTGTGAGACAGATTTGTTTATCAAGTCTTCGACTTTGGGTCGTAGAAACTCTTAGTTGTGGGTGAGATCAGCTAAGGGAATCAAGTGCGTAGTATACTGCTGGGATCAGAGATGTAAGAAGCGCAACTGTACCTTGAATCAGTGTGAGATTGATTAGGGTTCAACTACAGTCCAGTCCAAAGTTAATTGGTAGTAGGCTAGTGTCTGTAGCGGCTTAATACAGTGTGGTGTTCAATCTGGACTAGGTCCCGGGGTTTTCTGCATTTGCGGTTTCCTCGTTAACAAAATTCTGGTGTTTGTGTTATTTCTTTTTTCGCATTATATTTTGTTATATAATTAAAATATCACAGATTATGCGTTAAGATCAATCAATTAGAATATCCAACCTTTGGTTGTTTATTTACATTGATTGACACTTGAACATTGGTCTTTGGTACCGTCGAGTAATTCCTCTTATATTCAATCGGGCTCGCAGATTTCTATTTGCTGATTGCGGATTGAATTAAGAGTTAGAGATATTAAACTCTTTGATACACTTTATTCTTGATTGAGTCTGACAGTCTAGTTGATTCTCTAGAAAGTGTATTGGAGTAAGTCCTCTCAGGTTGCCAAACGAATTGTTGGGTGTGGTTGTTAGACCCTCGCATTTTCAATAACGAGAAACTTCTTCACTTGGATAGGGGTTGGTAGCTATTAAATTCCCTTTTGCAATTGAATAAGTAGTCTTTCGACGCAATACCAAACACTCTTTACATAAATGAACTTGTATAACACAATCTTTTTAAAGATCACCTCTAGCATTCTTTGGGATTCCACATTTTCGAACTCACGGATTGTTGTATACGACATTGAAACAAGGTCATTACTTGTACTGCATAATGGTTGAGTCCTCTGAAAAATGACAACATGTTGACCATCTTCAATCTGATATTTTGTTCAATTATCGGCATTGTACTTTTGTATGACTGGAAAAACATTGGTGTGATTATGAAGATAAGGTTCACAAACGGAGGTGTATATACCAACAATACTAAAAATAATAACATTATTGCGTTGGTATATTTACCATGCCAAAATAACAAATAAATAGTGTGAAAAATATTGGTTCTTGCCTCCAACACTCTTAAAAAACCATTAAGGTTTTCTTTGGCACACTTCGAGCGTATACCGAGAATTATGTAAAGTTCTGATAAAATTGGAGACCCCTAGTTGATGAGTGCCAAATATTGTATATATTTATCCCTTTTTGTTGGCATTTAACTCATCTTTTATGCATTAATTCTACATTTTATCTCATATTCTGTATTTTCATTGTTTTCAAGAATAAATATTTTTATTAATTAATTTTGCATTTTTAGGGTAATAAATAAAGTCTGGATGACTTGCGGAGCAAAAAGAGCAGAAAAGTAGTGAAAAGCCGGGAGAAATCACGCAAGGAAGCCGCGAAGAATGGTGCGCACAACCTTATTTTCTACACACAAAAACGCCTCCGTTCTCAGCCATCAGATCAGTTCTCAGAAGCATCCGATGGTCGCTCCTTCATAGAGCATCAAAATCTGAAGTCTCTGCCAAGCACCACAGCGCTGAAATTCCAAGCCTTCAGATTAGATGGTAGTTGAATCCAACGGTTGCTCCCTTGCTGTTCATCAAAGTTTGATATCTCCGCCTTACACTACAGCACCTAACCCCATCTGGAGCCGCCAGCTTCATTGTATCACCTAATCCAACGGTCGCTCAGAGCTTTTTACATCGTGCCGTTCGATTCAATTAGTAACTGATTATCCAACGGATATCCTCGCTGCGCATCAACTTCAGATGATCCCGCCTCACACCCTAGCGACTGAACACCTACACCCCAAACAAACAGACCCTTCTCCCATTCTATCGACTTCTTTCTTCTTCTTTCGCCCTCACCCTCTGCAACCACCATTACCCTGCCAGTTCCATCACCACCACCTTCTCCATCAACAACTCCACCTTCTCTACCACCAACTCCTCTGTCTCAATCATCATCATCCCCCTACTCTCTAGCCATCTATTACATCAGCCCATCACCCCTCTTTCTCGCTGGAACCCTAGGCGTGAAGAGTTGATGAAATAGATGAGGCTATAGATTGAAATTGAGGGCAGAGAAGGATCGAGAGAGAAGAGAAGAGGCATGGGTCACCACCAATTCAGCGGATTTGGTGAGCAATTTTGGAATTTAAAATACCTAATTTTAATTTTAGGGTTTGTAAATTATTGGGGCTTTTGAAGTATAAATAGCTCATGGTGTAGAACGTGTGAAGGGTGTTCTTGGGCTAGCCGAGATTCCCCCAAAATTGGGTTAGTTTAGGTTTAATTTCAGTTTTTAAATTTCAATTAAATTTCAATTTAGGTTTTGCAATTTACATTCCCTGTTTAGTAGTCTAAATGTTTGTTATGTTCCTGTTAATGTGCTTGTTTTAATTTCATGTTTTAATTTCCTGTTTTCATATCCTGTTGATGATCCTGTTAATGTGCTTGTTTTGATGCATTGTGTTGATAAGTTCCTTTGATAATGTTCCTTTGTTAATGTTCCTGTTATGTTCCTGTTAATGCTAGGCTAGAAGCCTTTGAAGCACTGAATTGATTGAGTAATGGAAGAAATCAGTGCTCATAGCAAGCTGATTATCTTGCCATTCCATTTTTGTATGCTTAGGTTGCACTGATTTGATTGAGCATTGGGAGAAATTAGTGCTCATAGCAAGCTAATTCTCTTCCCATTCTTTTTGAATGCCTTAGCTTTGCTTTGTTACTTCTTCTCCACATCCCTGCCCTTGGCCTTAGGCCTTGGTTCATTTATCTTGTTCACACTGTTTTCTTCATTGTCATCTTTCTTTTGCTGTTTAGTTTTTAGTCTGTTTAATCTTTGCTGTTTTTGCGATTCTTTTGTTCTCTGGTTTGCTCCCAATTTGTCCTAGAGCCACTGTTTACACTCCTCTTTTGCTACTAAGTCAGAAGCCCTTGTGCTGCTGCTGTTGCTGTTGTCTGCTGCTGCTCCACTGCTGCTGCCTAAGTCCTACTGCTGCTACTGCTTCCTCTCCTAGGCCCAACCACAGTTTAGGTTAAGGCAAGCCCAAAGGCCTAGCTATACCAAGCCCAGTTTCTAAGACCAAAAGCCCATCAGTCCATTGAACTTAACCAAAGCCCAGTTCATTAAGGCTCCAAGCCCAAGTTCATTATTAAGGCCCAGTTCAATTCATTTTAAGACCAACTGAGCACAAGGCTCAGTTCATTCCAAAGGCCAAAGGTCAAGCCCATCTTACTTTTACTTTGAAAGCAAAGGCTTAATCAAAAGCCTATTGTTATCAAACCCATTAGTACTCAAAGCCCATTGACCATTCAAAGCCCAACAGCAACTAGAACCCAAAATAGTTAAACACTACAAAACACTCCCGATCTCTGTGGATCGACCCGTACTTGCACGAGCTACAACCGACGACCGTGCACTTGCGGTATTACTGTAGGCCCGCGTTTCATTACGCTTCATTTTTATACGCTTCCCCGGGCCCACCAAGTTTTTGGCGCCGCTGCCGGGGATTGGTGCTGTGTTTTTCTTGTGTTTTTCTTTAGCTATTTTGTATTTCATTTCATAGCATTTGCATCTGCATCTGCTTCACTTCATTTGCTGTTGGACCTGCTGTTCTGAACCTGTTTTTCCTCTGCTGGGACGCCACCAAGGAAAAGAACCAAAACCCAACTGGGTTTTTGCAACAATATCAGAGCAGCTGGGCTGTGCTAAAAAGGTAAGCCTAAACCCATTCCATTGAGAGAACCCAACCTGTGGGCTTCCAAATTTCTTTAATTGTGGGCTTGTAATAATTAACCCAATTTTTTGGGCTTTTTATTTTTTTTATTTTGGGTTTGTAATTAATTATTTTTGGGCTTGTTGTTTAATTTGTGGGCTTGTATTTATTTTGTGTGGGCTTGTTTAAATTCTTCCATTGACTTGTAATTTGTATTCTGGGTTTAAACCCAGCTGAGCTTATAACTGATTGTGGACTTGTATTCCACTCAAAAGTGGACCTCGAAACCAAAGTTTTAAAACAAACGTCGGGCCTTAACCAACTGGGCCAAATTAAACTTTCAAAATTAAAACTTAGTGTTTCTTGAGCCGCAGCCTTCCTTCTATTCCATTAGAGGACAAACAGTGGGCTTGCTCCCATTTCAAAAACCAAATTTTATTTTCTTTCTTTATAAAAAAAAAAAAAAAAATTACTTGCTCCCATTTTTAAACCAAATTTTCTTTTTCAAATGTCTCCCACCAAAACCAAATTTTTCCCAAAAATCCAAACCCATTAAAACCAAATAGTGGGCTTTGTGTCTTTTCAATATGGGCCAGCCTCGTGCTCTCCATGAACACATGTATCCATCAATAAAAATTCCATTATCATGTATTGTATTACCTCAAACCAATAACCCTTTTAAAATAAATGCAAACATGATACAAATACTTCCTATATTTCGAGGGTTCGATTCTGAGAACCCCTATACTCATGTAAGAGAGTTTGAACAAATTTGTCGGACTATGCAACCTGATCATATGTCCGAAGACTCTCTGAAATTGCGTTTGTTTACATTTTCTTTAAAGGAAAGGGCCAAAACATGGTTTTACGGTTTGAGACCACAATCAATCAACACTTGGGACCAACTCACAGATCTATTTTTCAAAAAATTCTTTCCACACCATAGGACCATCGCTATTCGTCAAAGTATCAATTGTTTTGTCCAATTGGATGAGGAAACTGTTTTTCACTATTTTGAACGTTTTAATGATTTGTTGAGTGAATGTCCGCACCATGGAATTGAGAAGTGGAGACTTGTCGTCATCCTCTATGAGGGACTAGACTTTAAATCTCGGACCATGGTTGAGTCTATGTGTAATGGTGAGTTTATTGATAAATCTGTGGATGATGCATGGAATTTTTTAGCCGAGATTGCAGAGAAAACCCATCAATGGGAATCCGTTAGGGAAACAGGAACAACACCACATGATATGAGTCACCCCCATGAATTAGAGTTTTATTCTTGTAATAGCTCCGACCTTAGGATTGAAAATTATCCTAGATTGCAAAATCCCTATCATGATGATGATGATGATTATGATGTTATGTTAGAAGAACATGTCTATACTGAAAATGTTATGGAACCTTTGGGTTCAGATACATTAGGCTTCTCTGCCCCGACCTTAATGCATGATACTTCTTCTAGTATTCCATGTGATGTTTCCCCTGATGTGCCGATACACGAGAATAAATCTGTTGATGATGTTGATAATTCTGATTGTGATCTTGCCAATTTGATTGATGATTGTGAGCATGATGTGACATGTGTAGATGAGTTAGGAGATTTTGATTTGATTGATAATGATATGCCTATTCTTCTACCTAAGTCACAATCTGATGGCCTTCCACCCAACCTAGATTTAGTTTGTACCCATATTGTCAAACCGACTTTTCTGAAGATTCCTAATCTAGGATTGGAACTGTGTGCTTCCCAAGTCCTCTTGGACTATTTTGCTTCAAAATATAACACTTTTAAAGAGCCACATTTGGAATGCATTTCTTTGCCCATCCCGAAAACAGTCCATTATGAGTTAGACCTTTTGAATCCTGAACCCCTAAAATTAAAAGATTTTGTGCTTAAAAGTAAACCTGTTGAACAATTTAGGTTTAGGGGTGATTCATTCGGTTTTTCACTCTCACTCCCATTTAAGTCCAATTTTAGTGTTTTGAAACTTTCTATGTCTCTACACTTTTTCTTTTGGGTTGATCCTCAACTCTTTAGACTTTTGGTATATGGTGAATTTTTTGTATATAATCCAGTAGCTAAAATTTCTTAAAAACCCTTTTGTTCCTTTTGTATATATTTTGCTAATCCAATATGATCTCGGCTGAAATATGTTGGATTTTTGCCTTGAATAAACGGAGTTTTAATTCTGCTTTCGCCGTACAATCGGGTATTCTCTCTCCTTTTACTCTATTCAGCATGTCCCTTTCCATATGTTGCATTTTAATTCTTTCCATATTTTGAAACATTGAGGACAATGTTTAGTTTAGGTTTGGGGGTATAGAGTAGATACCATGATAATTTGCCATAATTGAAAACGAACTCCTTCTTCTTTTTGAAAAAATTGAAAAATTCCAAAAAAATTGAAAAATCAAAATTCAAAAAAATTAAAAAATGAAAAAACATAAAAATGGAGCTCATTTACCTTGAAATGTTGACTCTTGTGCAAATATGTATTTTTATTAGGAGTCTTAGTCTAGATATTTAGGCACCCTGATTCTAGCACAATTCACGTAGTGATAAGAAATTTGCACGCGCACGATCTACCAATACATGTATGGCCTCGATCTTCAAGGTGTTTGATAGGAAGTTACGATTGCCAATCACTTTAGAATACTGAACGAAACTTGACTAGCTTGTTCTTTGGTTGGTTGGGATAGAAGGTGGAGGTTACATTAAGAAAGACAACCATCGAATTTAACTGGTGCATCAAAAAGGGCTACCTCTTGCAAAGTGTCATGTAATTTTTGTTTCCTTTTGTATATGTATCAAAAGTGTTTCCTTACCAAAAAAAAAAAAAACGATGTATATATTCAGAAAAAAAAAGAGAAAAAAAAATAAAAAAAATAAAATATCAGAAAAATACAAAAAAATCAAGTATTTATCAATTCCATCATCTCTTGTTCCAAAAATAAAAGAGAGTAGTCAATGTAAATAAGAGTCATGTAAATAGTCATTTTGTTGTTTCATTGTAATAAGCAAGGAAGGGTGTATGCCATTGATGTACAACGCGAGTAATTGTGAAATACCTCCAACTCATTCACAATTCTCGTAAAGTCCGGACAGCTAGCTAGATTTCGACCTCAGTTCTTAGCCTGAGAAACTATCTCTTGGTGATTAGTAGTCATAACTTCAGATCTTTCTTTACACATGTGTAGATACACTTTACACTCTTATCACATGTCTTTTTTTGTTATCAGTGCTAGGATTGTGCCTTCGATAGCTAGATTGACATCTCCATTTTGCTGTGAGCTTAAACTGTTTTGCACATGTCACATTTGATGGAATCTGAGCTTATATTTTGACCTAGAACTTTGTAGGTACGTTCTAAGCAAACCTTCACGAGACTTCAACTCGTCCACTAGGGACACTTAGTGGTTTAAAAGGCTTAGTGCATACGCTAAATGCATTCGAGAGACCAGCGACAGTGGTATAATTAGGATTTTCTTAGTTTTGTTTTACTTGAGGACAAGTAAAATTCAGGTTTGGGGGTATTTGATGAGTGCCAAATATTGTATATATTTATCCCTTTTTGTTGGCATTTAACTCATCTTTTATGCATTAATTCTACATTTTATCCCATATTCTGTATTTTCATTGTTTTCAAGAATAAATATTTTTATTAATTAATTTTGCATTTTTAGGGTAATAAATAAAGTCTGGATGACTTGCGGAGCAAAAAGAGCATAAAAGTAGTGAAAAGCCGGGAGAAATCACGCAAGGAAGCCGCGAAGAATGGTGCGCACAACCTCATTTTCTACACACAAAAACGCCTCCGTTCTCAGCCATCAGATCAGTTCTCAGAAGCATCCGATGGTCGCTCCTTCATAGAGCATCAAAATCTGAAGTCTCTGCCAAGCACCACAGCGCTGAAATTCCAAGCCTTCAGATTAGATGGTAGTTGAATCCAACGGTTGATCCCTTGCTGTTCATCAAAGTTTGATATCTCCGCCTTACACTACAGCACCTAACCCCATCTGGAGCCGTCAGCTTCGTTGTATCACCTAATCCAACGGTCGCTCAGAGCTTGTTTACATCGTGCCGTTCGATTCAATTAGTAACTGATTATCCAACGGATCTCCTCGCTGCGCATCAACTTCAGATGATCCCGCCTCACACCCTATCGACCGAACACCTACACCCCAAACAAACAGACACTTCTCCCATTCTATCGACTTCTTTCTTCTTCTTTCGCCCTCACCCTCTGCAACCACCATCACCCTTCCAGTTCCATCACCACCACCTTCTCCATCAACAACTCCACCTTCTCTACCACCAACTCCTCTGTCTCAATCATCATCATCCCCCTACTCTCTAGCCATCTATTACATCAGCCCATCACCCCTCTTTCTCGCTGGAACCCTAGGCGTGAAGAGTTGATGAAATAGATGAGGCTATAGATTGAAATTGAGGGCAGAGAAGGATCGAGAGAGAAGAGAAGAGGCATGGGTCACCACCAATTCAGCGGATTTGGTGAGCAATTTCGGAATTTAAAATACCTAATTTTAATTTTAGGGTTTGTAAATTATTGGGGCTTTTGAAGTATAAATAGCTCATGGTGTAGAACGTGTGAAGGGTGTTCTTGGGCTAGCCGAGATTCCCCCAAAATTGGGTTAGTTTAGGTTTAATTTCAGTTTTTAAATTTCAATTAAATTTCAATTTAGGTTTTGCAATTTACATTCCCTGTTTAGTATTCTAAATGTTTGTTATGTTCCTGTTAATGTGCTTGTTTTAATTTCATGTTTTAATTTCCTGTTTTCATATCCTGTTGATGATCCTGTTAATGTGCTTGTTTTGATGCATTGTGTTGATAAGTTCCTTTGATAATGTTCCTTTGTTAATGTTCCTGTTATGTTCCTGTTAATGCTAGGCTAGAAGCCTTTGAAGCACTGAATTGATTGAGTAATGGAAGAAATCAGTGCTCATAGCAAGCTGATTATCTTGCCATTCCATTTTTGTATGCTTAGGTTGCACTGATTTGATTGAGCATTGGGAGAAATTAGTGCTCATAGCAAGCTAATTCTCTTCCCATTCTTTTTGAATGCCTTAGCTTTGCTTTGTTACTTCTTCTCCACATCCCTGCCCTTGGCCTTAGGCCTTGGTTCATTTATCTTGTTCACACTGTTTTCTTCATTGTCATCTTTCTTTTGCTGTTTAGTTTTTAGTCTGTTTAATCTTTGCTGTTTTTGCGATTCTTTTGTTCTCTGGTTTGCTCCCAATTTGTCCTAGAGCCACTGTTTACACTCCTCTTTTGCTACTAAGTCAGAAGCCCTTGTGCTGCTGCTGTTGCTGTTGTCTGCTGCTGCTCCACTGCTGCTGCCTAAGTCCTACTGCTGCTACTACTTCCTCTCCTAGGCCCAGCCACAGTTTAGGTTAAGGCAAGCCCAAAGGCCTAGCTATACCAAGCCCAGTTTCTAAGACCAAAAGCCCAGTTCATTAAGGCTCCAAGCCCAAGTTCATTATTAAGGCCCAGTTCAATTCATTTTAAGACCAACTGAGCACAAGGCTCAGTTCATTCCAAAGGCCAAAGGTCAAGCCCATCTTACTTTTACTTTGAAAGCAAAGGCTTAATCAAAAGCCTATTGTTATCAAACCCATTAGTACTCAAAGCCCATTGACCATTCAAAGCCCAACAGCAACTAGAACCCAAAATAGTTAAACACTACAAAATACTCCCGATCTCTGTGGATCGACCCGTACTTGCACGAGCTACAACCGACGACCGTGCACTTGCGGTATTACTGTAGGCCCGCGTTTCATTACGCTTCATTTTTATACGCTTCCCCTGGCCCACCACTAGTCATATCTCGATGCTCGCTCTAAATCTTCCAATGACTCAAGAAAACTAATTAATACCACTGAGATAACATTTGGAAATAGACATTGGTATATTGCCACAACACAAACATAGGCTCGAACTCCTCATAATGTTCAGGATACGAATCTTGCGTATCTTGTAACCTGTTTTAATTCATTCACTTGGAATAACATTGTTAACAACTTTTTATCCCAACCACCTTTATTTCGTATGCTTTCATTTGTCTACCTGCTAGATTTCCTTCCAGATCATTTGAGTACCAGTCTTTCCATTTATCTTCTAACCCTCATTTTAATTTGTCAAATGGAAGTAAATTTCTCTCACATGGAATTTCCATCAACATGCACAAATCTAACAGCGTAACTCCTACTTATCAATATATTCATAATTAGAGTTTGTTGAATTTTATAAAACTAAAAACAAAATAAATAAGTTTAATTAAAAAACAAACTTATCACGCTCAAAATGTTTAAAAAAGAACGTATTTGTAGTCTTCCTCCATCGTTCCAATATAACTTGGTTTCTAGGGTCGTATATCATATAAACACCACCAAGAATATCGCTGGGCTCTTTCTTGAACAAAAGGAGGAAAATACCCCAACACAGTACGGAACTCAGACCACCCACCTCTTAGAGCGACTGAATGAACTCGTTCCATATGGATGGATATGGACACAAGGGGTACGCACCAACTAGTTGTCTAATATGTTGAAAATCATATTCTTTATGCCGCTTAAAATGAAATCCACTGGTTTGGATGATAGTAGATTCTTTGGCTTTTCTGTTTCTTTTATTTTTTTTGGTTTGTGGCTCATATTTGAAAGAAAGTAACTAAAGAACAAACATTTTTGTCAGGACAAACTTGAGAAAGAATAGAAAGTACGAATAAAGATGAGGCGAAGGTGTCATGTTTATAGGTAGGATAAAATTGACATTAGCGATATTGAATCATTCAATAACCAACAATAAAGACTTTATCACTGACGATATAGACAAAGACGCTCTACACGGTCTCAATCGCTTAAGAATTTTACCATAATAAAGTAACTAGGATATGACCCGTGCCATAATGGCAAGGGGCTATGAGTTGTTTTGGTGTTAGTTGTATATTTATTTTCTTGCGAGATTACCATGAGCTGAGTGTGAGAAACTCGGGGAATGATAATCTTTTTTAAACTGAAGTCGAAGCTTTGATCGATATTTTTAACATAAACGGGATCAGTTTCTTATTAGATGGTGATTAGGATGTCCATATATGGATGTACACAGACATAAATACACCTAAGAGTAATTTGTTTGGTGGTAAAGATATCCAATGTAAGTGTGTATACTGGAATCTGCACCTAGTTTCGTTTATGCTTATTGAGATAACTATCCACTCACAGTTATTGCAAACAGTACCAACAAACTTGAAACCTAAATTCCTAAGCGGGAACAATACCAATAAAATCAACTTGTCGATTGTACTCCAAATTACAAATGCAGTTCAGTCATCATTTAATTACATTGTTATTTTGTACTTAAAAAAATTAGTGCAATTTTTTTTTCGAAATTCGAAAAGTTGAATCTAAGTTTGGAACCCTTCTTTCCTATACCTAAAAAAGTGTTACATATGCATTAGTTTTTCAAACCGTTAACTATTTTTTAAAATGAATATTGACTTTGTGCTAGTATCAATGTATAATAGGCATGGTTACACATTAGTAATACTCGAACCCATGGCAAATAAGTTTAATTGGCTAGGTTAATATAATTTACGGTTAGACTTTTACGGCCATTAAACATGTCATTTGCATAAATATATATGGTAATTAACGTTCATCATTCCCTACAGTGTTCTAGGTTTGAGAGACGTTACACTGTACTGTGAAGCCTCTTGAAAAAAAATGATAACTATACATTTATGGTTTAAACTAACATATGAAAAACTCCCAGCTTATAGCATCACAAAAAAAAATACAAAAAAAAAAATGTAAAACATTAAATCATACAACATTCTCTTGGATATTGGTGATATGAAGCGTCCTTGAATCTTTCTTAGCGATGAAAAATGATACTCCTTATGAAATTGTATACATCATATGCCAAGTATGCTTTTCCTTGCAAATTGATAATACAATCTTGTTGTCTTGATAAATAGTGAAAGACTCGCATTAAATAAATTACAGATCCAAATAAAAGAAATTTTCCCCTCTAATACATGAATCGATAAGCTGTACATGTATAAGAGAGTTTCTCTTTGTCAGCATATGCGTTTGAAGCCTGAAAGTAAATAAGATAGCCAGTCTAAATACCAATGGTATGAAAACTTGCAGATTGAAATGATATTATACCTTGACCTAAGAGTACATAAGAGACCTAAAACAACCATAATTCTACAATTTTCTAGCACAAAATGAACATCACATGACATTACATATGAATATTAAAATATTTCTTAAATCAACTTCTACAAAGTGTAATATATTTATACATAGTTTGGTTTGTTGGTATCTTAAATGAAATAAAAGAATCTCAAGTATTAGATGATATCCACAGAGTAAAGGGAAGGTGATGGATCAAGTTTTAGTCATGGTATTTTTAGATGCAAGATCTATATGGGTTCCTATGTACTACGCTCTATTGAACCAAGATAATCTTTAGAAAACTCGACATTTTAGTCATAACAATCACATGTGTGCAAATGAACCACATATTCTAGCAACAATTAGACTTGTACCTTTCTGGAATACCAAAACTTCTTCATCTTTGACAATGATAAAATGTATGGAATGAAATTTTTTTTAGTCCCGACATATAAAGGTATAGTGACGCATCCCATAAAACAAATAAATTGCATCACTGTATTGCTCCCTAAACCGTTTTCTTCATTACTTAAAAACAATCTCATGATATCAGAAAATGGAAGATTATAGGTAATAATCCAGTTCTGTGTTGCTTATATTGAGGCTTCCTAAATTTCAGTATTAGCCAGAAAGTTAAATATGTATAAATAATTTGATAATCCAGTTCCTAAACAAAATCGAGATAACAAAATTCAATATTAATAAAAAGAATCAAAGAGAAATTAAATTGTATAAATGACACAAAAATTAGGCGTGAGGCACCATGAATCCATTGATGTTAAACAAAAGATTAAAGATAAAAGCTAATGGCACAAAATTAGGTGTCAGGCACCATGAATCCATTGATGTTAAACAAAAAATTAAAGATAAAAGCTAACAACAATTATCTAAATCAACCAAAACAATAGTGAATCGTACCTTGGGAATAGAGTTGTGCAAAGAATGAACCTTGGGAAAGGAATTTGACTATAAAAGGAATTAAGTTAAGAGTAAACTTAATGGGCATTTAATGTAGAATAAAAAGAAACGGTTTAACATTAAATGAGAGGAATAACTCCCAAATAAATGACATTAAATTAATGGAAAATAAATTTAAATTCATAGTCTTAGGTAAAATTATATGTGGATTAATTTAGACCCTTCTTTATATGTCCAAAATATAGATTGAAAATCTTAAATATGTAGCTCAATCTGGACCATTTTTTATATACCAGAAATGTAACTGAATAACTTAAATAAACGCCTTAATCAGAGCCGTTCTTTATGTGTCCAAACTGTAGATCTCCGTCCAAATAGAAAAACAGAGTTGTGCAAAGAATGAACCTTGGGAAAGGAATTTGATTATAAAAGGGATTAAGTTAAGAGAAAAGAATGAGCGTTTAATGTTGAATAAAAAGAAACGGTTTAACATTAAATGAGAGAAATAACTCCCAAATAAATGACATTAAATTAATGAGAAATAAATTTAAATTCATAATCTTAGGTAAAATTAATATGTGGATTAATTTAGACCCTTCTTTATATGTCCAAAATATAGATTGAAAATCTTAAATATGTAGCTCAATCTGGACCATTCTTTATATGCCGAAAATGTAACTAAATAACTTACATAGATGTCTTAATTTGAGCTGTTCTTTATGTATCCAAACTGTAAATTTCTGTCAAAATAGAAAAACACCATTGTCCCTTATAATATAGATTATAATTGCTATAGGTTTCCATCGTTTTGACTTTTTTTTATGTATGACTTGTTCAAGTCGTGAGACCGGCGGAGATTCTAGAAAGAATTTAACGTAATATCTTTAGACGGTTCGTGATATATCCCGTGTTGGACCGGCGATATTTTGAGAAATAGGCTAGAGTATAAATAGAGGCTCCCCTTTTCATTAATTCCACAATTATTTTTCTCTCTCTTCGGGAATACTCGATCAACCCAGACACTCATATTCGGCGATCTAAACTAGGTTTCTTCAAATTCGGCGATCTAAACTAGGTTTCTTCAACACCCACCTATCTCAGGGTAATAATCTAATCTAAGCACTTTGATTTTGATTCCTGTTATTGTAGATTGAATCTTGTTGACATAGTTAGAAATTATGTTTCTTCATGATGCACAGATTTGATTCTGTGGTTAGTAGTCTTTCATCCCTGATTTCATAGCGTTCTTGGTTTTTTTGATAGCAATAGTTGATTATTTTGCACCTGATTAGACTCGTATATATATATATATATATATTTTTAATAATAATATCTTGAGAATCTCGGATTATTAGGGCAAGGATTTCTATTTGATCATATGTTGAATCTATTCCAGCTATTATGTTTAAAATTCGGTAGGACTAATCGGTTATGATGATTCTGCTGGTGCTTGAATTTGTGGTATGCTAGTAGCTTGATTTCGCTCACTTTTGTTTTTTTTATTATGGTTCTTCATGCTGCACAGATTTGACTTTTGTGGTCATCAGTTTTATATCATCTCTGATTTTGTAGTTATGTTTCTTTCTGGAACTGTTGGTTGTTTTGCAACTGATTCTGTTAGGAATTGTGTTTTTTTTCCCTTCCATGTATTGACTTTTGAATCGGACGGAACTTTGTGTTTGTGTATATAGCATCTTGAGAATCTCGGATTGCTAAGACTAGGATTTCTATTTTTATGTAGGTAATTCGGTATGTCTAATCGTTTATTATTCTACTGATGATGCTCAGCTTTTTTAAGCTTGAAATATTGTCATGTGGTTGCTGTCGTGTTTTGTAATTCTCAGTTTTGAACTAACAACTCTAGTTTATTATGCTTTTGCTAAATCTTGGCTTCGTAGGAGTAATAGAATGTTGAAGAATTGACATGTTTGTGTTTGATGGAAAATTCGTTATAGCTGATGTGTAGTGTCTTTATGGACATCATGTATTTGTTTACAATGTTGAGAATAAGTATCTTTTTGTTGTGGATCCGGTTCGGTATCTGATGAGTTTGTTGTTATAATGGATCTACAGATGCAGATTTTTGTGAAAACTCTCACTGGCAAGACCATTACACTTGAGGTTGAGAGCTCAGATACCATTGACAATGTGAAGGCTAAGATTCAAGATAAGGAAGGAATTCCCCCAGACCAGCAGAGGTTGATCTTTGCCGGTAAGCAGTTGGAAGATGGAAGAACTCTTGCTGACTACAACATCCAGAAAGAATCCACTCTCCATCTTGTCCTACGTCTCAGAGGTGGTATGCAAATCTTTGTGAAAACCCTGACTGGAAAGACCATTACTTTGGAGGTCGAGAGCTCTGATACTATCGATAATGTCAAGGCCAAGATCCAAGACAAGGAAGGTATTCCTCCAGACCAGCAGAGGTTGATTTTTGCTGGGAAGCAATTGGAAGATGGGCGCACCCTTGCTGACTACAACATCCAGAAGGAATCCACTCTCCATCTTGTCCTCCGTCTCAGAGGTGGTATGCAAATCTTTGTAAAAACCCTAACTGGAAAGACTATCACTTTGGAAGTCGAAAGTTCTGATACTATCGATAATGTCAAGGCCAAGATCCAAGATAAGGAAGGTATTCCTCCAGACCAGCAGAGGTTGATTTTTGCTGGGAAGCAATTGGAAGATGGGCGTACCCTTGCTGACTACAACATCCAAAAGGAATCCACCCTTCACTTGGTTCTACGACTAAGAGGTGGTATGCAGATCTTTGTGAAAACCCTTACTGGAAAGACCATCACCTTAGAAGTTGAGAGTTCAGATACCATTGACAACGTTAAGGCTAAGATTCAAGATAAGGAAGGTATTCCTCCAGACCAGCAACGACTGATCTTTGCTGGAAAACAATTGGAAGATGGGCGTACCCTTGCTGACTACAACATCCAGAAGGAATCTACTCTCCATTTGGTGCTTCGTCTCAGAGGTGGTATGCAGATTTTTGTGAAAACCCTGACTGGAAAAACAATCACTTTAGAGGTTGAGAGTTCGGATACTATAGACAATGTGAAGGCGAAGATACAAGACAAAGAAGGTATTCCTCCAGATCAGCAGAGGTTGATTTTTGCTGGGAAACAATTGGAAGATGGGCGTACCCTTGCCGACTACAACATCCAGAAGGAATCCACCCTTCACCTTGTCTTGCGTCTTCGTGGTGGTATGCAGATATTTGTGAAAACCTTGACTGGAAAAACCATCACCTTGGAGGTTGAGAGCTCTGATACCATTGATAACGTGAAGGCCAAAATCCAGGACAAGGAGGGAATTCCTCCAGATCAGCAAAGGTTGATTTTTGCCGGGAAGCAACTCGAGGATGGTCGCACTCTTGCTGATTACAACATTCAGAAGGAGTCCACCCTCCACCTTGTCCTCCGTCTCCGAGGTGGTTTCTGTTGATGGCATTGATTTCCAAGATGATCGCGAGCGTCAGTTGGTGTGTTACCTTTACACTGCATGCTTTCATGATTTCTGAATTATCTTTGGTTTTCTGTTTGTGAAAAACTTTATATTCCCTATGGTATGAGCAATAGTGAAATGCCATGTTAGTATTATGTGCCTGTCAGACACTTATGGTTAAGTGCATGAATAAAGTTGCAACATTTGGTGATATGTACATTGTTGTCTTTTTGAGGCTTGGCTAGTTCGATTATATCAAATCTCTGTTGCTCAGCTCTTAGTTTTAAATTATGGAGTGCATTTTAGTCAGCCCAACTGCAGAGAGGTAGGTGGTCTTAGTTTCAGAAAACCATTTTCGTGTAAAAAATGATACCATAAGGATAAAAAGCACAAATTTTTGTTCGTACTTGCATCCTACTGATGGGACATAACTCACCAAATTATCCATCATGTCTGTTTCTTTTCAATTTAGGTGTTGGTTCATCTTCAGGACATCAAATTTTTAAGTTTCAGGTCATATTTCAGCGCAACACGCATCTCTTCAGATTAGTTTTGGTTTCATTTACTTACCAGTGGAATTTCTGATCCTTTGAGGTTCATATTTTATTTACCGATGTGTTCGTTGGGGACACCTTGATTGTAAGGGAGTGATTACGCCATACTTGGTTGCTATAAGGACCATAAGGTGTTGCGTGTGAAGTTTTTCTGAAAAAAAAAAGTGAAGTTTTACTGAAAAAATGGGAGTCATATAAAAAGTAATTAGCATCTATTCGTTTCGTAGTAATGAATTAATTACTGGTTCAGAGCGGTGGTTGCAGGCAGCGATGTCATTACTTTGAAATATGATCTTTATCTATTGTGCTTTTCAAATATTACTAGTATAATAATCTCTCTTTAATTCTTCAAATTTCGGTTTTGCTAATACAAGTTGTTGACTAATATAATCATTACATTTTCCATGAAACGTTATAACATCACAATCCACATTTCTTTGTTTGACCATTCCTTGATCAAAGAGAAGCGGTCGTGTACTTGAATAAATTATGGTATCTCACGACGTTTGTGGTACAACTACGTTCTTTTTTCGGCACAGCACTAGATTTATTTATTTTTTCTGCAAAAATTTCATTCAAAGAGCTAACCCAACCCTTACATCTGGCATAGTATTAGTAGAGCTCAAGATGTGTCCGACATTTGATGCATCTACTTTGGGAGCCTCAATGATACAAAAAGGAGGTTGGTTTATCCAACTACAAGTGGTTTGAAAAGTCTTAGCTTCCTTAGAAAGAAGGTCAGCTGAACCGTGGGCAGTTCTTGGAATAAAGAAAAAACCTAAAAAGTTAGAACAAGAACTAATCTCATATTTTACTTCGTCCGTAATAGTTTGATGTTGCCAAATTATAGAGGAGGGATTGCCATTCAAATAGTCGAAGAGATTTTTACAGTCGCCTTCTATGCTGAAGTTTGATAAGTCTTTTGCTCTTGCCCATTTGGCTGTATGAAGAAGTCCTATTGTCTCTATCTCTGCTGGAGATGCTGCTGTGAACGGTTCTGCCTGACTTTGCTCAAAGATCCCTGTATCATTACGTCAAATTATGGCATAACCTATTGGACTATTAAGAGAGAACCAAGCTGCATCATAGTTAATTTTGTATTGTGAGTTATTAGGTAATCTCCAAGATATCCTATGGGTTCCCTTGCATTTAATCGGACTAGTGAGCTCATTGTTGTTCTAGTAACATAAGTGTCTTTGTATTTCTTAAGCTAATTGAGAACAATTTTTATGTTTATTCTCAAACACCCTGTCAAATCTTTCCTTCTAGATAAACCAAATTTTTGTCACAATGATTTCCAATAGTACTAGAAAATAAAACCCAAATCACCCTTTGAAGATATCATTTTGTATGTTTAATTGGCCTTTTCAGCAGATTTGGATGTTTCCACCACAATCTCTGTAAGTAAAAAGGAACTTGTTTCATTTTTGTAGTAAAAGTGCGGCTAGCATTTTGAAATCATATCTTCACTCGGGGCATTGTAAGACTTCTACCATTATAATGAGTCGTAATCGTTCTTCATGTGCATCAATTTAAATGGCATAAGAAAGTGCATCGCTACTTGGTAATCTAGGCTATTGCCCGCCGGTCCTATTGAACTTTTGATTGGGTAGCTAGGTAGTGTTGTGCACAGTATGAATGGATGCATTATAGCATGATGGTGCAACAAATATGTTTTGCTTGACAATTCAGCTCTTGTGCATTTTCGATGTTTCAAATGATTTTTTGCCAATTCAAGAGAGTTTTTTTTCTTTTTTTTTGAAGCATACCAAGAGAGTTGTTTATACTCCATAGCCTTCGAGTGCGATATTAAGTAAGATAAAGGCGGACGACCCCCAATAACTTGTCTTTTTTATCTACAATTAAGTCGGCGCTAGCTACGATTAAAATGATGAAATGGGATGGTAGATCGGTTATGCAACAATCGGAGTGGTTAGCAGAGTTACACGACTACACGTTGAGAAAGGATGGTAAAGTGGTTCGTATTTTCAGGTGCACCTTGCAAGATAGGTAAAAAGTTCAGTTAACTATCCGCGTTTACTTTGAGCGTCTTCTCTAGAGAAGCTTTGTTCTCAGATATAGCAGATGGTCCAACAACAGAATTTTTTAATTTTTCATTACTTCCATGGTCGTCCTTTGTGGCACCCCAGCACCCGTCTTATTGAAATGGTTTGTCAGTAGAGATGTTTCCACATGTATTCCTTCTTTTAATGGTACTATAATTCCTATTTCTATCTTTGTATTCCCTCTCTCCATGCTTTTTCACTGATTCTTGATTTGGCATTTTGACTTTGTTAGAACGCATTGCCTACCAGGAAACTTTCAGAGTGTAAAGAAGCGTATAGTGAGAGTCCCATGTTATGTTGCCTTAAGATAGTTTGGTAGGTTATTGTTCCCCTCACCTTTCAGTCGAGTCTCTAAAGAGGCCCGCCTTAAAATTCGTACTTACATATGATAAAAGATGATGGAAATTGAGGATGAGTAATTGAAGGATCTCGCTTTCAGTCTCATCAATATCATTTATTGCGAAAGAGAACGGGAAGAACTCAACTCAACGCTTCTCATCTTCGGCCAATAGTCTTAGAGACAAAACATGGACTCAAATTCAGTACAGTGTCGTCCAGTTTTTGATTGACAGAGGGGGGAAATGTTGTCTGACATACCTTTCTTTATTGAATTTTATTGAATTTGTAAACCTCCTAAAAATGAGTTGTCAGATTGGTCATTTTCCCTACTAAACCAACTGTTAAGATGGTGCTGGAATTCCTCAAGATGCAAAAAATCGAATCTTCATTTAGAATTGATTCAATCTAGAAATGACATATATAATAGAAATGACATATCTAAAAGTAAATATCTTGGCAGAATCTCAGTAAAAAAGTGACTAAGGTATGAAAGAATAAAACCTTGAATCCTTCAAGCGAGAGGGACGAAGTTAACCGACTGAAAGGAAATGATCTTGGTCGTGGTTGATCTCGGTGCACCTTGCAAGATGGGTAAAAACGTTCAGTTAACTATTCGCATTTATTTTGAACGTCTTCTCTAGAGAATCTTTGTTCTCAGATAGAGCAGATGGTTCAACTGCAGAACTTTTTATTTTTCATTACTTCCATGGTCGTCCTTTGTGGCACGACAATACCCGTCTTATTGAAATGGTTTGCCAGTAAAGATGTTTCCAAATGTGCCCCTTCTTTCAATGGTACTATAATTCCTATTCCCATATGCATTCCCTCTTTTGGTCTATTTGACTCTTATTAATTAAATTGTTTTCTATTAGAATAAATATACGGGGTTTTGGAATTAACAATTCACGGCGACCGGACGTGTACACCATGAAATTTTTCAAGGAGGTATGAAAAATTATCAAATACGATTTAATGGATGTAAAGAGTTCTAGAAAACTGGTAGGCTTCACTAGAGTCTCAACTTTACAAATATTTTACTTATTTCCAAATGTGATGGCCGACGCCAATAGTATGCATAATTTTAGACCAATTAGTCTCATTGGAGGCATATATAAGATTGTGTCTAAGTTGCTGGCAGAGAGAATGAAGCGACCCCTTCCATACATTACATCAGAATTTCAAGGTGACTTCATAGAAAGCAGAAAAATTGGGGATGGTATACTCATCGCTTTAGAACTGCTTGACTCAAGAGAGAGAGACAATAATCTTGGTTTGGTTGTGAAAGTTGATTTGGAGAAGGCTTTTGACAAAATTATTTGGGGATATCTCTACTACACTCTCGGTAGGTCTGGATTTGTTTGTTCTTTTTTTTGAGGAAGCAGATAAATTGGTGCCTTTCTACAAGGTTTGCGATGACTATAACTAGTACTGCACCGACATTATTCCGTAGTAGCAAGGGTAATAAGCAGGGAGATCTGATGTCTCCTTTTCTTTTTATTATAATGGTTGAAGTGCTCTCTGTGATGATAAATAAACTATTAGTATGCAAATGATTATGGGGTTGCTAATGCTCCTGCTATAAATCATCTGCAATTCGCGGATGATTTGATAGTGTTTTTAGATGATGACGTGGTGCAACTTCAAAATCTAAAAAAAATATATTATTAGGTTTTGAGCTAATTTCAGTTTTGAAAGTAAAATTCAAGAAGAGCGCTTTAGCCGCAGTTGGTAATGCTGCCAATGTTTTGAATGTGCACTTATTTTTGGTTGTTCTCTTGCCACTTTTCCTATGAAGTATCCAGGAATTCTTTTGGGCAGTAAATTAAAGGCTATTGGAATTTGGGATACTATTTTACAGATTTTTCATAAAAATTGTGTGTTTGGCAAAGGAGATATCTTTCAAAAAAGGGTAGGTTGATGTTAATTAAGCATGTACTTTCAGGTCTGCAGGTAACTCTATTTCATATTTTAGCTTATGTGAAGATATGCCGCATTTCCTTTGGGGAGCTGAGAAAGTGAAGAAAAGTTGGATGGGATGAAATAGAGTGAGTTTACCTAAAGAAAGAGGAGGAGTTGGAATCAGAAAATTGAGATTGTTGAACAAAGCTTTAGATGCAAGATGGATTTGGCATTACGGAAAGGAAGAAAAGACGTTATGGAGGAAAATAATTAACCACAAATTTGGTGGTAACTCAGAGAGAATTTTATCCAAATCCTAACACTAAACCAGTTGGCAAAAGTTTGTGGGCTGGTGTATCGAAGAATGTCTCATGTGCGGAACAAAACTCGACAATTCAGGTGAAGGGCGGGGACAAGTTTATATTTTGGAAAGATTGTTGGTTGAATGGACAAGCTCCAAGATCGTTGTTTCCTGCGTTATTCAGTGTTAGCAACAAAAAAGATGTTATCGTCCAAGAAATGTTAACTGTGGGCGGTCATAATAATTGGGATTTCTCTTTTAGTAGGTTCCTAAAAGAATAATAAATTAAGGAGGTTACTCATGTCCTCAATCTACTTCTAGTTATCAACACCAACAATGAGAATGGTCAAAGAATTTGACAAGCGGGAGGTAAAGGTTTCCCTGTGACAAAATATTACAACTCATTAAAAGAAGGTGGGCTTATTAAGTTTCTGTACAAATGCAAATAGAACCCAAAAATCCCACATAAATTAGTAGTTTTCATGTGGACGCTCTGTTATGAGGCTGCTTCTACTATGGATTCTTTCAGGGATACTATAATGATAGGTGGGTGTCTTTTTTGCAAAAAAGGGGGCAGACTCAAAATCATCATATTTTTCTTCTTTGTGAAACCACGAGATTAGTATGACATTATTTTTTAAGTTATCATAATCTGCAGTGGGCTTTTCATGAGTCGGTCAAAAACATTATATGGGAACTGAGAAAGAAGAAAGATAATGTTATCTCGCTTAGCACAAGGATTTGAGATTTTGCTATTTGGTGGACGTTATGGATTGAAAGAAATGCAAGGCACTTA
This sequence comes from Papaver somniferum, assembly GCF_003573695.1. Taxonomy (NCBI): domain Eukaryota; kingdom Viridiplantae; phylum Streptophyta; class Magnoliopsida; order Ranunculales; family Papaveraceae; genus Papaver; species Papaver somniferum. Next base: position 174,557,983 of record NC_039363.1, on the reverse strand, counting down.
AATGGGAAGTATAATACTTTATATTCTATTATAGACAGTGTGAAGATATTGATTTTTCAATTGGTGTGTAGGGACTGACATTTTTAATGGTTTTTATTAGATATTGTCCTTCGTAACTGAGTTGCAGTCATGAGATAGAAATGTTTTTTCTTTCCTGATTGGATCCGTGTCGTCAAGCTCTGCTAAAATCGAGCTTTTTTTCGTATATTTCCCTTCTCAATCACTATCTTAGTGTTAAGTTGTTGTTTAATCTATTCGCCCTTTTGAGTAAAAAGATAAAAAAAGAAAAGGCCATAGAGCTCAAGCTAATGGATGTCATCTTGGAAAGTGACGCTAAAGGGAAGATACATAGGATATGTTTGCAAGATCCGGATGGCTCATGTCATGTCGATGTCCGATAAAAAGATGACAAATTTTGTGTTTATCGTTATCGAGTTTTAAATGCCGGTTTATTCATAGAAATTCTAATATGATGCTTGCTCTTTTAGCTCTTATAGAACGCTAAGAGGGTGTTTGGATATATCTGAAAAACATAATTTTTGACTTTTTAAAGCAAAAAATTGAAAAAACTAGGTTGAGAATAAAATTTAAAAACAATCTCTATAAGCAATAATATTAAAATTGTGTGAAGAATTCTTTTTTGTTTCCAACTTCTGGAATTAATTTCTGCTTCTAGTATTCAAACATGATTTCCTAAAAATAGCTTTGATCAATTTATTTTAAGAAAAAAACAAACTTAATTTGGGTAGATGGGCCTTTGACCTGCCAAAACAAACTTGGTGACAATCAAACAAATGTGCCCAACCAGAAACCAGTTACACAAACAAACATCGCAAAATATAAAGTTTGTCCCCAGACGAAAATGTGTTATTCATTGGCATTTCATGTAACTTGTGGTTCACATAGATGATTGTCGATTACTCTATCTCCTGCTCACCTTTATCAAATCCTATCCTTTCTATCTTTATCTCTAAACCCTAAAACCCTAAAAACTATCGCAGAAGCAACAATCTTCTTGGTGCCACAGTTTTTATCTTCTTTTGTTGTTGATGAACGAAGAACATCAAGAACAGACCGCCGAGGAAAATCGTTAATAAACCGTCACCTATTCACTGTGTTAAAGTGTTTCTTCCGCAACAGTTTTCTTTTACAGTTCTTTGTAACACTTCATCTGTAACGCCAATACAACGTTGCCAATTCTCTATTTTATATTATTTTAATCTTCCTGTAGACTTTTGAGTCATGAACACCTATTTTGAGAAAGTGATAAAATTGAGAAGATAATGTTAGAGCATTGCTAGATTGAACCCACCAAGCGTTGGTATGTCAAGTTTAGTTGTCATATTTTAATATCAATACTCAATTAGAGTCGCTTGATTAAATGTACTAGAGTCAACTTCGTTTAGGCTAGACTAGAAAGTCTAGGAATGTTGAGACATATAAGTATTACTCTAAAGACCCTAAGATTGTAAACACGTATCGAGTACAACGAAGACATCATCCTTCCACTTGAGGTATTGTGATACCGAATTGACTTGGTTCCATTCTTATCGTTGTTTTCAAGTCGTTTAAGATTGAAAACATAACATGCGAGGTTATATTTAATTCTCTATTATTAGACTTGGTCATTTTATTATGATCATAGTGTCAAGGAAGAATATTTGGTTACGAAGTATAACGTTATCTTTTGAACTTCGTAAATGTGATATCAACATAATCTATGTAACTCGTTACTTGATTGTGTATTGGATATAGTTGTGATTTCATCGTAAAAACTATGTTTAGTCACATATGTTTAAAGGAAGTACATATACGAAACTTGTTTCGTAATCGAAAGGAAATCAATAGGCGTTTTTATCAGGTTTTCATTGATAATATATTGGATGACCGATTCGAACCTAGGTAATAAATTTGGTAGATACGATCTTGATTTATGTTGAGAACTATGGTAGAACCGATCTTTACCTATTTTGGGATATACGGTAGAACCGATCTTGACTTATGTTGAGAGACTTGGAAGAACCGATCTTAACTATTATGGAGAGTCTTGGTAGAACCAATACTTACCTATATTGGGATACTTGGTAGAACTGATCCTAACTATTTTTGGGAGTCATGGTAGAACCGATTCCTACTATGTTACAAGTCATGGTATAACCGGTCCCAAGAGCAAAAATGATCATTCATATTCACATATTACTTAATGGTTTTGTGTGAGTTTGGAATTAGGGTTTGCTAAATAGAAAAGTTATGTCGACATAATTTGGAAAAGAACACAGTTCTTATCTTTTTTTGTCTAAAGATATTCCTTGATACTCAAGGTGATCCCGATCCGAAATATTGAGAGTCTTTGAATTAAGATTTTTTATTATATGCTATTGATTTCCCATCAAATCAAAACATATCTCTTGGAAAGTTATATTATTTAAATGCTAAACAAATATTAGATATTTTATAATGAGAGATTTCAGAATTACAGGTTGGATTGGAAATAGGAAAACCAAGATTAGCTACTTATTGCATATCAATAATGTTTTCGGTTTTGGAATTTCTGTGTTGTACAAACTGAAAAAGCGGGGGTATAACAACCACACCCAATAATTCATTCGACAATCTGTATGGACTAAACTCCAATGTAATTCCGAGAGCACCAATTTAAAAGCTAGACTCAATTAAAAATTATATCAAAGAGTTTATATCTCTTTGTCAAAAAAATCAGCAAATCAAACATATAGAAATTTGTGAGCCTGATTGATATGAGAAATAACTTGGACGATACCAATAACCAATGCCCAAGTGTCAATCAAGTTCTATCCAACAAACAAGGTCAGATTTATCAACTGATTGAACTACGCGCAACCTGTGATATTTCAATTATATAAAAATATAATGCAGAAAAGAAATAACACAGACACCAGAAATTTTGTTAACAAGGAAACCGCAAATGCAGAAAAACCCCGAGACTTAGTCCAGATTGAACACCACATTGTATTAAGCCACTACAGACTCTAGCCTACTACAAGTTATCTTCGGACTGGAATGTAGTTGAGACATAACCAAGTCTCACACCGATTAAGGTACATTCGCGTTCCTTACGCCTCTAAACCACGTCGGATTCTGCGCACTTGATTCCATTAGATGATCTAGCCCACAACTAAGAGTTGCTACGACCCAAAGTCGAAAACTTATAAACAAATCTGTCTCCCACATATATGTCTATTCTTTATTCGGTTTTTGTTCCGTATTTTGATAAATCAACGTGAATGGGAACTAATTGATAATTCGGTCTTATACTCCCGAAGAGCAGCCTAGAAATATCAATCACCTCACAATAACCCAACTGATTAACATAAAAATTTATTGCGGAATCATAAGAGTCTGAGACGAAGAACAGTTGTGATTACTTTTTATATCTTACCTATCAGAGACAAATCGATTAAATCTTAGATAAGATAAAACTCAATACGATAGAACAAGTAAGATCAGAATACGTAAATACACAGAAAATAGTTGGATCTGGCTTCACGAATCCCAATGAAGTCTTCAAGTCGTTAACCTATAATGGTTTTAGGAAAAACCTAGGTTAAAGGAGAATCGACTCTAGTACGCAACTAGGAAAACACATAAGTGTGTGGATTAGGTTTTCCCATTCTAGGATCAGAATTTCGCAGCAATAATGCCTCAGCGAAATTATCAACAATACAACACAACAGTGTCGCAGAACAATTTCAGAAATGACATGATAAACGACGTCAGCTAAAATCATGAGAAAAATGTGATGTTCCTGCGAAAATTAGAGAGTTTGCGAGATTAACATTTGTAAGGATGCGAGAATGTCGCAAGTCATATCCGAAAATAAAGGACAGATTAGCTGTCATCCAATATGTAATTCCCTGTAAATAGTCGTTCCATTGTAAAGGAAAGGGAGAGATCTTTTCTGAGTGAGAAGCAAGTAAATAGGAGAGATAAAATCTAGAGCAACGGTTATTCTTGATTCCTTTATCTTTTCTTGTAAGATTTTTCAAAGATTCATCAATAAAATTAAGATTGTTAACCTAAAATGAGTTGAATGTTAATGAAATCTTATGAGGGGTGTAGTGTAGGATTTCCTGCAACTACATAGTGGCGCTAGAAACAGGGAATGATTGAAGATTATTCTAGAAAAAATTGAAGATTAATATTGAGATTTGTGAAGACTTGGAGTAATTTATTAAGAATTTTACATAATCTCTTGCAATTCGTTAACATTGAAGAAATGGCAAGAAGAAATACATCAGAACAACCAACTACTGTTAGAAGAAGCAAGAGAATTGCTGGAAGGGAAAGAAGTGAAATGGGAGAATCTACTAGAATGAGAAATAATGGAGAAAATCTAATTCAACCACCAGTTCAACAAACACTAATACAAGAAAGGGATACAGATTATGATAGGGTGAGTATACACACTTGGCAATCAAATTCAACATAAGAAGTAGAAGAAGAGCAGCAAACCAGAAACCATATACAGGTAGAGAGAAATCAAGAAGCAGATGAAGGAATAATTCATGGAGATGAGGAAATTGGAGCGTTAGAAACGTTGAGACGAATAATACATGAAGAAAGAAGAGCCGAGGCAGAAGAACGTGCGAATCTAACAAGGTAAAATCACGAATTGAGGATGGAAATATGAGACTACAGAGTAGAAGATCGAGAAGTATTACAAAATCATATTCAAGATCGACTAGAAGAGAGATGAGGCGAAAATCACCCACAATTAATACCGGAAATAATATTCAAAAAGAAATATCAAATCCTAATGAAGAACATCGCGAAAATAGAGAAATGACTGATGATCGTTACATTCCACAAAATGAAACTTTTGATGATAGGAAAAATGATAGAAATAAAGAGAATGGACAACGTCAGGGACAAAATAATCAAGATGGCGAAGGGAATCGAGAGGAAGGAAGGAGAATTTTACATGAGAGAGAAGCTCAAAGAAATCAACAAACAATTGAAGAAGAAATTGAAAGACATTATGCTGAACAAGCACGTTTAATTTGCGAACGTGAAATATTGAGAGCGGAAATTGAAGAACAAGAGCTTCAGGAAACAATTCGCCAGAACAATCACGACAATCGAGAAAGAAGGCGTACAAAAAACCGGAATAACGGTAATATCAATGAAGAGTGTGATAGAGTACAGAGGATATCTGAAAGACAGTGAATGGAATTGATAAGAAATGAAAAAAATCATGGAGGGGAAAATGAGAGACATCATCATATGCGAATTCAAGGTAGAGATGAGGAAGAGAATCGCAGAAGAAGACGAAATGAAGATGATGATGAAGAAATGCAAAATTTCCCTAGAGAAGAAAGATATGAATGCAGAAGAAGGGAGGAGAAACTAAAAAGACCAATTGATCAAAATTCAGGTGTAAATAAACAAATCTTAAAAGAATTAGAAGAAATGAGAGGAATGCTAAATAATAGAGGAGAAGTAGGCATAAGACAATTAGATGAAGCTATAGAAGAAGCTGCGAAAACTCCATTTACAAGAGAAGTAAATGGAGTTTAAGACAATTAGTTGAAGGACCCCCATAATCATTCACTGTTTTAGGTTGAGTCACCTTATCTATCTCAATCAAGACGTCAAACTTATTTGTAGTAGGCAGGACACCACTATACTCCGCTTCCATATAAACATTTCCCTTATTGCCATTTGGAGAAATAACTCCTTCTTCCATAGTCACAGGCTCAGAATTTGTTTCATCTGTCTTTGAAGTATCAACAATAAGCTTTGGATTTGACTTTTTAGAACCTTTTACTACCCAAGCTTGTTGGTTATTCACAACAATATTCTGTTTAGGAACCTCCACTGGAACAATTTTCGGTTTAACCCATGGGCATTTAACAACAACATGCCCAAAAGAATTGCAAGCAGAACATTTAGGTGCCTTCCATGGGTACTCCACAACAACATCCACTATATGTTTTCCTTCATAAAATACTGGGACCGAACTAGGATACTCACAGTCTATATCAATTTCAATCAAGACCCTTGCAAAAATCATCCTAGCTCCAGTAGCTGTTAATTTATCCATCATTATTGGTTTTCCAATGACACTAGCAATCTTAGACAAAGCTTTAGAATTCCACATATGTAACGGAACTTTCCTAAGATTAACCCAAACATGAATTGATTTCATCTCTGCAATTTATTGCTCAATTAAAGGATGCCATGGACGAACAAAAAAAAATTGCTAAGAAATGTAAACAGGACCATACTCAATAGCAACAATACGATCAGATTCATCCTTAAATTCAAAAACATACAAAGACTCACCATGGATTGTCATATGCATTAACCCTTTTGTTCTCCAAGCCCCCTGTAGAGTATTTTTCACTAACATATAAGGTAGTTTCCTACCAACAATGGTAAACAATTACTAGATCCTTACAATAAGCAAGGTCTTCTTCAACATCATTAAACACTATATCAGCAACCTTCTTACCTTTAGCCGAACCAGGATCTTCAAAATCCAAAGAAGAATCGGGGATTAATTCCTTCTTCTTAGTAAAGAACTCAGACCAAGCAATCTTCGAACTAAAAACCCTAACAGTGTTAGAAAGAGAACCTCCCAAATTAGCCCCCTCTATCTGGTGGGAGGAACAAGGTAGAAACGAACCCCCTTTACCAGTACCTCCATCATCATCCATGATGAAGAACGCAACATAAATCAATCGAAACTAAGAAAAAACGAAAATCAAAACCCTTGACTTTTGGTTAAAATCGCCCGGCCAAAGTCAAAGTTTTCTCTTACTCTCAATTTTTCGTTAGAAATTTTGCCGTTCACTTAACATTAAAAAAAAAGTTACGCGTGTTTTGAAATGCGCTGTTTACTAGATCCTTATCTTGATCGAATGAGGAGGTGAAGTACTCTTTGAAAGTATTCTCGGATTCACTAGAGTAGTGAATGGTGGGCCACCCTATCAAAGACGTGTGCACATAATAAAAGAATAGTACTAGTATTTCTATCCAATAATAATAATAATAAAAAAAAAAAAATAGAATAAGAACGGTGGGATTGTTTCAGGCTTGCCTTTTAGGGGCGAGAGTAGACTTGTTCAAGTCGTATGCAAGAGTCGTTCCCTCCATAATTCCTCATCATATCCACCCATAGACTCGAGTCCTTATCCTTCAGTTTTCATCGATATTCGTGAAGATTCTAGAATTTATCCTATCCGTTTATCTCGGGGCGGACCGCAGATATTTTCAGTGCTATATTCGATTATAAATAGACGTTTTCCCCTTTCACTAGTTCCACAATAATAATTTTCTTCGAACAGAAAAAATAACCTAGAGATATTCTTATTCAGCGATCTAATCTCAGTTTCTCCAACATCCTCCTCTCTAAAGGTAATCTAATCTTGATTCTGTTACTGAATTTTCTTTTTTTGATTCAATTAGTTAGTTCGAGAGGATTTAAGGATTGATTTTATCTTGTTGATGTATTGATCTGGCTCAGTGGTTAATAGTTTTATTAGATGGATTTTTTTTTATGAATTGTTATTTTGTTATTTTGGAATTGTTTGTTGGTTATTTTGCATCTGATTCTATTAGAATTGTGTTATTTTGTTTCAAATTAGTTGGATTTCTATTTGATCATCTTGGATCGTTAGGGATAAGATTTCTATTTCAATTACAACTAAATTAGGTTTTATTCTACTGCTGCTTGAGTTTGTATCACAGACTAGTGTGTTGTATAGCTTGTACGTAAGCTTGATGCTGCTCCACTATTTTGAGCCCAACTGGATCCCTTTGTGTTTCGGTTTTGTAGTTGCAGGAAATCCTACAACACACCCCTTGTAATAATTTGTAGATCTAAACATAAAAATGATGATAAGAATGCTAAAATTGTGAAGACACACAAGGTTTACGTGGTTCGACCAATTTGATCTACATCCACGGGGTTAGGTTTTACTATGATTATTTCTAATTACATCTTGATTACATGGAGACTCCATTAATGAGTATTTGGAGCTCTAGGTTCTTGAAGGAGGAAGAAGAAGGAAATAATAATAATACAACCAATTCTACTTTCTGTCTCTACATAATGTATCCTCCCCTAAAGTGTGTATCTCTTTCTGATTATCTCTCTCCTTTCTCTCTCTTGCCTTTCTCTTTATATAGGTGTTTTTCATAATGGATGACAGCTAATGTATAACTAACATTTCCCCTAATTTCGGATCTGGCTTGCGGTATTTTCGCAAGCTTACAAATGTAAAATTCGCAACATTCCTAATTTTCGCAAGATCATCACACTTTTCTCATGTTTAAGTTGATGTCATCTGTTATGTCGTTTCTGAAATCATCCTGCGATGTTTTTCGCGATGTGTTGTTAATAATTTCGCAAGCATATTCTTCTGTGCGAGATTCTGATCCTACATCTTGCCTATTTTTTCTTGAATATTGCTTGAAAAGCGATCTTTAAGAAAAATCCACCTTGTTGTAGTTGTTGGAGGAACGAGCGAAAGAATATCGGACTTGAAAAGTATGTACTTTCCTCTATTCTTTTGTAAAGTTCTGGAACGTTGCGAAGTAAATAAGAAATATCATATCTTTAAGTATGCGAAGTATGAAGTATCCTTGAAGAAGTATAAGAAGCATGAAGTATCCTTGATGAAGTATAAGAAATATTCAATTCTCGAAATATAAGAAGTATCCGTCCTTGAATGAGAATAATAAGTATTGCCTCTATTCATGCGAAATTATTACTCCATTTTTGGTGATTCTTGCCGAGAAGATAAAGAACATAAAATGTTTTCTTGGTAATCCATAGTTGCCTCTGTTCTTTATCTATGAGGGTAGAATCCTTTAGAAAATGTTGAATGTGCGAATTGTTTCTTCATTCTTATCTTGCCTCTGTCTCATGTTTTGTGCTCATGCGACAGTATAATATCTTCAAGTTGCTTATAATTGTGCGAAATAATTGAGCGAAATAATCATATCGTTAGGAATAATCACATTCTGCAAAATTCTGACACATTTGACGAAATTTTGAATCATTCTGCGAAATTCTGAATCATCCTGCGAAATTCTGAATAATCCTGCGAAAATTCTGAACAACTCTGCGAAAACTCCGCGAAATTCTGAACAACTCTGCGAAATTCTGAACAGCTCTGCGAAATTCTGAACAACTCTGCGAAATTCTGAATAATTCTGAATAGTTTTGCTAAATTCTGCGATATTGTTCCGAAATTCTGCAATATTATTCCATACAGTTTTGTAAAGTACTTATGCGAATATAATGCTTATGTGATGATTATGTTATGAAATGTGTATGCGATGTTTATGCCATGAAATGCTTATGCAATGCTTTTATGATGCGAGTATGATGCTTGTATGATGAGAATGCTTATCTATTGCAATGTATGGTTAAGGTTTGTGTTACTTAGCTCATTTTGCCGTCTAAAATTAATGTAGCTTTAAATTGCTTCCATTCTTCATTTCTCTGCCTTTTTCTTTAGTGTATGCATTCCTCTTCGTGTAGTTATTGTTCCTCAAAAGTTCTTACTTGTGTTTCATCTTTCCTCTTTCCCGCACTATTAGTATCTCATAACAGTATGATCATAGTATCAAGTCTGCGGCATTTTCACTGCCTCAGTTTCATTTCCATATACATATTCGCAAGCTTATTTGCTTACATATAATCATTTTCGCAAGCTTATTTGCTTACTCATCTTCTTATGTGGTCTTATTTTGCCTTCCTAGTTAAAGGTCTTATTTTGCCACCTCTTGTCATTGCGACAAAATCGCAGGACGTCTTTGCACTTTCATGCAAAAACCCATTGATCTTGCCTTAAAATTTTCTTTTGTATTATTGCCTCTTCAGGATTGTTGCGACAATATGACAGGCCTAAATATTCTTGCGAAAATAAAGCCCCATGACATTGCCGTCTTGCGACGAAATCGCAGGACGTCTCCACACTTTCATGCGAAAACCCATTGATCTCGTCTTATCTTTTTCTTTTGTATTATTGCCTCTTCAGGATTGTTGCACAAATATGACAAGCCTTAATACCCTTGCGAGTAAAAATCCTCATGACATTTGCTTCTTAAGACACTTATCAGCTCCCTAACGGAGGGTGCCGCCCTTATCTTCCCCCTGGTTGCCCCTTCAAGGAGGCGTACTTCTACCATACAAGGTTAGCTCCTCCCATCCAGTCTTAACAACAACCAGTTGTTTTCGAGCCTCTTATCCCTTTTACATATAAGGCTTATGATTACGAGACTGCACCCTAAGTGGAGTTTTCTTCAGGCCGAGTGCAGTATAAGCCAAGACTTGTCAAGAATGGCAAGGACGCTTCAAACGCCCCTGGCACTCTTGACTCAACCGTGTACCTCGGCGCCTTGATCAGATTCTGCATTCCTTGGGAGAGTCCTTATTACCTTAGTCTCCCAACCTAAGTCATATGCTTAAGCTGAGAATCCAAGGTGCCTCTCCCGGATGGGCTTTATTGACCCCAAATCTCCATGACTCAGGTTCCAGGGGCGGTGTAACCTTTCCCTGAGCCATGCAACAGGTACCCCCTTATATGACGTACTTTAGATCTTACATTTTCCTCTTGCGAAATTTTATTCGCGAACTAGGGTGTACGCCATAAAGGTTTGCCCCTATCTGCGAAATTTTATTCTCGTTTCTGCGAAATTTTCGGTCTCTTTGTTTCTGCAAAATGTTCGCGTTTCTTTATTCTCTCATTCATCTTTTCATTTCTGTCATCTCTTTTATTCATTATTTCATTCCATAATATCATATCATTTGAATCAAAATAAATATTCAAGAAAAATTCTAATACATGGTAACTCTGAAATCTTTGTAGTTGTGAAATCTTTGTAATTCTTCGATTCTATCGCGTTTTGTAAATCAAATCAAAAATCTTTTTATTATCTGCAAAAGAAATATTCTAGTGAAATATATAAATTGAATTTTCTCAGTTTTCTGTAATTTTGAAATCTCGAAATCTCTGTAATTTTGAAGTCTTTGTAATCTTGAAATCTTAGTAATCTTTATAATCTTTGAAATCTTGAAATCTTTGTAATCGTATGATTGAATCGCTTTTTGTAAATCAAATTAAATTTTTTTTTATTCGTTCTTAGTATAAAGTAAAATGTTCAAGGAAGTGGTACTTATCTTTCATGTGAGTCGCTGTAAAAGAAGTGAATAAATGCCTTGAAATGTATGAATTTCGCGCAGCAAAAAGAAGTGTGAGAAGTGAGACTTGAACCCTTGACCTGCTTCTTGGATTTTCTCGCACCATACCAACTGTGCTAAGCCTCTCTTACGAAATAATCAAAGTTCTTGCGAAGAAATCAAGTTCCAATTGTGTAAGAGGCAATTCAGTATAAGTTTCGCATAATAAAATAAACATGCGAGAAGCAAGAATTGATCCCGCGACCTGCTGCTTGCATTCATGCCTCCTGACCAACTGTGCTAATCCCCTCTTGCGAAATAATCAAATATTGTGCCAAGTAATCAAATATTAACTCTGCGAAATGAATATTTGCGAAGCAAAAATTATTTGGTCGCAGGGAGAATCGAACCCATGTCTTCTAGTTGCATACTCCTTCTCTGACCACAATGTTGTATTTATTTTAAATACACAATGCTGTACTTTATTCTATTTCTTCGCCTTTAGGTTTTCAAAAATGTGCGAAAAATTAGGCTTGATGAGGGATTCGAACTCGAGTCTTACAACTCACTCTAGCGAAGCTTGACCAACTGTGCTACCTCTTGTTTCCGAACTAATGAAACAATATTGCGAAATTATTCATTTCTTCGTTATCTGTAAAAAGAAGAAAACTATGCTCGCAGGGAATTTCGAACTTGCGACCACGAATGTACATATTGTTCTCTTGACCAACTGTTCAAGGATCTCTTTGCGAAATAAACGCACATGTTTTTCTCTTATTCTTTTATTCTCCCATGCAAATGAGAAGAAAATGAAAAATATGTGTCTCTGCGAAATTCGAACCCGTGACTTATCTCTTACTCGCTCCAGCTCAAACCATCTGAGCGAATTTCTGTTTGTGATAGAAATTGCAGCATATGCCTCTTATATATTCTTCGTCCTTTCTTAATTTCTTTCATATTTGCCTTCTTCTCCTGAACATGAAAATCTTCCACTGAAACGTCCATTTTCTCCTTAAATTTCACCACAACAACTAATTTTTTCTCTCACTCTTTTCATGTGTTTGAATTGCTGATGATGTTTACTCCCTGAAAGTGTGATTTCTTCCATAAAATTTCCATTTTTGAACCTAAATTTTGTAGATCTAGAAAAATATGAACAATAGCTAATCTTCATAAAAATTTCTTGAATCAACAAGTTACAGGAAGGATAAATCCTTTACTCGTCCCTGTTTCTAGCGCCAAAAATGTAGTTGCAGGAAATCCTACAACACACCCCTTGTAATAATTTGTAGATCTAAACATAAAAATTATGATAAGAATGTTAAAATTGTAAAGAGACACAAGGTTTACGTGGTTCGATCAATTTGATCTACATCCACGGGTTTGGGTTTTACTATGATTATTTGTAATTACCTCTTGATTACATGGAGACTCCATTAATGAGTATTTGGAGCTCTAGGTTCTTGAAGGAGGAAGAAGAAGGAGATAATAATAATACAACCAATTCTACTTTCTCTCTCTACAGAATGTATCCTCCCCTAAAGTGTGTCTCTTTCTGATTATCTATCTCCTTTCTCTCTCTTGCCTTTCTCTTTATATAGGTGATTTTCATAATGGATGACAACTAATGTACAACTAACATTTCCCTTAATTTCGGATATGGCTTGCGGTATTTTCGCAAGCTTACAAATGTAACATTCGCAACATTCCTAATTTTCGCAAAATCATCACATCTCATGTTTAAGTTGATGTCATCTGTTATGTCGTTTCTGAAATAATCCTGCGATGTTTTCGCGATGTGTTGTTAATAATTTCGTAAGCATATTCTTCTGTGCGAGATTCTGATCCTACAGGTTTTGTATGTAACTCTCGACATGGACTATTGATTCTAGTTACAGTCTTATATAAGCTTGGAAATTTAGTTAGTTTCAATCAGTTAGTTCTCTTCATTGATGTACTTTACATTGAGGAATTTGATTCTCAAGTGCTGGAGGTAATGTTGTGGAAAAACTACGCTTTCTGCTTTCTGTTTTCATTATAATAAGTTTCATTCTAATGGATGAGAATCATACCAAAAAGATTAGGTTTTCTTGGAGAATATACGTGTTTATTTTGAATTTACACAATGGCTTTCTTTTTAAGGCTATATGACTTTTCAAAGTGATAGACATACTTCCGTTAATTTGTCAGAAACCTTAAAATTCTGTCTTGGTTGATGTTGCTCAACTATTTTGAGCTCGAAATATTGTCCATTGGCTGCCATTGTGTTTAAATTTTGTACCTAATTCACAATTTAGAACAACTAATTTAGTTTGCTTTATGGATAAATTGTGTGTTTTAGAGCTGATGTAGTTTCATTATGGACATCATTCATGTATGTGTTCACGTTGTTGATGGTAAATCTGCTTGTCAGTATCTGATTAGTTTGTCTGATTAGTTTGTTGTTATAATTGATCCACAAATGCAGATTTTTGTGAAAACTCTCACTGGCAAGACCATTACACTTGAGGTTGAGAGCTCAGATACCATTGACAATGTTAAGGCTAAGATTCAAGATAAGGAAGGAATTCCCCCAGACCAGCAGAGGTTGATCTTTTCCGGTAAGCAGTTGGAAGATGGAAGAACTCTTGCTGACTACAACATCCAGAAAGAATCCACTCTCCGTCCTCCGTCTCAGAGGTGGTATGCAAATCTTTGTGAAAACCCTGACTGGAAAGACCATTACTTTGGAGGTCGAGAGCTCTGATACTATCGATAATGTCAAGGCCAAAATCCAAGACAAGGAAGGTATTCCTCTAGACCAGCAGCGTTTGATCTTTGTTGGAAAGCAATTGGAAGATGGGCGTACCCTTGCCGACTACAACATCCAAAAGGAATCCACCCTTCACTTGGTTCTACGACTTCGAGGTGGTATGCATATCTTTGTGAAAACCCTTACTGGAAAGACCATCACCTTGGAAGTTGAGAGTTCAGATACCATTGACAATGTAAAAGCCAAAATTCAGGATAAGGAAGGTATTCCTCCAGACCAACAACGACTGATCTTTGCTGGAAAGCAATTGGAAGATGGGCGTACCCTTGCTGACTACAACATCCATAAGAAGTCTACTCTCTATTTGGTGCTTCGTCTCAGAGGTGGGATGCAGATTTTTGTGAAAACCCTCACTGGAAAGACCATCACTTTAGAGGTTGAGAGTTCGGATACCATTGGCAATGTGAAGGTGAAGATACAAGACAAAGAAGGTATCCCACCAGATCAACAGAGGTTGATTTTTGTTGGGAAACAATTGGAAGATGGGCGTACCCTTGCCGACTACAACATCCAGAAGGAATCCACCCTTCACCTTGTCTTGCGTCTTCGTGGTGGTATGCAGATCTTTGTGCAGACCTTGAATGGAAAAACCATCGCCTTGGAGGTGGAGAGCTCCGACGCCATTGATAATATGAAGGCTAAAATCCAGGACAAGGAGGGAATTCCTCCAGATCAACAAAGGTTGATTTTCACCGGCAAGCAGCTCGAGGATGGTCGCACTCTTGCTGATTACAACATTCAGAAGAAGTCCACCCTTCACCTTGTCCTTCGTCTCCGTGGTGGTTTCTGTTGATGGCATTGTTTTCAAAAAAGACTGTTTGGCGTCAGTTGGTTTGTGTTGCTATCTGTGAAAAACTTATGCTCATGATTGCTGAGTTATCTTTTTTTTTTCCTTCTATCTGTGAAAAACTTAGGTTGGTTATGGTCTTACCTTTACACTGCATGAACGATGGTGAAATGCTGTGTTAGTGTCATGTGTCTGGCACTTATAGTTAAGTGCATTTATAAATTTGAAACATTTTGGTGCTATATGTTTCTTTATTATTAAGATCTATGTCTGTTTCCCATTGATGTTGAATCTGTTGCTGAGCATCTGCCCAGCCGTAGGGAGGTGGTTGAAATCTAGAAAACCAGTGAACTGAATAGAAATATTGAGGTATTGCCACCTCGCTTCATCTTTCTTTTTATAACAGTTTGCTACTTCTAGTTCACTATTTTTTTTTGCATCAAAACAACTAGGAAAACAATTGAGAGAAATTTCTTTGGTAGTAGAGTATCTTTGGTTGAAAATTGATAGTATATTGGAGGTATGCTTGTGTGAGGATGAAAGCAGTTTATCAATGTGGTAAAACTCCTCCCCGCCAACTTAAATGATAGTCCACATGTAACTGCAATAGAAATCCCAGTCTGTATGGATCCCTAGAATTCTAAACCATTTGGTGGTGTGCTGTTTGGCCTTGGCCTCACCTTAATGGAGAGCCGTTGTTTCTTGGTCAATCTACTTGTGTAAGAATAGGTATGCTGATTTATCTTTTCTTCTCCCATGGCCATCAATGGTGTTAGCTACTGCAGCCGTAAATCTCTTTGCAGCTTTTGCAGGGTGTTATCATTGCAAGTGTGTGTGAAGTTTGTAAGCCACGCGTGTCTTTCTCTTGGGTCTATAAAATCATTTTGACAAGTAATGAAAGAAATTGGATTCGTCCAATCCAATCGTGGTCTCTTACCTACTACCATCTTGGCATCATCTCATGTCATGTACTGTACTGTAATAATTTTTGTGGGATTCAATAAATATTTTATTTTTTTGATAAAGATAGGAGTCATATAAAATGTTTATATAAATCCAACTAACAACGGCTATAATTGGATTATATCGTAATTAAAAAGTGATTTAGCATCTATCCGCTCGTACTAAAGAATTTATTACTAGTTTGAGTGCGGTTGCAGGTAACGTTGTGATTACTTTGAAATATAATCTTTGTCTATTGTGCTTTTCAAATAATATCAGTAATATAATAATAATCTCTCTTTAATTCTTTAAATGTTGGTTTGCTAATACAAGTTGTTGACTAAGATAATCATTACATTTTCCACAAAGCAATATAAGACCACATTCCTTTCTTTGACCATTCCTTAATCAATCAAAGAGAGATGGTCGTCAATTTGCATACATCATGGTGAAAATCATGGCGTTCATATTTGGGTTCAATTCTTTCATTTTTTTCAGCATAATACCCAAAAGAAACTAAAAACAAATTAAAATTAGTTTCTAACAAAATTTTCACAAATAACCAAAAAAAAGTAAAAAAAATTCAAACTACGCGTAGGGATTGCTAGTTTCTAACGAAATTTCCACAAATGAGAAAGAAAAATGCACACTCTATGACCATGACATCCCCATATGTAATTTGGGTTTAACTTAATCAAATGCAGTAATAACACACTCTTTGACCATGACATCCCCATATGTAATTTGGGTTTAACTTGATAAAATGCATGCTTCAAAAATAAAAATTTGGAGACAAAATTATTTCTGTTTATGGTGTCCAAATATGTTCTAAAATATATTGATGATATCTTTGATTAATAATTCATTTATTTTTTTAAAAAATAAGATCCATTGACACAGTTAAAATGACATAATCATGATATTTTGAGCCCCATTTCTTTAAAAAGCAACAAAGAAAGAATGAACTCGTGTAGATGGCCTTTGACCTACCAAAACAAACAAGATGACATTGACTCAATCAAATGGGGCCAAACAATCAAAGGAACAGCTCACTTGAAATATAAAGTTTGTCCCCAGACGAAAATGTGTTGTTCAGTGGCATTTCATGTAATATCTCGTGGTTCACAGGGCTGACTGTCAATTACTCTCTCTCCCGCTCACCTCCATCAAAACCCTGCCCTCTCTCTATTTTATCTCTGAACCCTAAAAAACCAAGAGAAAGATTTGGTGTAAGTGCCCTTTTCAGCAGTACTGCAACAACTAAGTCAATACTTGTTTCTTCAAACACCCAGTTCCTGGTACTACTGGGAGGAACCCTTTTCTATTCTATTCAAGTAAGCTAAACAAAACTAGTAGTTTTATTTTTGAGCTTAATTCATTTATGAAATATGATGAAATTGAAGCTTATTTTGTTTTACAAATTGAAATTAACATATTTAGAGCCTTATTATAGATTTTTTTTTTCTTTTTTCCTTTTTTCTTTGCTTTGTTCAGTGTTGATTTATTTGAATTTGAGATTAGAATATGGGTTTTTTTGATTGGAACTTTGGATGGTTTAGAGATGATTAAGACTAAATTTAGTGTGCTTAACGTTCATGGTTTTGATTTGAATTCAAATGAAGATGTTCTTGATTATATAGGAAGATGACCTATCTGTAAGTTTAAGTTAGATTTCATGGTTTTGTAGGCATAATATTCATTATATTTAAGTGGACGACGCCATGGTTTTTGGTTCAAATTGACTTTAGGTTACTGTTTTAATGAATCTGATTAGCTCAGTTATTTTCAAATTGACTTTAGGTTACAGTAGTATTATATGTGTTTTTTTTTTTTTCGTATTGGAATCAACTTATATTCTAAATTTAAATTTGTGTATTGATAGTTGGTTCAGCCTTAATACAGTGTTTCAAGTTTAACTTAGGATGTCTATTTTCTTTGCTTTTGGTGTTGATTATTTTTATATAACCACGTGTATCTCATTCTTTTGCCAATGTATTGCAGGTTTTGGTGTTGAATATCAGACAAGCTCAACCTTACTTGATTCTTCTTCCGGATGCTTCGTCACAACTAAGGTTACTGAGTTTATTTCACAATAATTTGTGCAAATCCTATGGAGAATTCAGGAGTTTTTGAAGATACAAAGATTTCTGATGTTATAGTTGAATCATTTAATGATGAGTCAATGCAATTTGACATTTCTAAGGCAAGTGAGAATCCCGGTGATGATCTTCTTGAAGATTTAGATTCTTACTTAGAAGTTATTAATGATCGTTTGACAGTATCAAGGATGGTGAATGATTCGGTTACCAAGGGCATAGTGAGTGCTGTTAAAGAAGAAGCCAAGCAAACACTTTGTGAGTGGAAACAAGAGCAGGAATTTCGAGAAGAGTTTGAAACTCTTGTAATTCAGAATTCGTTAAAGAGCCTCCAAAACCAGTTTGAAACAAAGCTGCAGGAAGAAAGATCCTTAATTCACAGAAACCCAGGTAATAAACAACTGATGCAGACAAATGAGCTTTTGAGTTTGCGCGAAGAACTCGATGCCATTTCTAGGTCACTGTCCAGTTACGAATCTGGGTCCCTATTTTCTCATGGTTTACTTGAGGTTGGTGAAGAATCTAAAAAGAAAGATCGCCTTTATAAGAAGGTTCAGAATTTAGGGACTCCCAATTCTATTACTGAACGAAATGGTAAACATGAGGAGGCTAATAGGAGCAGACTTGAAACAATGGATCCTGTCCTGCTAAAGAACATGTCAAAAGAGGAGTTGCTAAAATTTTGCAAAACTGAAATGGCCAATACGAAAAGAAACGATGAAACGATCATCCAAGAGATAACTGAAAAGTACTACAGTTTGAGACGAGAAATCCTCAACAGTTGTGATCCTTCTTCACCACTGAGGAGGGAGAAGGAGTTTGACTCCTTGAGAAAAAAAATTCCAGAAGTCATATCTAAGTTGGACAGTATACTCGTGGAGAGTGAAAAGTTACCTGTGGCATGTGACAATACTGAAAATGTACATGAGTTGAATAACAAGCTTACGACACTTTATTCTGAGAACTGCCAGCTCAAGGACTTGCTTTCTAATAAGAAAAAGGAGGCTAAGGACCTCTCTTCCCAGGTATCTGATCTTGTAAACAAGATGTCTAACCATTCTTTGGCTGAGGCAAATTTGTTAAATCAGATAAGGAAGCTAAAATCTGAAGTAGAAGATACCAGAATTGAGTTCTCGTTGAGAGAAGAGATTCATAAGTGCGTCATTCAGGACTTGAACTGCAAAATAAAACATGCTGAGGATTTGCTTATGGAGTCTATTGCCATGCAAGATTTAAGTGAAATTGTTCTCATGGAAGCAGCGAAGGATCCCAAGGGTACTATTGAATATGGAGTTGAAGATTCAGATATGGAGTCCATTATCATGCAAGAGATATGTGCAATTATTTTCATGGAAGCCATCAAGGATGTGCAACTTACAGTCGATCTCTTAAAAATGGAACACGAGAGAGCAAATGAAAATAGAGTATCACTTGAAACATTGTTACTAGAAAGTGACAAGGCATTGTCCGTACAGAGCAAAGAAAATGAGCAGTTGAAGCAAGAGTTGGTTTTGCTTTCAGCTTCGGTGGAAGAGAAGGAAAAGATGGCTTTGGCAGCAGAGTCGAGAATGATAAAGGAGAAGGAGCAGTTTGAACTAATCTGTCAAGAACTTAATACACTAAGAGACAGAGTAACTAGGGGGGACATACTGATTTCAGAGAGTAATAAGATGTCAGATCAGATGAAGCATCAACTGGAAGAGGCTTCACATCAAATACGTTTGTATGAGAAACAGGTGAGCAGTCTTGATCAAAAACTCACTTCGGCAGTAAATGATTTAAAAGATGCAAATGAAGAAAGGAGACAGCTTCATGAGAATGTTAAACGGAAGCAAAATATTATCTCTTCTCTTGAGGAAAGAGAAATTGCGCAGAAGAAGCAAACAGAGTCCATCTTAATGACTGTTCAAAGATTTTCAAAAGCACTTTCTGATTTTGAACAAAGAGCATCAGACAAAGTCAAAAAGAACAATCTAAGGTACTTCGTAGTTTTTGCTTATAAGGTTTATATTCTTATCACCCTTTTTCTATCCGAAATTTTTTCCTTGTCCATATAACATTTTTATCTATGCAAGATTTAATAGATTAAACACTTAGGACAAAATCTATAGACTGTGTAATATACTAATATGTTATGATTATGGTCGACTGATTCTAGCATTATTTTGTCTTAAACATGAATATTTTAGTAGGCTAACTCGTATGCTTCGCTTATTATCATTCTAGAAAGTATTTTGTTGTGCTTGAAAATGTTTTCTTGTCTTAAGGGTTTTTAGTCAATGACTAGCACATTACACATGTTCTCAGTTAGTACCTAATTTTCTGTATAGTTGTTCTAGGGAATGACTGTTTAAGGTCAATAATACACGTAGAAAACTATTTGTTAGATACCAATTGTTAAATCAGTAGTATAGAACTATTTGTTAGATACCAATTGTTCTGGACATTATATGTATTTAATTCGGCCAATTCGTTGCATCACCCTTGTATTAAACCCCACAGCTACTCTCGTAAACCATATACAGTTGAATTATTTAATGACTACTATTTCCTATTGGCATAAATATCCGATGGACCTTTAAATTTTGGTTTCGACCGTCTGTTGACTTGTTTGGAGTTGTGGATACACTCATCTATATGCTTAGCAAGTAGCTACATCTAGACGGAGTTCAGATTTACCTTTCCTGTTTACAAGTGTAAGTTGTACACAAGGGGGTCTAATTACTGTACTTCTTTTGGCCTGTTAATTCCATTTGCCTCGATAACCTTATGTGTGTCGATATGATGATGTTTGTATGTTAAAGTTTTTTGTGTCTCCCTTTGCTATTTCTTATTTAATTAGCCAAGGCTTTCCTCTGTTATGTATTCAACAAGTTGATAAATGTGGTGTACCAATCTAACAATGCAACCATGTAATTTGCCGTATTTATGTTTTGAATAGATAGCTAGAGGGTATTTCTTGAATGCGACAATATGTAATACATGGTCTTGGCTTTTGTTTCAGGTTGGAAAACCTTCATCTTCATTGTCGTCCACTTTTTCACAAATCTAAATCGTTCAAGGGATTGGAGTTGATATACAAGCAGAAACTTGAGCGAAAAATGTCTGATCTTCGCAAGGCAGAAGAAGAGGTATGTGAACTTTTAAGTTGGTTTTTCTTTGTCTGTTGTTGCTTGACAATTATGGATGGTTGTTCTTTTGGTATTTCAGTTTTAGTCATCAGTCGACATATGCAACGAGTAGAACTCGTCTATTTGTCTATACACTGTTGTAAATTTGTGTATCGTTTCATTCCTCAGTAGCATTTTCGTAACATGTTTTATCATCTTCCTATCTGTATATGGTTGGAATGTACTTCAATTGACAAATTGCATATCCTATAGACCCAGTTACAAATTCGCCATTTTAAAATTCTCTAACTCGAGACTTTTAAGCAATATCTGGATATGAAGGTAACGGTCTTGCAATAAAGTTCTGCTGAAATCTGGTTGGCTATATACATCTCACTGAACTACATTGGAAATATGAACTGATGAAATAACACCCTGAATTGGCCATTAAGTTTCTTCGATCTATGATTATGTCAGTATCATACAACCAAGATTTAAGATCAACTAACCTAGTCTACATGCACATCATCATCTCGTATTTATAAGCTGTGAGTTAGGTAGTTTTTGTCTTTACAGTCATTACATGTTTTGAAATCTTTCAACATTTTCTTAGGAAATCTCTGTTTTGAACACAGGTTGATCTTTTAGGAGACGAGGTGGATGCCCTTTTAGGCGTTCTGGAGAAAATATACATTGCACTTGATCATTACTCTCCAGTACTGCAACATTATCCTGGCGTAAGTCTCTGTTTGCTGGTGCTTTTTTTTTTTTTAAACCCTAAATTGGTCATAAACACGCCACTTTGATTCCTTAGCTCAAGATTTCCTGGGATAAAAATTGGCTCACCAGTTTAAAAATAGTGCTCTTATACACCTAGCTCATTTGTTTCTGCAGATTATGGAGATTCTGAAACTGGTGAAAAGAGAGTTAAGTGGAGAAAATTCCAAACCTGTCTATTAGGCTATTATTACTACAAGGTAATTAATCCCTTCTCTTACCAATCAAATAAAGCCATAAGATTAAATAGAATTTATATTAACATAATGGGGGGAGAGTTTGTAACACAAGAATTTTTAAACCTCATATTAGAAGCAAGTATGGTATCCTGATTTTGCTATATCTTTTATTACATCCTGAAAGTATTTGGGGATCCTAGCCAAAAAGAAATGTTTGGAGGATCAGTACTAAAAAACTGTACCACCCCTGAAACTGTTTGGGGATCAATATTTAATAAGAACTGTTTTTTCCAGTGATACATACTTTTGTCTGAAGAAAGAAGAAAATGTGGGTTTAGAACCAACGAAGCCGATTCTGCGGAGTGGACAATCAGGATCTCAGCATGTGGTGCATGCTTTCTCCTCTTTCATTTTGGGAAATTTTGTGTTTGCTTTTGGGACGTGCTGAATTAGAGCGTCCTTAGGTTATAGTTCTGTTTTCACCTGAATGTATATTTGTAGAGGTTACTCTTACATATATGTGGAAAATCTTTTGGCATTGCTTCCATTCTAATTGCTCACAGTTTCATTATTTATGTTATAAAGCAGTTGCGTCTATAAACAGTTTGGGATGAGTTTTGCTTGGTGCTCTCTTCATGCCTTGTGAGTGTTTTGTTTTCATAATTGTATATTTTTGTTCGCGTGCTGATTTTATCTTCTACGTACAGTAGTAGTGGTTCCGAGAATTCTACCTATCGTGTAAGAACTATAAAACACATGTTTAGTTGAATAATGTCGATTTTCTGAGAGGATCGTCTTAGGTGGTGAGAAGATGACTCCAGAGGAATCAGCCCAAGATATCCCTGCTAGGGTGCAGTGCACAAAAGAGAGAAAAATGGGTTAAAATGGCCACCCACTGTTGAGTCATCTGACCCCCTAAACCAAGATCTCCGATAATTATAAGGATCCCAAGTTAGGTTATTGTTTTGTTTTCGCCTGAATGTATATTTGTAGAGGTTGCTCTTACATATATGTGGGAAATCTTTTGGCATTGCTTTCATTCCAATTGCTCACGATTTCATTATTTGTGATATAAAGCAGTTACATTTAGTGTTTTTTGTGATCTAAACAGTTTAGGATGAGTTTTCTGCTCGTGCTCTTTTTGATGCCCTGTGAGTTTTGTGTTTTCATGATTGTATGTATATTTTTGGTGTTGATTTTGTCTTCTAAGTATAGTACTAGTGGTTAGCAATTCGGCGAATGTTTGCGTACCAAACGGGAGCGAATAAGTCGGCCGTCCTACTCAAAGTCCGAACAAGGTTCGCGTAGTTTCTGGAGTTCCCGGTTTATACGCGGATTTTACGTTGCGAACTAGAATTCGTAGATTAAGTCGGCCCATTAATATCAAACTTCCAAGCCCATTTTCCAAATAGTCCACCGCAAACCCAAATTGTGCTTCAAAAAATTATCGAACACCAGACCTCTGCCGTACAAGCCTAGGTGTGCAACCACTAATCCCGCTGGTGATTGATGCTTACTTATGAGATACAATATATATGATATAATAAATAAATCAACCCTCTAACTTTGCACTAAAATGTATTTTTCTTAGTTAGCATGTGCCGAATTTTCAGTACCGAATTCACGTATCATACACGTACGTATTATTCCCGTATCATGCACCGTTGACCGGATTGTTGACCGAATCCGTATAATACACGTACGTATTTCATTCCGAACATTTCCCGTATCCCGAATTGCTAAGTTCTGATAATTCCACCTGACATGTTTAGTTGAAATTTTGATATCAGCAGAAGAAATAAATTTTTCAAGAATCTACGGTGGTGTTTGCAGATGATATTTTGAATAATGTTAATTTTCTGAGAGGATGATTAGGTGGTGAGAAGATGACTCCCGGAGGATCAGCCGAAGATCCTATCCCTGGTACTGTGCAATGCACAAGAGTGAGAAAAATGGGATAAAATGTCCATCTGTTGAGTATCTGACCCCCTAAACCAAGATCTCCTTCCGGATGAAACTGACAAAGAAGGGTATATGATTGACCTTCCAATTTAATAAAATACATGTCCGAAACACACTTGTGATCAGATAATCATCTTCAGAAAAGAAGAAGAGGCTTCAAGCCTTCAACTGATGTGCGAGAAATGTGAATGATGAAACTAATGACCAGACACTAAAATGTTTCTTCATCCTAAAAGCAGTTGCTGGGGATGAGCAAATTTATTCTCTCTCGCCATCTCTTATGACAGATTTAATGGTTTCTTTAATGTGGTTATTGGGTCGGTAAGCTATTCCGTTAATCTTGTTATTTTCATCCTCTTTTTCTTTCGCTACTAGTGTCCTTATTAGCAGTGATAGCAACTCTTTCTTAATCTTGTTAGAATTTCTTAGTGTGCAGCTGTTGTCAAGTCCTTTTGAAATTTACCTGTCAAGAGCATATTCCTTCCCAAATTTCTTAGTGTGCAGCTGTTGTCGAGTCCTTTTGAAATTTACCTATCAAGAGCATATTCCTTCCCTAATCTATATCATTTATAATTCACTTGAACTTATCACTATGCTGTGTTACTCAACCTGTTTAGATCAGTAATTTTGATTGATCTCAACCCAGTTCTTTGCCTAGTTTTGCTGTTTCGGTTTGTATTAGTGACTGGGCTTAGTCATCGTCTGTTGTTGAGCTTCGTCAGTGGGAGGCGAACAATTCTTTATCTTTGAAAGAAAGAACCCTTGTTTTAGGGCGTACCAAAGAATTTTGAGGCAAATGAAGTAATGACAAAACAGGGTCATTGGATAGTAAATCTAAAAGGCCTTTGTCCAAATATTTTTTTTTTTGTAACGGTAAATCTACCTTTCAGTATTAATGTTAATAATAATGACTAGTTGTTAATGATTTTGGTTAGTGATTGATGTTAATGACTAGGGATTAGGATAATTAAGTTATAAAACTTTGTGTTAATAAATTTGGGGGAAGAAAAAGAAAGGTTAGGTTTTTTTTTTGGAAAAGTAGAAGCGAGGAAAAAACTTATATTTTGATTCATCTCGTCTCAATGGATGAGGAGGGACAATCTTCATCTAAAAAAGCTCGGAAAATACACATCAACTATAACAATGATCACGCCTGAATGATTTTACTCAAACTCAAAATGATGATTTTTACGAGCCAAATCTAGATGATGAATACTTCGATGGAGAACCCAATGCTATTGATACACAGGTATACTTCTGTCCTATGTTGAAATTTATTTTTGTAGGTTGAAATCATCAAAAAAGTTGATTTTTTTCACCCTGGTTCGTTATATATGATGAACAGTTCGACTTACTGAAATGTTTAAAGTTATAGGCCGGACTTTTGTTTTATGACTTCTCAAATCGATAGTTAACAGTCCGGATTGTTTTGAATTTTTATAATAATCCGAACCTTCTCTTGTGAGTTGTAGGTTAATGGTTCGCTTACATAGTGAATATTGTAAGAGCGGAACCTTATACCTTTGTGTGTTGGGCTTATATCTTGAATATTCTTTCAGCCGAACAACTATTGCCTTGTTTATGAAAAAAATTAAGTCCATACACATTTTGAGATTATGCTTATACATTAAATATCGAAATTGGTGAACCTTAATAAGGTATTAGGTTCAACTTATTCATTATTTAGTGCATATGTTGAACCTTATTATAGCTTCCTAATATCTAACCTTGTGATGTTCTTGTAAAACAATGAATTAAATTGAGTCTATAGAAGTGATGTTCTTGTAAAACGATGAATTAAATTGAGTCTATAACTATATGGATTAAAATGTAATAGCATTAGTTTAGTGTCGTATATTTCTTTATTTTCGTCGTGTGATTTTGGACTTTATCGACCGACAAAGATGAATAAAATGCACCACACTATAACCAAAAGTTATAAATGGTATACACATAATTCATCACTCGCCACGTGTCAGAATATTTACACGTGGAAGGCACGCAACTTGGGACATCAGGGCATGATGCCACGTCTCAACACCCAAGAGGCATCTGTCATCTACATATGATCATCAGCGAATTCATCCGATGGCTAAGAATCAAGGGGACTGAAAGAACGAGCCACCGCGGGGTACTGAAGAATACCCATAGATCTGCTTTATTCCATCCCGAGGAAGATGCGAGATCAAGGGTGAGGATTGGTCTCACTGGTGAGGATGTGACAGGGGAATCATACATCTGTCTGGCGCATGCAGGCAACCCAACCACCCGCATTAAACATTCTAAACATAGAGTACGTGTCAACTAAACTGTGGAGGAAAAAGAGGTGACCCATCGTCACCTCACGAGACCGCTGGAGGCATCGGATTAGAACGAAGACCCCAGCGTGATCAGCACAAAGAATAAGAAAATAAGGTTACAACTGTCCCAGATAGTGGACCATGTGTTCCATCCATATAAATACCCCTCTCCACTAAGAGAGAGGGGGTCAACCAGTTTTAGTGAGATAGAGAAGATATTAGGAGAGAGAAATATGAAGATTAAGTATGAGTTCTATTTCCCCCTTAGATTCGTTATTCACACAGAGTCATTCGACTATCTTTGTAATTACTGAATACATAGTAAAACACAAACCCCCGTGGATGTAGGCTTTAGTGTTGAACCACATAAATCATCGTCTTATTTACATTCAACACTTTACTTTCCGTCTTAATTATTATGCTTTGATTTTCTATACTCTACGAGCGTATGAATAACTAAATTATTTCCTCATGACTAGACAAGGACGAGCCCGAAGGCTCTGAGTC
This sequence comes from Papaver somniferum, assembly GCF_003573695.1. Taxonomy (NCBI): domain Eukaryota; kingdom Viridiplantae; phylum Streptophyta; class Magnoliopsida; order Ranunculales; family Papaveraceae; genus Papaver; species Papaver somniferum. Next base: position 174,531,338 of record NC_039363.1, on the reverse strand, counting down.
GATGAGTCATCGTCTTTACGTAGTCTTACTAGTGATTTACTCTCTTTTACACGTACATGAGTATATGCGAACATTGTTTGTGAGCACTTGGATGCCATCGTCATTTCTGTGTTCACAATCTGGCGCTAGAAACAGGGACTCTGTCCCTGTAAAAGATTTATCTTATCCTGTGATTTTACCTATTTTTGGCTCCCCGTGCTATTCTCTACATAATAGTGTTCGGACTTACTGCTAACAGTCAAAATTGTCCTTCAAAAAAAGTTTTCTTCACGTGATTTAACATCTATTGTGTCAAGAATTAAGTAATACTTATGAATCCATACTTTTCTTAGAAGTTATCCTTGTTTTCCAAGCTTAAAACTCACAGATCTACGCATTTTTTTAGAGTTTTTCATGTTTCCCGAATTTGAAACTTATGAATTTATGTGTTCCTTAGAACGTTGTACACGTTCCACACTTAAAACTTGGAGATCGACGCTTTTCTTAGAATTTATCACGATTTTCATACTAAAAACCGATCGATTTGCACTTCCCTTATAATGCTTTTCAAGATCTGTAAATAGATTTATGTTTGCAATTATTGGATTTTCCCTTTCAAAGACAGTTTTCAAAGACACTTTTGAATCACGCTTTTGGTGGAGTTACGCTTACGACCTTCACATTTGAATTAACTTTACTAACAAGACCCACTTGGATATCGGATTTTCGATGATGTTTTACCTGTGCAGGCGAAAAGATCGAAGATGGAAAAGACAAAGGATACGGGAAAAACCAAGGCATTGGCTAAAGAAACACCAAGGACGACGCCAGTTATGACACGCATCAAACAAAAAGGTGAGAAGACGAAGGCACCAAACCAGAAACCAGATACAGCGGAAATTACCTCACCCCCTGATGTCAACGTTGTAGCAGCAGCGGCACTCAAAGCTATGGCTGCCAAAGCTGAAGCAGCAAAGGCAGCCGCTACTTCCCGTGCTCACCAACAACGAGAAGGGTTTGCAGAATCAACGATGCAGCAGCCAACCCTTGGGATGCCAGCAACGAACGACCAGAACCAGACCCTGCCGGCAACACAACCGACGCCTCCACAGGTAGAAATGTTGTTGCCAAATTCCGACCCATCCCATCCCTTAGTCCATACCGTTGATGAAGATCACACTGTGGCTATTGGGGGACAAGGGCGGATCGAAACTCCAAACCAAGGATCGAATCATTCCCCCTAGCTGATAGCAAAACTCGAAGAACTAAAGAAGAGCTAGAAGACATATGCAGAGGTTGTGGCATTATTAGCTCGAGAAAATCAGGAGCTCGAGGACAATATTTCCCAAAGCATCGGAGTAGCACATCAATACGATGAAGCAAATTCCAAAGCACCAGAGTCGAACCGTGACCGAAGGATTGTCTTGACTAATCCCGAGTCATTAAACCGAGGAGCAACCAGAGGAAATAGGTCATCCGACCCAGACTTTGTACCAGAGGATTCAGACTATTTTGATAGTGAGAATCGAAGACCATGGCAACCTACGATCCAAAAAGACCACCAGCGGGCAATGGAGGACCTTCGTGCTGAAATGATGACAGAGATCAAGCAACTAAAAGCCATGCAAGGAGGGGGAAGACTGGAAGAGGTGATGAGAGAATCAAACACCACACCACTGACCCCACACTTGGCCAAAGCACTTATCCCTCAGAAGTTCCCTATTCCAGCATTCGAATGTTACGATGGGTCCAGCGATCCCGCAACACATCTTCGTTATTAAAATCGTATCTTAGCCCGATGGGAGCAAGACGATGCATTCCTCTGCAGGTATTTTCCTTCAAGTCTAAAGGGATCAGCACTATCTTGGTTCGACAATCTACCGCCCAACTCCATCAACTCCTACGACCAGCTCGCTGAGAAGTTCTTAGAGACTTACATGTACAACAAGGCTGTCAACGCAGGAATGGACAAGCTCTTCTCACTAGATGCCATTTACAAAGAGACAATCAGGGAGTATACCGACATATGGCACCGTATTTGTCAAGCCATAGGGAATGTAGACCCAGTGGTCAGCATCAACTGTTACAAATGGGGACTGGATATAATGAGCCCATTATTTGTGGAGATTCATGGAAGTGTACCTACGACAGAAGGAGACCTTCGACTAATTATTGAAAAGCATGCCAGGCTAGAAGAGATCCAGCGGGAGAACCCTGAGGCCCAAGCTCAAAGATCTCATCGTACTAATTCCGTAGAACAAGCCAGCAGATCAAAGAGGGACGGCTCAGCTGAGCGTCCTAACAATGATAAGAGAGGACGAAGGGACGACCATCGACGTGATGATCGTAAATTCGAAGATCAAGTTTTCACAAAGCTGAACACCAACTACACACGCATTCTGAAGGAAATCAAGGACCGGGAAAACCTGGAATGGCCATGGTCCAAAGGAAAACAGTCCCTAGGACCGAGAAGTCAAGGGATTACTGTGAATACCATTGCTTCAATGGAAACCAAATATAGAAATGCAAGAATCTCAAGATAATGATCCAGAAGATGATTGACGCTAGTGACCTCTAGCAATACATACAGAAGGAAGAATCTGAAGATAGGGCAAAGCGAAGCAAGCAAGTCCAACTACCTTAAGGTAATCGAAGCATCAACACCATCTCATGTTCCGAATCTACTGGACCATCGCTGACTTCCCAGATAGGGGAAAGGCTAAGAAAACAATTCGAGGATTACTGTGAGATTTACAAGATCGATGGGGTAGAGGTAGAGGAACACGAGCAGTAGATGAATACACCTATGACCTTCAGTGCTGAAGATATAGAGGAAAACATGGAAGATCAAAACGATCCCTTGGTCCTCACTTTACCAGTGGCTGGATGTAACATCAGGAAGATCCACATCGATGGAGGAAGCTCGGTTAATGTTCTGTTCTATGACATGTTCAAGCGGATGGAGCTGAACGACGAACAACTAATGTCTTCTTATTACACCATCTACGGATTCAATGGGTCACCAACAAAGCCCTTGGGAGATATCGTTTTACAAGTAGATGCAGTTGCCATGAAGGTTGATACTCGATTCAGCGTAGTGGACGCACCCTCCCCCTACAACGCCATCATTGGCCGAAGATGGGTGCACAAGCTCAAAGGAGTAGCAGCTACCTATCATCAGTACCTCAGCTTTCCAACACCCGAAGGGGTAATGGAAACAAAGGGAGATCAGGTCACCGCTCGGGAATGATAGGCTATTCAAAATTAGCTCAATAACGAACAAGATGAGCAGCGTAAATCCCGAAGAAGTCGAAACAAAGAGGCTGCCAAGGAAAAATCCATTGACCTTTACCTCGAAGAAATCTCCGGAAAAAGTCTGACGAAGGAAACCATCGTTATAAACACCGAAGCAAGCACCTCAACGGGTAAACGGGCTTAAGAGCCTACCAAACAACAATTAAAGAGCGTCCCTCTCCTAGGGGAACCGAAGCCTACATTCACATCGGTAGAACCCGTAAAGGAGATCAATATAGGGACCGAAGAAAATCCGAAGATGATCAAGATAGGAACTCTAATGGATAAAGAAAGAGAAATGACTCTAATCAAGTTACTCATGGAATACACAGACATCTTCGCATGGAAGTTAGGGGACATTCCAGGGATTGATCCGAAGATAATTCAACACGAACTTCGTATAAAGCCGGGCACGCCCCCCTTCAAGAAAAAAGTACGAAAGATAGCACCAGAGTACCACCAAGAAATTAAGAAGGAGCTCCTTAAATTGTTAGAAGCAGGGTTCATCAAGGAGGTCAAATACCCAACGTGGATATCGAACATGGTCATAGTGCCTAAGAAGAACGGAGGAGTAAGAATATTCATCGATTTCACCAACCTCAATAAGGCATGTCCGAAGGACAGTTACCCGCTCCCAAGCATCGATCAACTGGTGGAAGCCGTCGAAGTATACGAAGAACTATCATTCATGGATGGATATTCTGGCTACAACCAAGTAGCCCTTGCAGAAGAAGATCAACAACATACAACATTCTACACCCCGCACGACCTCTATTGTTATACAAGGATGCCCTTCGGACTTAAAAATGCAGGGGAAACATACCAGAGGATAGTTGATGCTATCTTCAAGCCTTGGATCTGAAACACCCTAGAAGTCTATGTTGACGATATGCTTGTCAAAAGTAAGCTGAGCAAAGACCACCATCAAGACCTGAGGGATATATTTGAGGCAATGAGGAAGCACAACATGAACGTAAATCCGGAAAAATGCACATTTGGTGTCACCTCAAGGAAGTTCCTCGGATACCTAGTAACGAAGAGGGGCATCAAAGTAGATCCCACCAAGATCTAGGCCATCGTAGAGATGCCATCCCCGAAGAACCTGAGAGAAGTCCAAAAGCTCAACGGATCCCTAGCGGCTTTGGGAAGGTTCATCGCCAGGTCATCGGACAAATGCAAACATTTCTTCAACATCCTCAAAAAGGGAAGCAAGTTTGAATGGACCGCAGAATGCGAAGACGCTTTCTAAAAAATAAAAGAGTATTTTTCCACGATCCCGATCCTACAAAAACCCGATCCCGATGAGGTTTTGGCTCTCTACATAGAAGCGACAGAGGATGCAGTCAGCGCAGTATTGGTCAAGATAAACATGAAAATAGATCATCCAATTTATTACGTCAGCAAGACCCTCAACACGGCAAAAAGAAATTATACGAAGATCGAGCAGCTCATCTTGGCACTAGTATGGGCAACCCAAAAGCTAAGAACCTACTTGAATCACTACATTCGTGTCCCGTGCAAAGCACCGCTGGAGGTTGTTCTCAAGAGCGCTGGGAAAGTAGGAAGGATAGCAAAATGGAATACTCATCTCGATCAGTTCAACATCATCCATGAGATCCATCATTCACAAAAATCGCAAGTCCTGGCGTATTTTTTAGTAGATTTACCCCAGGACAATGATGACGAGGTAAGGGGCATACCAGAAGCAGAGGATGGAAAAGATCCAGTTGATGTTCTCGAGCCCACAAGCCAAAGACGATGGGAGGTCTTTGTTGACGGATCAAGGAATAGGGAAGGTGCGGGCATAGGCATCGTAATCACTACCCCCACCGGGGAAAGGATCGTACACGCGCTGAGGTTGGAATTCAAGGGGCACACCAACAACAACGTAGAATACGAAGCTGTGGTACATGCTCTACGTTTAATCATAGAAATGGGAATAACCGATGTACGCCTGACAAGTGATTCACAACTAGTCATACGATAGATAGGGCTGGAATACAATGTCTACGATGACACCCTCTCCGCATACATGGCTTTGGTCCAAACCTTAGCCTCATAGATACCAAGCATCAAATTCCGACACTTGTGCAAAAAAGATCTCAGGCATGCTGACGCCTTGGCATACATATCATCCATGTTGAAAGATGAGAATATTAAAGCCATAAAAATAACAAGAGTATATGAACCTTCGATCACCCCGCAGCAGTCCTTCGCTACAAATCGTGAAGACGATGTAGGGGAGGACATTGGTGACGACAGTGTGGGAGAGGATATTGCTGAGGATTTCATCGAAGATGACATCATGACAAGGGCGAGCGAAGATGAGGACTTTATCAATGAAGAAGACTGGAGAACCGAGATTAACCTTTACCTTGAAGAAGGTACGCTACCTACGGACTTGAAGCAAGCCAGACTGATACAATCAAAGGCAGGAAGATACGATCTTCGTGATGGAGTATTATACAAGAAATCCTTTCTCGGACCACTACTACGATGTCTATCAAGAGAGGAGGGGCATCGTATTTTGAAAGATATCCATTATGGGGACGCAGGTAACCACAGCGGAATGAGATCACTGGCGGATAAAGCAAAAATGCAGGGATACTATTGGCCACAGATGATCCGAGATGCCGCTAGGATGTCCAGGAGATGCGAAGAATGCCAGCGGTTTGCTAAATAAGAAGATTCATACTCCTACAACAAAGCTGAATTCTGTAGATAGTCCTTGGCCATTTTCAAAATGGGGTGTAGACATCGTAGGCCCCCTGATCGAAGGGTCAGGGAAAAGGCGATTCTTGATTGTAGCCACAGACTACTTCATCAAGTGGGTGTAGGCAAAATCCCTAGATAGAATCCGAGACATGGACGTATTCACATTCATCTTTCAGAACATCATTTGCAGGTTTGGCATCCCCGCAGAAATTGTCTCTGACAATGGCAAGCAATTACAAGGGAAAAACATAGATATGCTCTTCGATACTTTCAAAATCAGGAAGAACAAATCAACCCCCATTTACCCCCAGAGTAACGGCCAGGCAGAGGCTATGAACAAGACCCTTGGTCTTATTCTCAAGAAGCAATTGGACGAACATAAAGGACGATGGTGTGAACAATTACACAACGTGCTATGGGCGTATCGAACAACACGAAGATCCGCCACAGGTGAATCACCGTTCCTCCTCACTTACGGAGCCGAAGCAGTCATCCCGACAAAAATCATCATGCCGACCACAAAAACCGAAGCCTGGGAGAAGAATCTCACAACAGATATGATGCTGGAAAGGCTCGATGATCTAGAAGAAAGGAGGGATACAACATTACAAAGGATGGAAAACTACCAGCGAAGGCTAGCCAGAGAATACAACAAGAAAGTTAAGCTTAGGAATTTTGTAGAAGGACAACATGTGTTGAGAACCGTACCACAATACCAACGAGAGAAAAAGTGGGGAAAGTTAGCACCATCATGGGAGGGGGACCGTTTATAATACATGACATCGCCGGGAATGGGTCTTACTACCTGCGTAATCTGAAAGGAGAAGTCCTCATACACCCATGAAACGCTAAATACCTCAAGCCATACTATCTGTAAAGCAGCGTGGTTCTGCACCTGCGTGAAGAGTACCAGAAGAAGAAGACAGCGTACCCGCTCGACGTGTTTCTATCTCTGGACGAGGAATAACAGACCTCACCTCATCAATTAAACAAAATTTTTTGCAAAATTACTCTATTGGGGAAAGTATCAATATACAATCTCTCAGGATTCCTATATCAGCGTCTATAAGTGTACGACCATGGGGAAGGCTTCCAGCAGAAACAGATACCCAAACAATCAACAAGGCAACGGTTCAGCGGAATGGGTGCCTGTAAATATTTTTTAACGCATCACATATCCGGGAACGTTGCATCGACCCCCACCGTTTGGTGATCCTCTAGCCAAGGGTTAGCCAGCGGGGTGACAGGTCTAAAGTCAATAACAAAGGTGCATACCTTCGTTACTGCCATCAAACAATTTTTATTATCTAATTTTAAATATTTACTTACTCGTTTCCTAAAAATTGAATAAATTAAGGATGCAGGTAAAGCAGAGTTGTACATATCCAAATAAACGATGGTCCATTCCAGAAAAGTTGATTACAAGCTCGGGAAATTAAGCAAGAAAGAAAAGTAAAACAAGATGCACAAAAAATGGCCCAAAGCCAAGTAATCAACAAAGATCAACTTTCTGACAAACACAGAAGCTTACTTCCCCTTGGAAGGCTCGGCGCGATCAACATGATTCTTCGGTAAAGACGAAGGAACACTTCCCTCCGAAGAAGGACCTGAGGAGCTAGACAAAGGCTCAGGCATAGGACGACGAGGATACTTCTTAACAATATTATATTCCTGCAGAAGGTTCTGTTCGATCTTGGTTAAAGTCTTGTTAATCTCCTCGTCCAGCTGACAACGAGCCTTATGAGTAATCACAATAGCTTTGTATACACATAATTCATCACTCGCCATATGTCAGAATATTTACACGTGGAAGGCACGCAGCTTGGGACATCAGGGCATGATGCCACGTCTCAACACCCAAGAGGAATCTGTCATCTACATATGATCATCAACGAATTCATCTGATGGCTAAGAATCAAGGGGAACTGAAAGAACGAGCCACCGCGGGGTACTGAAGAATACCCAGAGATCTTCTTTATTCCATCCCGAGGAAGATGCGAGATCAAGGGTGAGGATTGGTCTCACTTACGAGGATGTGACATGGGCATCAGACATCTGTCTAGCGCATGCAGGCAGCCCAACCACCCGCATTAAACACTTTAAACATAGAGTACGTGTCAACTAACCTGTACAGGAAAAAGAGGTGACCCATCGTTACCTCACGAGACCGCTGGAGGCATCAGATTAGAACGAAGACCCCAGCGGGATCAACACAAAGATTAAGAAGATAAGGTTACAACTGTCCCATATAGTGGACCATGTGTTCCATCCCTATAAATACCCCTCTCCAGTAAGAGAAAGGGGGTCGACCAGTTTTAGTGATATAGAGAAGATATTAGGAGAGAGAAATAGGAAGAGTAAATATGAGTTCTATTTCCCCTAGCTTCGTTATTCATACAGAGTCATTCGACTATCTTTGTAATTACTGAATACATAGTGAAACACAAACCCCCGTGGATGTAGGCCTTAGTGCTGAACCACGTAAATCATCGTCTTATTTACATTCAACACTTTACTTTCTGTCTTGGTTATTATTCTTTGATTTTCTATACTCTATGAGCGTATGAATAACTACATTATTCCCTCATGACTAGACAAGGACGAGCCCGAAGGCTCTGAGTCGATGAGTCATCGTCTTAACGTAGTCTTACTAGTGATTCACTCTCTTCTACACGTTGTTTATGGGTGAAAATTGTTTCTGCTGGTTTTGGTAAATTTGGGTGTGTGTGGATGAGAAACGAGTCTAAACTCTAAACAAATGCACTGCACGGGAGTGCTTTCTTATTCGAGAGATCAATCTATACAATTTTGTCCTAAACTAAGAAATGGCCGTTCTAGACTTGCTTCGGTCACAAAGTGAAGGAGATGGGGTTGATCTTAGGGAGGGAAGCGAAGAAGGTGTTGAGATTGTGAAGGTGTTGGCTGTTTATGACTTGTATCAGAAAGATGAACTGGCTTGCAAAATGTAAGCTATCAGTTCTGGCGTTTTCTGGATACGAATGAAAACACTTGATTTTATGTGCTTGTCTCTCTTCGTCTTTTGGAAATAGGCGAAGGACCTATTTATACAAGTCATTGAGCGCAACCTCTCATCTCGTAGGAAGCGGAGGAGGTGAAGTGATGGAGTAGTGGGGTCGTGTAGGAGTGGTGATTGTCACACGATCACATCTTTGCTCATTTCCCTCATCACTGCTAACCGTCCACCTTTTCCTGACACGTTCTTGTAATGGCGCGTTGCACGCTGCACGCTGTAAACTGCCAGACCAATACCCAAGTAAGTATCCCCCAGTTTATGACATGTTTGATGTCTCGAATGAGTGGATCGTGGGATCCACTGTAGTAAGTAGCATGTGATGCTAAAATAACTAAGGGTTTGATATTTATGAAATATCGTGTATGCTCGATGCATGTAATGCATCGCAGAAAATCAGCATGTATGAAGCATCGATGTTTTAAAGCCTGACTGAATAAGTCGCGGACCAAGCGTCTTAAAATAGCGCCACGTCCAACCATCTTCGAGTGATTGTTTGGAGGCTGCATGGGAAAGCTATCTCCTGGCCGATCACTCCCTGTGGAAGAGTGGCGGATGGCGATCATCGGGATGCCTTACTGGTCGTCTAGCTTTCAACCTAGACTGTCCAACCAAGCTAGCGAAGTTGTACGGACGAGATGGTTTAAGACCCTCATCTGCGACCGTTGATGGATTTTTAGGGTTTTATGAGGTGCGCGAGCATCACTCCTATAATTGACCGAATCCGAGCTTGGGCGCAAGTTTTGGTGGGGACGACCAGGCATGCGTGTAGACGGCCTGCCGGTGTATATGCCCATACCTCTTTGTTTCATGGAGGTGCGATCTAGGCCACTCAATTTGACCGACAAAGGTGAGTGGTCGAGATCGATTTGCGGCAGAAATCCATTGCCACAAAGGATTTGGAAGCCACTCAGCATGCCACTTTTGGACGCGTGTTTCGAGGTCATCGAGTCCTAGTCTGCCTAGGCCGACCAGCTCCACGCAAAGGTGGGCCCATAGTGATCATGTTGACATGCTTGGGACCCTTTAAGTCTATATCTACACCCTCTATCCAAGCTTGCGAAGATGGATGGTCGTGATCGAACTGCGACAGTTATGCTGCGCCGCAAAACCTAATTAGGGTTTTAAAACAACCACGTACACACGACTTCCACCAAACGGTTTGGCAAGTTATGCTCCTCTTTTGGAGGGACCGATTGTGTGGGGCCCACGTTGGGCCGACGTTGAACGTGTGTGCACTTCTCTAATGGTCTTAGGCACAATCTAAGCCATCCAAACATACTGGCGAAGTTGGATGGTTGTGATCAATTTAAGACATTAGTGGAATTTTAGTGACCCTTGCAAAGCATCACACCAGCCATGTTTCGGGCATGCGATCGTGGATATATGATCACGTCGTGAGCAAACCGATCAGGAAGGGATAGAGTGTGCCCACTAATGTGCGTGCTAGCGCCTCCTCCATCTTTCATGGTGCGATCTAAGCCGTCCAATCAGGCTAGTGAAGTTGGAAGATCACGATCACTTTGAGACTGTCTTAAGCAGTCTTGCTCGTTCGAGCTTCTTCCCAAGCAGCGCAGCCACCCTATTTTGGGGCTGGCGTTTTGGCATGCTGGGAAGTAAAGTGTAATATTCGACCGGCAAGGGCATAAATAGGCCCGCCAGTGGTCATCATGGTGATAGCCTGCTCCCGCTAGGGTTCTTCTAGGCTGGTTAAATCATGCGGTCAACCTGCGTGGCCGTGATTATTTTCGAGACTGATATGGACAGTCTAGATTTCCTTTAAGGGATTAAACCTGCTCGATCAGGCTAATATAATCATGATGATACGAGATTCTCTTTTTAAGAGAATGGTAGGGCCTGTACGAGTATTTCATGCATGCCTCATTATTGACACTTGAAGATTCGTGTTACTCTGCTGAGAGTAAACACTCAGTCGTCATGCCGCGTCAATAATGAGAGTCTTGCTGAGAACAACACAGGAAATACAAGGAAACTCATGCAATAATTAATAATGCTACAAATATACAGAATATTTGGGATTGTTGTTACATGCACCATTCTGAGTGAATTTTGTATATCCATTGATTTGCTTCAAATAAATAAAACGAGAGGATTTATGCGCTCATCGTTTGTCAAATGGCCTTACCTTTTGCAAGATGTCGGCACACTAAATATGGTTTTACAATTTTAGCCCTGAACCAAAAATCCACCATCAACATTAAGTCCCCTGCCTAGCACGCAATGGTTGCACTATTGTGGGGTAGGCATTAGATGGTGACAAATAAAGATAAAACTTATGAGATAAAGTTAGATGTAACCAGGAGAGATGGGTCATCCTGTCCCTGGAGTATGTCACGTTCGAGAAGCGTTCAGGAGGGCGTTCCCCTAGCATGATGTCGGTTGACCCCAGGTACATTAGGCATATGGTTGGTTGGATTCTCAAACTATTCATGACGATGTTGTAATCCTCGAATCTGTTGAGGACGATCCCTATCATGAGTAATATCCTTAAAAGGCTGCTGAAGCAATTTACGAAAAAAATATTGAAGCAGCTCCCAAAGAGAACGTTGATGTAGCTTCCGGAAAGCGTGTTGAAGCAGCTTCTGAAGCGAACGTCGAGGCGACTCCTAGAGAGAGCGTTTAAGTTATTCTGAAGTGAACATCGAGGCGGCTCCTGGAGAGAGCGTTGAAGAAGCGAACATCGAGGAATCTCCTGGAGAGAGCGTTGAAGCAGCTTCTGAAGCGAACATCGAGGCGGCTCCTAGAGAGAGCGTTGAAGAAGCGAACATCGAGGAGGTTCCTGGAGAGAGTGTTGAAGCGGATTCTGCTGGAGAGAACGTTGAAGCGGCTTCTTCTAGCGAGCGGCTTCTGCTGGAGGGAGCGGATTCTTCAGGAGAGAGGGTTGAAGCGGCTTCTGATGGAGGGAGCGTTGAAACGACTTCCTCTTCAGTTTTATTTACCCTTGTGAATTACATGCTTCTTGATTGACCATCTCTCTCGTGTTGAAGAAGTCCTTGACTGACGGTGAAGGAACTTGATGATGAGCCTCAGTCCCCAAGCGTGATTTACATGGTTCTATCTTGTATGGTCTGTGGGTTTTCCTCTTGTCGTTTCAGCTAAACTGCTTACAGGAGGCTGAAGCTTGCATTGACTGTTGGTGAGATGTATGCTTCCATGAACATCATGAGGCTCTTCATTACAGGCAGGCTTGTTCTTTCTAGCAGGGCAGGTGCTGTCGCAACTTGAGCGTTTAGCAGCTTCATGGAGTTCAGAGGATGTCTGAAAGCGCATGTTCTTCAACAAAGTACGATTGACAGGTATCATCCTATTGATGCACAATTACACCGCTTGTTGTTCAGTCACATTTGGATCGTGACCCTTCGGTGTATGAATTCGGGACCTCTTGACATAATCATTTGGATGTTCGCTGTTTCGCTGAAACATTCCTCTTAAGTCTGACCGAGTAATTCACCCAAGCTGCGGATTCTTTCTCGACATGATGATGCGGGCATCACTATCTTCTTGAGGCTGCTCCCTTGAGGTGTCGGCTCCAGTAGATCTGAAGATATCCCGGGCTCGCTCTCGTTCGGGCTGACATAATAGGCGAACTCTTTATGATGATTTGGAGATGACAATATTCGTTGAATCTTCCGAAATGCTTCCTGTTATAGTGTGGTCCATACGAAGATTGCTCCTTTCTTCAGAAACGGGTGAATGAAGCAACGAGCTGGGCTAAACCAGGTATAAAACGTCGAATGTAGTTCACCTTGCCCATGAAGCTTTGTAGATCGTTCACCATTCGTGGAGGCGGCATCGTGAGGATATCTTGGGTCTTGGATGGGTCCACCTTGATCCCCCAGCAGTCACCTGGAATCCAGAAATTTTCCTGAAGAAACACCGAAAGCGCATTTCAAAGGGTTCATCTTCAATTTGGCACTTTTTGAACACTTGCCGTAAGACTCCTGTATGGGCCGCCCGAGCTTTTGATTTGACTACTATATCATCCACGTATTCTTCAACTTGATTATGCATCATGTCGTGGAAGGTTGCCATCATAGCGCGTTGATACGTTGCATCGGCATTAACCAAATGACATTACCGTATAATAAAAATTTCCGAGAGGAGTTCGAAAAGATGTCTTACTCGCGTCATGCTCGTACATACTTATACGAATGTAGCCGCTATATCCATCCATGAAGGAGAACACGCCGTGTTCGCTGGTGGCATCCACTAACATGTCGATGTTAGGTAGAGGAAAATCATCTTTGGGGCAGCATCTGTTCAAGTCCCTGAAATCCACGCAGCACCTGATCTGTCTAAACCGCCTCGGAGACTGTTTAACCGGCTTGGATCCAGGTATGACATGTAGATGATGGGTGACCAATTTTTTATCTAAACCGGTCATTTCTTCATACGTCCAAGCGAATATGTCTTGGTACTCTTTGAGAAGTTCCACGTGCATTCATCCGTACACAAGGTTGAGCTGATGGAGATAGGCTTAGGAGATTCCTCATTCCCGAGCTCATCAGTTGTGGAGTTGGTGTCGTCTTGCAGCTGTCGTGGAGTATCCAGCACCTCTTCCTCATGTGGTTCATCGCTGTTGTAGCATTCCATTGAGCGGAGAGATTGGGTAACACTCTCCCCTGCTAATTGCTAACAACGACGTCGGTACACATTCTTCCCCTTCTGGTCACGGACGCCACAAAATCTCGCTCTCTCTTAGTGTGAGCGTGGGTTGTGGCTTCACCGGATGAAGAAGAACGCTTTGTCAGCAAAGATGCATCGTGGGGCTTAGCCCTCAATGATGCATGTCGATCCTCCTCCTGGATTGACGCCCACGTGGGGAGTGGGATGCAATGAACTTTGTCTGATTCTTCCCGCGGAGCTTCTCTTGGTTCAAACAATTCCACTCTATATATCGGTGCGTATGGAGACAACGACGCAGGAATACGAACGACTTCTTTATTCAGCATAGTCTTCAGGCACTGATGATACGTCGAAGGGGCAATCATATTGTCATGAATCCACGATCTCCCCAGTATCATATGGTAGTCTGGATCCTTTTCTATGATTTCGAATTTCACCCTTGACTGGACAGGTCCTACAGATAAATTCAGATTGACATACTCGTACTGTTGGTTTGGTTTCCTTCAAAGTTTGTCATCGTGGTTGGCTGTCGCACGATCTTGCTTGGGCGAACCTTGGCAGTCCCAAGTGTCTTGAGAGTAATCACATTCGAAGACGCTCCTGTGTCGATGAGGGCCCTCTTGAACTCTAAATCCTTGATGCGCGCAGTAACATGTAGGGCCCGGTTGTGACCCTCTTCCGCCATCATGTCTTCCTCTGTAAATGTAACATTATTCACAGACATCTCTGATGTTTTTGAGGCTTCTGGACGTGAAGGAGTTAAATGCACGTCCAGGGCTATCTGGTTAATTGCAGCAAACGTCTCCGCCCGCTGATTCTTCGAGAGGTGTAAAAGTTCACACAAGCTTTCCACTAGATAAGACGCTTCCTGATCCACTGGCCTTCGGTTCATAGTGAAACTATTGACTTGAGGAGGATCGTTGCGAGGGTCAGTCCCCAGTGTAGAAATCTCCGTGACAAGAGAACCGCTCATATCAGATGTCATCTTGATGAGGAGATCGAGCATGCCATTTATTGTTTCTTTGATCAGGTCCATGTTCTTCGTATGAATCTCTTGCGCGTCTTGAGGGTACGGAGGTTGATGCTGGTGCATATCCATCATATTCCCTTTGCCACGGCTTTGGAGGAGTCGCTCCAGGTTTTCACGTGTGATGAAGTTAGATGCTGGTCCCTTTCTCTTGGACGTTTGAGCAACACGAGCTTCTTCGTCCATGTAGGCCTGCGCCGCTGAAGTACCTGCTCCGGGTGCGTCGAATGCGTTCCTTGTTGGTTTCAGGGGCTGGCGTGGCTCTCGTGGAAATCGATTAGTTAATGTCTTAATAAAAGTGAGTACCTCTTTCTGAGTTGCAGAATCACCCGTAGGACACCCTTTAATCAGCTCAACCAAAAAATCCAACCAGATTCAAAGTCCAGCTTTAATTCTTCCATGTCGGATCTCCTCCATCTTCTTGTCTTCTAAAGCTTAGCACCCCCTGCACTAGCTATTATGAATCTCCAGAACAAATTCAAACATCACACGCACCTGAAGTTCTTTGCCCCCACCTCCGATTGCAACCAACCGTCAGTACTACACTTATCACACTCGACTACAGCTAGCACTTCCTTGTAGAAAAGTTCATCTCCACTGACTGCAACAAATCGATTGAGAAGAACCTCAAAACCGGAAATTCCATTGTTGTTCTCAACTGCAAACTCCTCCAAATCACCAGCAAGGCACAACACCAACACGGTAAACCAATTTCAGTGTATGTACTTCTGTTCGTTTTGTGACCTCAGATCTTCTTGTCCCTGTAAACTGTGTATAACCATTTGGCTGCCTGCACTTGAACACAACAACACATTTCGAGTATTGGTTCACTGCAGTTTAAAGCTCACACGAAACCAAGAGCTCACAATTCAAACCAGCCACCATATCAACAAATTCTGCATCCGAGATTCGAGTGAAAATCAACTCAAACTCGCACCAGCAGCAGCTACTGTTCCTCCATAAGCTTCATTCCATCTCCATTCATGCCTTGCCTCACTGCTGCCAACAAAATGAACATCAGCTATCCTTGTCATGGCTTCAGATTAAACCCCATTGATTCCTCCAACATGATAGAAATGGTACCAGAGACTCAACGTTTTCTTATATCGGTATCTTATTGAAATGGAGCAAAAGCTCATTTATACAATTGATAGCTAGAAAATAATAATAGAGAATCAAAAATAATAAAGGAGAATGACTATGGAATGGAAACTAACTAAAAACGTAATAATGGAGAATTATAATCCTTGCTAACCTAAGTAACAAATCTTAATGCTAATATGGCAATATCTTTGTAACCAAGTAACGCAAATAAGGTAACATCTTTAACACAACACACGGACCATGACCAACAGCACCAACTCTTCTTCAGTCCATTATTTGTTCATTTCTCACCATTCGCGGAAACACGCGGCAACATCTCTGATGCTAACAAACCCTACTTGGTTGCCACGTCCATTATCTTTCTTTAGTTCCATTAGCTGACAACTAGCAGTATATGCCCACTAGTGATATCCAGGTGCAATAAACTTTAATAGAAAGAAATCTATTTCTTTTGTATCCGGGCTAGGGGAGCCAAGAATCATGGGACGGGGTGCAAAAATTTGCTACGGAAAATAAAAAGAATTTAGGGGTGCAAAAAACAAAAATGGACTTACATATAAAAAATAAATTCTGATTGGACCTAAAATAGGCTTTGAAGCCAGCTGGACAGGAGGTGCAAGTGCAACCCCTTACAATGGGCTGGCTCCGCCCCTAATCCGGGACGTGAGGCAGTAACTTAGGTGGTGCCGCGAGTAGCACTATAGATGTCTACGTTGTAAATGCCTTTTTAGCTCCCATTTAGCTATTATTCTTCTAGACGATCCAATTCGCTTGCACTTTCTATAAAAGTACTAAAATAGTGTTATTAACCAAAATATTGATTCCTAGCTAGTATAAATACGGGTATAAAATGTAACACTTGCGTGCTTATCATAAGTCTAAAGATGCTTGGGATATCTTAGAAACCGTATTCGAAGGAAATGCCGCAAAGAAAGAAGCAAGGCTTCAGAATCTAGCTTCTGACTGGGAAAACCTTCGCATGTCTGATGATGAAACCTTTGATGAGTTTAACCAAAGAATTTTTCAAATAGTTAACTCCTCATATTCATTAGGAAGAACTATTCGGGAGAAAGTTATTGTGTGCAAAATTCTCAGGTTTCTACCATCAAGATACGAGTCTAAGAAACATGCCATTGAAGAAGCAAACGATCTTTCTACACTCTCCAGAAATACTCTTTTTGGAAAGTTAAACATCTTTGATAATGAACATGCATCTAGAAAAGAGGTGATTTCTCTTAAAGCTGCAAACAATTCTGAATCCTCTAAGGATAAATCTGGTTTGCCAAATACTAAGGATGTTACTCCACGAAAATTTAGAAAACTCTTGAGAGACAGGAAAAATAGTTTTTCTAAACTTACAACATCTCCTCATAATGATGTACAATGCTATAAATGTCGCGGTTTCAGGCACTTGTCTTCAGTATGTCCTAAATGGAGCCGTAGACAATCGGCATATGCAGCAACTTTGCCTACTCTTGATGATGGACCTGATTATGATCACCAAGAGTACGCAGGCGAGGTTGCATTACCTTATGGAAAAATTCTTTTGGATACTGATTCTGATTCTGACGAAGAAGTGTTCCATGTTGATCCAGTTGCTAATAATCTTCTTAAAGAATGTCATCAGAAACTCTCGGAAGCTGAAAGCACCATTTTCAGTGAGAAAGTTAAATATGACAGACTTCATAGTCGGAATAAAGACTTGCAAGGCCAACTTGATTCTATTGGTGCAAGAGATTATCTCAACGGAATACGAAAGATTAAAGAAGAAATTTCCAAAGGTCGAGATCAGGAAATTTTTCTTCTAGCAAAACTAGATAACTTGGAGAACATTGAGATGAACTTGTTATTTGATTCGGAACGACAAGATCTCAAAGTTCAATATGAATCATCCAAGAATGATCTAGTTATTGCGCTTGAAAAGGTCAAAAGGTTGGAAGAATAAAACTCGAGCTTAAAGAGAGTTTTTGTAGAAATAGTAGCTCAGATAAATTAACCTCAATATTGGGAGCATGTATAATTTATCGTAATACACGAGGATTGGGCTATAAAGGAATAAACGCTCCTGGTATTTTCAAAAAGGTAAAATTTGTCAGAGCTAAAGATTCTTCTTAACCAAAACCTTCCACGGTTGACAAAAATGAAGTATCTCTACCAACTGCCGAAAAAAGGAAATTCTGTCAAGCTCCAAAGCAAGCACGTATACATTCAGGTAATACTAAACATAACTTTTTCCATTCTACTAAACATTGTTTTTTGGGCCGATCGACCGTCGGGCCCGAAGGGAGGGAGTCCCTTTTATGACCACTTTTTTGTAAAATGAAGGGTAACACAAATGTTCAATTTAATAAAAAGATAGGGAACAAATATTCCTAAAAGATTCCCGTCACACTATTTTATTTGGTTACTTTTTCACTAGACAAAATTGTCCTTCCTTTTAATCCAATTACTATAACTATTTAAATATCCAATTATTATAACTCGGAGCGAAAGTATCATTTTTTCTGAAACGGTGAGAGTATCATTCTTCTGAGGCGGAGCCAAAGTATCACTTTTTTTGAAACGGGGCAAAAATATCACTTTTCTGAAACGGGACAAAAATATCACTTTTTCTGAAACAGAATAAAGTATCAATTTTTCTGAAATGAGGCGAAAGTATCACTTTTTATGAAACGTGGCGAAAGTATCGCTTTTTCTAAAACTGGGCAAAAGTATCGCCTTTTCTGAAACCGAGAGAAAGTATCACTTTTTTTGAAACGGGGCGAAAGTATCACTTTTCCTGAAACGGGACGAAAGTATCACTTTTTCTGAAACGGGGAAAAGTATCACTTATTCTAAAACGGGGCGAAAGTATCACTTTTCCTGAAACGGGGGGAAAGTATCACTTTTCCTGAAACGGGGGGAAAGTATCACTTTTCCTGAAACAAAACCAAAGTATCACTTTTTCTGAAACGGAGGAAAGTATCACTTTTCTGAAACAGGGCGAAATGATCACTTTTCTGAAACGGGGAGAAAGTATCACTTTTTGTGAAACAGGACGAAAGTATCACTTTTTCTGAAACGGAGCGAAAGTATCACTTTTCTGAAACGGAGCTAAAGTATCACTTTTTCTGAAGCGGGGGGAAGTATCACTTTTTTTGAAACTAGGCGAAAGTATCACTTTTTATGAAACAGAAAGAAAGTATCACTTTTTCTGAAACAGAGCGGAAATATAACATTTTTTACCGTCGTATTTTGATTCATGCATCCACTAATTTGGTTATGCCTCAGAAATAACATTCTGAGGATGTATAACGCGTTATATTGTTTTGTTTTTTCGGTCGGCCCTCCCCACCGTGGCAGCGGTGTTCTAGTATTGTGGAAAACCAGGTCACTTGCAAAGGAATTGCAGATATCTTAAACGATATAAAACCAGATCTGATTTTGTTAAGATGACAAGATCTGATGTTCCAAACTGGAGAAAAACTGAGACTCATAATTTCAGTTCTTCTAGTATTCCCTCAAAGAAGTTTCATAATTATATTGGGGAGAAAAAGAAATATGTTGCTCCAAAAGCTACTCAGAAATGGGTACCAAAGAAGTCTAATAAAGCAATGCGAGTATTATTAAGAAGGATCTCCCAGAAAAGAGTTCGACAAGAAATAACATCTTAAAAAGGTATGGGACAGTTATTGAAAGTTTCAAGGAAGTTGTTAAATTCCTAGAGTCCATGCATGATTTTGTTTCGAATACATGTGGTGAGCAAGATTTTGTTCACCTCAACACAACCTGATTGTGTTGGAAGTGCATCCTCACCAAGAAGCCCTTGTAAATGCGGTGAGGATTGCGAAAGAATTGGGGCGCACATATTATGTTGGGTAATTTTTTAATATGTCGAACAATTTATTGTTTCGAGCTGAGTTTAACTCACTTACATATTTCTCGAAATATATGTTGGTAAGCTTTCACTTTGGCCAAGTTCATCTTTACTAGTGACGAAAGTCATATTAAGTTTCAATTACTTGAAAATTTCTTTGACGAAAAATGGTTTGTGAATAACAACTATATAACGTCCTTTAAGAATGTTTCAATGATTGAAATCTTAGTTTAGAATATATAACCATTGTTGGATATAAACATTGTGCGATAACTCATACGTGTGTAAGTCCTTATTCCTTGAACCAAAGTATGCGTACTTTGCTTCTCAGGAAAACCGGACTAAAGTCCGCGCACCATAGGAAGTTCACGTCCCGTGAAAATCTGCTGGAGTTTGTGAACTGAAAACAAACTTATTTCGTGTACTTAAGTCTGGTACCAGTCCGCGTACTTAGGTTGGTTATTTTCTAAAAACGATTATTCGTGAACTTAAACTTATATAAACTAAGGAATGCATATTTGCAATCCTTGGCTATAAAGTTCATGAATCAATTCGAGTGAATCAAAATGTTTTTGCTTCGATTTTGTCTTGTATACTTCTATAAGATCTAAGCAATTGAACAACTCTCTAACTAGTTCATTTGAGTCATTTGAACTAGTTATGGTAAAGAAGAATAAGGTTGATATAAAAGTGCTCATATGGCTAAATACCACGTGTATGATTCTTAATTACCTAACTTGACTTGTGATTGAAATTCTTAAATATAACAGGTTAAAAGTAATAATCAAAGCCATTGGATGCTGGTTTTTATTGTCAAAGAGACTTTTTCATACATTCTTGGTGTAAATCCTTGTGGAAAGGTTATTCTTCCTTATGAGTGTATCAATTCTTGTTTATACAAGTTTGTATCTTAGAAAAGATGCTCACAATACTTGATCTTCATGATTACATATTGTGCATTGTTACCATGAGATAATTCTATTTTTTAGTAACACGATCTCATGAGAGACTTTCAATGATTAGTCCTTAGCCCGTATTTCCTTGTGGGATTTCTAAAATCCAACATATAAATCCTTCTTCCTAAAGAAAGGTCACTCGTGTTGTTCTTTCGGGAATGCCATTTTAATGGGTGAGAGTTATTAATTGAACTTGTGCTTAATTGCCAAATCTTTGTGGGGAGTGCGGCTGTGGAACATGTAGGGGTTAACTTGTATCTTAATAAACTCCTTGATGAAGTCACTAAGTTTCGACTCTGTGATATCATCTAAAGTAAAGTTGATATGTTCTCTTTTGGTCATGAAGTACCTCTATGAAAATTTCATGAGGATCCCACTAGTTTTCGTACCTTTGCCAATTTATATTGGCAAAAATGGGGAGAATATGTGTAGTTCACACTGCAAATACATATGGTTTAAGGATCATTATGTAAGGGGGAGTGGTTTTCATTATGAGATGAAATATTGGCTAAGAGGGAGTGATGCATATCACCGTAGTATTATTGTCAAAGTTGTGATACAATTGAACTATGATGTTGTGTGATAATACTATGATGGATCTTCAACAAGTACATGATGAACACACGCATAGTTGAAGAACCAAGGAAATCAAGCATGTCGGATTTTGGAGTTGTAATGTTTTTAACAAGTACAATCCATATGTAAAATGGTTTTGTCACTAAAATTGACAAAGGGGGAGATTGTTAGAGCATTGATCGGTTGAACCCACTAGCGTTGGTATTTCAAGTTAGTTGTCAATTTTAGTTTCCAAAATGCATTCTTGATTTAGTATACTATAGTTAGTTTCTGACTAGATTAAGTCTAAGAGGTAGAATCGTAGCTATCCTTGACGAATGAAGTTTGAAGACTACAAGAAGACATCAACAAGGACTTCATAAACAAAGATATGTGGCAATTGATTTCACTTGGATTCTTGTTCAATTCTACCTTTCTAATCTATCGAAACAAATGCTCACTCTATGGAACAATTCCTATGACGGTAAATGTATACTTATGTATATATATATACTCGAGGTTATTTGATCCACTACTTTTGTGACAATAACCTTTATCACTGGAAAATTTTTCATGTTATAGTGAATGAGCTTACGAATTCAACGAGCCAAGAATCACTCAATTCCGAGTTATAACGAAGAAATTATGAGTGATTTATTAAAGTAACAGTTATAAGTGTTGTTGTAACTGTTACAGTTCGTTAGTAGGAAACAATCCATGGACTGTTTGTAACGGTTCACGGACTTGAGCCCAATTACGTGACTAGAAGTCTTTTTTAGTCAAATTGGCGATGTTTCCTTATCTAGGCAAGATGGCTATTAATCCAAACATATTTGATTACCATATTAAAGTGTTTGTGATAACTTTTAATTCCTGCCTAAGTTAAAATGTGATTTATTCACATAAATACAATATTTGCTAATTAATTATTTATTTAATCATTTGGCAAGAGTTTGTAACTTAGGAAAGACTCTCAAAATTAGGAGAGTCTTGAAAAAGGAAAATAGCTTTGCGTAGATTCCAAGTTATTGTTCACTATAAATAAAGGGTTCATGAGTGCTACACATTTTCATCCCCTTTGAAAAATTGGTGTAAGCTTCATAAGGTTGTTTTCCATGTCTTCTGTTCTTCGTGAACAAGAGTGAGATAAAAGTATTTGTATTGGGGATCACAAAGCCGAGTTGGATTAATCCTCCTGATTGATTATACAACTTGTAATCTAGGTTTTTCACCTCTTGTCTATTCTAAGGTTTTCTCTTCTGATATAACCATTTAAGAGTTGTTGATCATAAACCCTAGGTTTTGATAGATTTCAGTTTCCGATTGTATACCAACACTTGTTAGTCGAAATCAGAAGCTAGAAAGAAAACTTCGATTAAGGTATCTCGTAAAAATCCTTAAGAAGTTTTAAACAAGATATCTCTAGATTTATTCTAGTTGTTCTTGTTGTATAATTATTAGGGTTTTCTTAATTTGGAAATTGATCTTTGGAATCGCCCAAGTTCACTTACGAAAAATCACGTTCACGGACTCCTTGTGTGTACGCATACTGATTGTAAGTTAAAACCCTAATCTACAAGTTTGTTTTGATATTACTTTTACCCAGTAATTGTTTTTCTCAAAACAAACACAAGATTTCCAAAACCTTGATTTAGATCTAAAGGGAAATCGATTCGGTATTTTGTGAAAACAAAAGATCAAAAATATCAACCGTGTTGTTGTATCTTCTAAAGAGATCCTTGGGTTCTTCTAGAAGATTTACGAGAAGAATTCCTAATGAGAATCGGTGTTCTGCTAGGAGTTCTATAAGTGCTTGAATACAGATGACGGAGGTATTACATCTAGTCCTAATAGGTAGTAGGAAATTGGTGTAACAACTTATAATCAGTGTGTGTTTATTCTGGACTAGGACCCGGAATTTTCCTGCATTTGCGGTTTCCTCGTTAACAAAATTTCTGGTGTCTGTGTTATTTCTTTTCCGCATTATATTTGTTTATATAATTGAAATATCACAGGTTGTACATAAGATCAATCAATTGTGAATCCGACCTTTGGGTTGTTGATTAAATTGATTGACACTTGGATATTTTTTTTTTGATACCCGTCCAAGTCATTTCTTATATTCAATCGGGCTCACAAATTCCTATTTGTTTGATTGCGGATTGAATTGAGAAGTTGTGATATAACTCTTTGATATACTTTTCTTAAGATTGAGTCTGACTGTCTAGTTGATTCTCTTCAAAGTATATTAGAGTTAGTCCATACATATTGCCAAACGAATTATTGGGTGTGGTTGTTAGACCCCCTATTTTTTAATTAGTATCAGAGCAGGCAAACACGCTAAGACCTCATAAGTCTGTGTTTGTAGCAATCTTCTTCTATCAACAGAAGTGCTATCTCTATACACGTACCGCCAGCCTTTGATGGAAAGAACTATTTATGGTGGAAAATTGCTATGCGTGCTTTTATTCAAGCGCGAGATTTTGAATCATGGGTTCGTATTGTTAATTGCTATAATCCTCAATTGGTTACAGTAGACGGTGTAATTGTTACAAAGGATATTGGTGATTACGATGATCTTGATATTCTTGATGCAAAGCAAAATTCTGATGGATTAAATGCTATCATCCATGCCATTACCCCAGATCTTCAGCACCACGTGACTACGTGTAATAAGTCTAAATATGCTTGGGATATCTTAGAAACCGTATTGGAAGGGAATGCCGCAGAGAAAGAAGCAAGGCTTCAAAATCTAGCTTCTGACTGGGAAAACCTTCGCATGTCTGATGAAACCTTTGATGAGTTTAACCAAAGACTTTCTCAAATAGTTAACTCCTCATATTCATTAGGAAGAACTATTCCGCAGAAAGTTATTGTGTGCAAAATTCTCAGGTCTCTACCTTCAAGATACGAGTCTAAGAAACATGCCATTGAAGAAGCAAACGATCTTTCTACACTCTCCAGAAATAATCTTGTTGGAAAGTTAAAGATCTTTGACAATGAACACGCATCTAGAAAAGAGGTGATTTCTCTTAAAGCTGCAAATAATTCTAAATCCTCTAAGGATAAATCTGGTTCGCTAGATACTAAGGATGTTACTCCACGACAATTTAGAAAACTCTTGAGAGACAGGAAAAAGAGTTTTTCTAAAGTTACAACATCTCCTAATAATGATGTGAAATGCTATAACTGTCGTGGTTTCTGGCACTTGTCTTCAGTATGTCCTAGCTGGAGCCATAGACAATCGGCATATGCAGCAGCTTTGCCTACTCTTGATGGTGGACCTGATTATGATCACCAAGAGTACGTAGGCGAGGTTGCATTATTTTTTTGGAAAAATTCTTTCGGATACGAATACTGATTCTGACGAAGAAGTGTTCCATGTTGATCCAGTTTCTAATAATATTCTTAGAGAATGTCATCATAAACTCTCGGAAGTTGAAAGCACCATTTTCAGTGAGAAAGTTAAATATGACAGACTTCATAGTCGGAATAAATACTTGAAAGACCAACTTTATTCTATTGGTGCAAGAGATTATCTCAACGAAATACGAAAGCTTAAAGAAAAAATTGCCGAAGGTCGAGATCGGGAAATTGCTCTTCAAGCAAAGCTAGATAACTTGGAGAACATTGAGATGAACTTGTTATTTAATTCGGAACGAGAAGATCTCAAAGTTCAATATGAATCATCCAACAATGATCTAGTTATTGCGCTTGAAAAGGTCAAAAGGTTGGAAGAAGAAAACTCGATCTTAGAAGATAGTTTGTCTAGAAATAGCAGCTCAGATAAATTAACCTCAATATTGGGAGCATGTATAATTCATCGTGATACACGAGGATTGGGCTATAAAGGAATAAACGCTCCTGGTATTTTCAAAAAGGTAAAAATTGTCAAAGCTAAAGATTCTTCTCAAACAAAACCTTCCACGGTTGACAAAAATGAAGTATCGCGTTTGGTATCGTTTTCCTAAGTCGGGCAAGAAGAGAATGGTGATGAAATCCGAACCCTTATCTTGTATGGCCAGTCCTTGCCCTTTACTAGGAAATTAAAGCAGCCGTATTCAGTTCCTCGACATATATTCACACGAAAGAAGACAGTAACTCGCTGACAGGGGATTCGCGAGTGTTTCGACAAACTTACCTCCCGTTCCAGATGGGGGATGAACCGCTGAAGTCGACTCGGGCCACGACTCCTATGTCATGTACGAACCCGAGGGGCCGAGGCGATATCGCAATCGTCGTCCTTCTCTGCAAACAGTTTAATATTTAATACTACCCTTCCGTAGGGTTTAAAAAAAAAGAATGTCCAAAGTCCAAGTCCAAAGTCCAAAAAATAAAGTGCAAAAGAAAAAGAAAAGTCTAAAAAAAAAATATCTAAAAAAAATAAAAATGTCTCTATTTTTTTTCTCTCTTTTTTTTATTAAATAAAAAAAATCTTCTTCTTTCGCTCTTTCGCTTTTCCTTTTACTCCAAGTCTTTAAGTATTCACCAAAAGCTTTGGCAAAATATTCTTTCGCTCCAATTCCAAATTCTGTAAGGAAAAGACAAAAACCCAAAAACGTAAATAAGAACAAATAAAAACCTAAAAAAGGAAAAAAAATATAAAAACTCTAGCCTAAAGACAAGTCCGCATCGGCGACGCCAAAAATTGATGGTTATTTTCAATGTTGTTGTAGTAAAACTTTCGTTGAGACTTGTGAAGGAAGTTATTTTTAGACTTAATTTTTATAAATAAAAATAACAAACTCAATTAAAAAGTGTTGTAAAAATTATAGAGAGATCGGGGCTAGGATTCCACCATTGGTCGATATTAGTGATTTAATAAAACAATAATTATGCAACTCAACATTCAAATTGATTCTAATAGTATTGCCTAGACATGTAGATTTCCAAAAGAATAGATGATAAGCATAGAATATCAAAACACTAAAGAAAGCATATTCTATCAAGAGAAAATACACCTAACTAATAAAATCATATAATCAATTTTGAGTTCAATGCAAAAATCATAATAGAGTTCTTATAATTAATTAAAATAAAGATATGTCACTTTTACCGAAACAACAGCTTCCTCCATCGCCCCAAGGATTGTGTTTAGCTCATCCTCATCTTGGAAACACGCTCAAAAGTTGATTTCATTTATGCTAAAAAATGGTTTACAAATGATGAGAATGGTTAAAGTTACAGAGAACGATAAATGCAAATTGTCGCTGTTACTGTAGTATATAAGACTGTCTACTATCAGTCTGCGACCCACGGGTAATTGTCGATGTTACTGTAGCTTCTAAGACTGCCAGGCTGTGTTGCAATTACTGTAGCGTAAACGACTGTCTGTGTTGGTCTTATGTTCTTTGTGTTCTTCACAGCAGCAGAAATGGTGGTTTCCTGCCACTTGATTATCTCGACTATCTGATGCTCTGCAACTCTCCCAATCTCTCCGTCCCCCTTCTATGTGGTGCTAGAAGCCTATATATACCCATTCTGACCGAGAATATGTTCTCATAACTCCAAATAATTCCCGGCAGTTAATAACAAATATTCCCATGCAAGATACGGAGATTTCTTCCCTGTTTTGAATCTTCATGCGTCTTTGCACATCTGACACACTCCAATTAGTCTGAAACACGTCCCAGAAGTAGTTAAACATACATCCATCTTACGCCATGCACAGAAAACACGTACAATCCCGTGAAAAACTCTGCTCAACTACGCACTCCCCTGTTTTCTTCTTACCGAGAATCTAGCCAAATATAGCTGACGAAATCGACCATACCACGCCTGTTACCACCATTCAAGTCATCCCAACAATTCCCAGTCGTTGAGTCTCCTTCATTCTCGTCCAAACTGCCAACCCTAATTTTGGTTCTTTGAAACCAGATTTTCCCGCCAAAAACAAATTTGAAAGGTAGAAGATGGTGTCCCCCTAACCAGCTGTGGGGTGCGAATAGAAATGGGTTTCCCCTTATCAGTTGGGTTGTCCCTTAACCGAAATGAGAGTCCGCATAGCACATGTCCTTCAGGGGTTCCCCGAGCAACTTTTCGAGCCGAATTTTCCATCAATATTTATTTCCAAAAAATACCTACGAACACACAAAACACCATAATAAGGACGAAAACAAGTACTAACAATACGAAACATTGAGGATAAATTAGACACATAAATGCGTCTATCAAGGTGTTCTGTAGTTTCAATTTAATTCTTACACATAGTACAAAGAGAAGAAACATCTTTAACTTTACCATAAAGTTTAGCATTATTAGGCAGGGCATCTTGTAAGCATTTCCATAAAAAGAAGTATCGTTGAATAGATCTCGAAAAGTTACACTGAATGGATTACTCGAACGTGTCATTTGGATATCAGACGAAGAAGATATCATCAGTTTTGTTTGGAGTGAAAGTTAGTATTTTTACACTCAAACCGACCTGGCTTCCCTTATCTTTTTTCTGGGTGCATTTATAAGTTTTGGTTGGCCTTATCCCCCAACCCAATCGAAGAGATAATTCATTCTCTTATTTTCTTCGAAAATGATTTATACACAACGAAGTGTATGCACTATGTGAGAGAGGGTGGACCCACTCATGCTTCACCCCTATCCCAATGCAGAGAGGGTGACCTTTCTGCCGTTGGATCCTCTCGGTGCATACACTTCGTTGTGTATGTAGAAAATCCATATTTTCTTTCTCCTTATTCTTATTTCTTCTTTTCGTTCTTCTCTTCCGGTTCATCATCAGTTGATGAAAATTGAGAATCAATTCATGGATTTGAGTTTGTTAGTAATTTGGTAAAGATTCACGAAGGGTTATTGGTGGTGAATATTGTGGTATAGTTGATTAAGACTCGAGAGAAGAGGTGAATTAGAGAATGAGAAGAATTAGGGTTTCTGGAGTTGGTTCGAGTTGTGTAAAATTGGAGTGGGATTGAAACAAGTGAAGGAAGATCAAGGATGGGTTGCTGATAGAGAAGATTATGGAGTTTAATTTTTGATTCAAAGAAATTTAGGGTTTCATGAGATTAAACTCGGAGAGTTGGAATTGATGCTCAAGAGGGATGATTGAAGATGGCTATCGTGTTAATTTAACAGTTTAGGTGATGAGTTGATAAATCAGAGAATTAGGGTTTGTGTTTGTTCTTCCCCAAGTTAAGAACTAGGGTTTTGAGAACTGATCGATTAGGGATGAGAAGGTAATGTGTTGATGAATCGAATTATGTTGCTTGAGTAAAACTAATCTGAGGTAATGGTTTTTATTAGTTAAATTGGGTAAAGTTATTAGGTTCGGTTTTGATTTTATAAATTTCTCAATCAACTGTGAATAAAGTTTGGTATGGTTTGAAGCTTCATATAGTTGTAGGTTAAGGTTAATTGATTTGATGTTTTGGTTATGGTGACTACCGAATGAAGCCATGATTATAGCTTAGGTTTGTTTTAGATGAATGCTTCTTAGGTTATGGTAGAGATGTTGGTTTGAAATTCAAGGATGAATGTTTTCTTTGTGATGTTGATAATTGGCATTACAACTGGTGTTGATACTGTTGTGTCATATTTGGGTGATATAGAGCATGAAAGAATTTGCAGTGGTTCTGAAATTGGAATTATAGAACTAGTGTTGGTGTTTGGAGTTGCAGTTCTGTGGTATGGTGGTGTTATTGTTGAGCATGCTAAATCTAGGGGAAAAGAGATCGAGTTTGCAGTGAAGTTGTTCAACTAGTGATAGAGTTGAACTGAACTTGGAGGTAATGGAATTGAAATGTGGAGTTGGGAATGCAGGGAAGAGGTCGTTCGAATTGCAAGTTGAGACATGAGTTGTTCTGCAGGTGTTAGTGTTGCCTGTGTTGTCATTGTGGGGTTATATAAATAGGTGTGCAGTTTTACAATTGAATTGCAGGCTAGTAGTTGGTAGTGTTCTTATTGTTGGAATTTGATTGTACTTGTGAAATGTTTGAGCTGATGTTGGTAGTAATGTTGTTTTGGCAATGGCCTTAGTGAAAGCCTGCAACAGCAGATTAAGGTAAACAGATTTTGTATTCGTAAATGAATTATATAGTTTCTTGAGATGAATGAATTGTTGCATTGAGTAGATTGAAGTCGAACTTGAGTTAGAGCTGTAGTTGTGTGGGAAGAACCCTTGGCCTGTCTGATTGAACTTATTCAGTTTGATTCAGTTTTGTTTAGCTGACTCAGTTAATCTGACAGAGTTGTATCGGTGTAGACTCACTGAGTTTCCTGTCTTGACCGACTTGACCAGTTGACTTGACCACTGTAATCGTTGACCTGACCTTGACCGAAACTTGACCTTTGACTTGGACTACTGAGACGTTGACTGTTAGTTGACCCTTTGACCGTCATTGACGGTTAGATGAATCAGTTGGACTGGAACTTGTGTAATGGACCATACTAATGGGCCGAGATTAGTAGTCTTGGGCTTAAATCTAGTTTTTCTATTTTCATGAATTGGACCATTTGAGATCTGAATTAGCATTTGGTTCCTTCTACAAAATTGTAGATATTCTTAGGACATACCTAATAGACTATAGAACCAACCTAATTGAATTAGTAAACCTTTAAATGTGACAAAGATAGATAATGAAAGGTGTAGAACCATAAGTGGGCTTAGAACCATTAGATAGTTCATTTAACTTATAACTAGAGAATTGTATGAGATTATCTTATGAGCCTTGTGTGAGCCTTTTGGCTAATCTTTAGAGTGTTGTGTGATTAACAGTTAATCTTTATTAACAACCATCGATCTAAAGAATGAACCAGTGTATTATGGATCTCAAGGTATGCGAGGCTTGTCATCAAAAGAGGTGGGAATCGATAACGAACTCTCTTGTACTCATTATTGTTTTACATATCTATAACTTGGTCTATCTCTTGTCCTGTTGAGATTAGAGAACAACTTTGTGAGGATAGAACTCATGTACTTAACTAATTTTCTTCAATACATTATCTTTCGTTTCAAAAAATAATAATATTTTTGGGAAAATATATCGGGAATTTTGCACTTTATCCCATGATTTTAAGTAACAAAACCCATAAGATACATCAAAATCTTTTTTTTTTTTTGGGTAGAAAAATACATCAAAATCAATGTAATTTTTACTGGCGTAGGTGGTTAAAGACGAGTTGCGCTATCACCAAAGTAGAAAGAGTTAAAAGAAAGTGAAAACTACGGGGAGACCCATTTTTCCAATTTCTTCCACTGTGAAACCCACGCCCAACAAAGTTCACACTCGCACCCATTTTCACGGAATAAATTATTCTAAAACCCATATTTTCTGAAATTGTAAAATTAGTTAAGCTTCGTTTTTTTATAATTCCTGAAATATTTTCAGATCTACAAACTCTTGATCTTCGAGAAAGAAAGGCGAGAAGAACTTCGATACGAATCAGAAACAAATTCTTCATATGTTTCTCTATAAAAACATCATAAATCTAAATCACAATCAATTGTATTATTCAAAATTTAGGTATTTTGAGAATTTCTCAAACTTAAATCAAAAACTTTCTTCACTTCATCTTTCCTCTGTTGCCCAGATTGATCACAAAGCCCCTGTTGTTGTTGCTGCTGCTGCTGTAATCTTGGTTTCAAATACAGATTTCTATTTGCTGCTGCTGCCATGGGCGAATGTCATTGGAGAACCCCGATTAAATGTATAAAATTGTGAAGAAATATGTGGTTTTGTGTTAATATAAACCGGCGATGTTCTTAATTCAGATGGAACAATTGTAGATGATGTAATAATCCCTTGATTTTGATATTGTAAAGAAGAAGAAGATGAGTATGTGATTCCACTAATGGTCCAAGAGAAACAATAGAAGTGTAACCATGTCACCACATCTCTTTCTTCTACGAACATTCTTTGGAGCTGTGATGTTCAGAGTGGAAGCAAACTAAGTTAGGGTCTTGATTGCATACAGTGGTGATTTTGTATACTGATACTCTTCACATCTTCATTACTTGGTGTCAGTATGGTTCCAAGGTGGGATAAGCTTGGATGAATGGAGTTGCTGCTATGAGAGAGATTATGAAGAGTTTTTCGAAGAAAAAATGCCTGCCAGTGAGTCAGGGAAGCAACGCTGCTGGCAGAGAAGAGATGCTATGACTGAGATGTAGCTACTGGCAGTGGTGATATCAGAACAAGAAGGGAAACACACGTGTTTATATGCCCTGAAATTGATTAATGTTAGTTTTTGAGATGGTGGAGCAGCTTACTTTGGTAGTGGTGATAATTGTATTCACAAACTCATTGAACAAGCAAATAGGTAAGAAGTGTGTGGCCGGTAGGATGTGATGCTGTACACAGAGGCTAAAGAAATGGTGGACGATGTTTACTAGAAATTGAGAGACAAATACTGGGGTCCGTTGCTGGTGTTGGTCTGTTTAGTGTCTGCAGATCATGGTTAAATACAGGCTCGAGATGTGCAGGTTGTGGTGATGTGCAATAGCCGATAGAAGGTGCACTTAGCCGCGTTGCATAATCCGTTAGGAGATTTGGTTAGTGCTGTGGAAGATTTGGTCAAGGCTAAACAACAAGAACATAACCAGCTGTAGCTGCTTGACCGCACCGTTTCCATGCTAGTTTGTCGTGCGTTTGTGGGATGAGTACAAGGGTTGTTTGCAACGGATGTGGCGTTAATTAGAAACCAGTAGGGTGAGCTAACTTGGGTACCAATTTGTTTCAGCATCGGATAGAGTTTGTTATGACTGCATAACATGTCAAGATCAGATTTGGTTTTTAGTCTGTTGGGTGTTGTTTTAAGTTGTTATGCAGCTATGAAAATGGATGCATAACCTGTTATGCATCTACAAAATTTGTTGCATAACTTGTTATGCAGTCCAGAAAACGGTTGCATAACACGTTATGCATCAACTTTTTCATCACTATTGAAACTAACAAAAACAAAGACTGCACAACTTGTCATGCACCTACAATAATATCTGCATAACATGTTATGCAGTCGTGAAAATTGATGCATAACCTGTTATGCATCCGAAAATATGGCTGCATAATGCATTATGCATCGAGAAATTTGTTGCACAATCTTTTACGCATCGAGAAAATAGATGCATAACCTGTTATGCATCCGAAAATATGTTTGCATAATGCATTACGCATCAATTTTTTATGTACGCACTAAAATCAACCAAAACAATGGATACATAACTTTGTTATGCAGATGCATAATTTGTTATGCAGTCGAGAAAATGGTTGCATAATTCGTTATGCGTCTGCATAATGTGTTATGCATCTTTTTTGGTGGCTGCATAATGGTTATGTAGTCAGTTTTCGAAATTTTGCCTAAAATGATGATCACCTCCGATTTTTTCGTGAAAAACAAAAATTTAATATTATTGTTTGTACTCGTTGCGTAGCTCTCTTAAAAAGATTTCCAACGATATAAAATTTGTAAAATTCCAAGGCGCGGATTTTTAGATATGTTATATCTAAGTTGCGTTGCCAATTATACCCCTGAAAAATTAGGCTGCATAACGAGTTATGCCTGAAAAATAGTATGCATAACGAGTTATGTATTAATTCTTAATAATTTTGGGTGTCAGAGAAATAATTATGGATGTCACGGTATACAAAATTAATTGTGCGCCTGAGAATGAGAATATTTTTTTTTTTTGGGTCTCCCCCTAATCTCCCCTTAAAAAAAAGTAGTAGGAACTTGGTGCTCGATCCTTAGCCAAGCCAAATCTGTTGGACAAAGTCTTATATTTAAAATATGTTCATAATGTTTGAATTATGGTTTTACAAATCTGCTGACTTTTTGTAATTTTTTTTTAATTTTTGTTTATTTTTTTATGATCTCTACCTCTACTAATTCCTGGGGTGATTTACCTTTAGGTAGCCCATTTTCATCATTTCAAGACTACAATTGAAGTTGTTTATAGTTATCCTTGAAAAGAACACTAAAAGCGTCTTTAGTATGGAACAAGTTATGGTTGGATTCGGGTAAAGCCTACTCAAATTTTTGAGTTTTTTGAAAGCCCGGGAACAAGTCAAATTCAAGGGTGCTGGTAAGGTCTTACTGTATTGCCTGCAATACCCTATGAGATTGATTTGATTGGATGTTGTCTTTGTGTAATTTTTCGAACATCATCTCTTTTACTGTGGAGAGTATGATGATACATTTTGGAAACATTTAGGTTATAACTCTTTTGGTCCTTTTATGGATTTTTCAAATTTTCCAGAAAAAAGATGATTTCTGTGTTATCTTTCTTATGTATTCTATGACATTCAAATCACGCGTAACGCAAAGTACCCTCTACTAGTTATAAATTACGGCGATTCTTAACAGACCGCATTAAAAACCGTAAAAAATTCGATGTCTCACAGCTGATGGGCCCCGCCTTCTGGAGTTTAATAGGGGTGGGGGTTCTGGAAAGAGTCTATCAATGATGAAAAGCATTCACTTTTGTTTAATGGTACTTGGATATATTGTGATTTACCTCCTGGCGTCAAACCTATAGGATGTAAATGGGTATTTAAGAGAAAAATGAATGCAAACGGTTCCATTCATAAGTTCAAAGCCAAACTAGTTGCTAAGGGTTATAAACAACGACATGGAATTGTTTATTTTGATACATATGCTCTTGTTGCTCGCATCTCATCTATTCGTTGTTTAATTGCACTTGCTTCTACACACCAGTTAATTATACATCAAATGGATGTCAAAACCGCCTTTCTAAATGGTTATTTAGAAGAAGAAGAGATATATATGGAACAACCCGAAGGTTTCATATTTCCAGGCCAAGAAAAGAAGGTTTGCAAGTTGGTAAAATATCTTTATGGCTTGAAGCAAGCTCCCATGCAATGGCATGAGAAGTTTGACAAAGTATCTTTGTCACATGGTTTTGTTGTGAATGATGCTGATAAATGTATCTATAGTAAGCATGATATTTCTGGATGTGTGATTATATGTTTGTATGTTGATGATATGCTTATTTTTGGATCTGACATATCTCGTGTGGAAGAAACAAAGAAGTTTCTTAATTCTAACTTTGATATGAAGGACTTAGGGGAGGCTGACGTGATATTGGGAATCAAAATCCTTAGAAAGGGAGATGAGTTGGTTTTAACCCAATCTCATTACATTGAGAAATTTCTCAAGAAGTATGGTCATTTTGATGACAAACCAGTCCCTACTCCTTTACAACCTACTATAAAGTTAATGAAGAATACTGGGCGTACTCATGCACCACTTGAGTATTCTAGTATTATTGACAGTCTTATGTATGTTATGCATTGCACAAGACCGGACATAGCTCATGTTGTGGGATTGTTATGTCATTTCTCAAGTAACCCAGGAGATGAACACTGGAAAGTTGTTTCAAGAGTGTTGGCTTACTTGAAAGGAACCATTGATTATGGTTTACATCATCAATGTCTCTAACAAGACTTATAATGGAAAGTCTAGACATGCAAGTCTTAGACATCAAATAGTAAGACAATTACTCAAGAGAGGAGTAGTTGCTGTGAACTATATTGAAACAAGTAATAACTTGGTAGACCCATTTACTAAAAGTCTTCCAAAGGTAGTGGTTTCAATAAAGTGTAAGGAAATGGGACCAAGGTCTGTGAATGAAGTTTGATCACCCATAACAGAAACCCAACCTATGTTTTGGAAAGGATAAACAAGGTTCAATGTGGTACCAACAAGTTAGGGAGTGATTATGGTGCACTAAATTTAAAACTTCCCATTTTCTTATTAGTGCAGGTTTCTGCAAGAAAAAAGGATGAATGAAAATCCTTAATAAGTCAAACTTATATCACAAGGTGTATCGCATAAACACCTTCGAGACTTACCTATGTGAGTATGGAAATAAAGTCATTTACTAAGAGAAGAAGATCGTTCTCTAAAGAAGACTCATGAATCCAGGATTTAAGCACATGGCCATTAACGTGCTAGCTACAGAACACTCTATCTTCAGAAATCAATGTGTGTGGAGATCCAGTTTTATCACTAGGGGTACTTGGTTCAATACTAGTTTCACCACTGAACCTCGATAAGGCTTTGAATTTCTTACACTAAGTGAAGGTTCAAATCCAAAATATACCTATCACTTATGTATTGGTTTCAACGTTGATGCTTATTCTCAACTAAGCGTGAACTATGTTGGCTTGATCCCACTCAGGTACGTAGGAAGTCACTTTGTGATGCAAGCATTCTGATTTAAAAGTTTTTTTACTTTGTTTTTGTGTTTTTTCATTTTTGAAAATAAGGGGAGAATGTTGGTGTTGATGGTGGTTTTTAGTTCATGCCTAAAATAGTAAAACCCTGTATTTAATGTGCCATCATTCTGCAAATAAGTTGAGCCATTTAAAAGTGATGAGTGCTCATGCCTCTTTACTTACATGTGTATTGAGAAATTCAGTATATTTATATGAAATTTATCCAGAATGGTGCGTGTAGCAACAATCCCAAATATTCTGTAAACTTCTGAGTATTTGTTCCATACCATATTCCCAGTTGAACTCTTAATACTGACATGACATGACGACAAATATTCGCTCTCAGTCGAGTAGCATGAATCTCCCGAAGTGTCAGGATTGATATGCGTGTGGAAGTACTCAATCAGAGGCACGCTAATTTATGCTTCCTTTAATATTAAATTAGATGTTTTTGTATCGGTATGCAAAATTCACCAAAATTTGATTGATTTTACGGCAACCCGCAAAATTCAGTTCTTTAACCTAATTTATCAATTTGCAAAAATTAGGTTTTTGCGCCCTGCGCAATATCTCGAACCCTATTGGTTGAGACCAAACCTAGGTAAGCGAGGAAATTAATCTGCCATGGACTAGTAGGAGCAAAGTCCTACCAAAAATCAGAAAGCAAGAAATAAAAGAGGAGCTACGGCAAATAGGAGCAGCAACAAGAGGAGGTGTGGCCGCACTGCATGGCTGGCCAATTCGCCCTAGCAGGCATCACCTGTAGCCGGATGGCCATGCTCCATGTTGCCGTTGCCGGCCCCCCTTTCCCATCGACCAATCAGGTCGCTCTAAATGCGCCACACACACTTAGAATGAGGACGTCCCCATGCTGCTTGTCTTCCCCCATTCCGTCGACCAATCAGGTCGCTCTAAATGCGCCACACGCGCTTGGAATGAGGCCGACCCTATGCTGCTTGTCGGCCCCCTTTCCATCGAACAATCAGGTTGCTCTAAATGCGCCACACGCACTTAGAATGAGGTCGGCCTCATGCTTCTTGCCGACCCCCTTTCCATCGACCAATCGTTGGCCAGAATTAGGGTGATCGCGTTCTTGAAAGAGAAGCTCAAAGAGCCAAGACTGACCGTAACAGTTTCAAACCCATCGCATCCGCCCAACTTAGCCAGCCTAGTTGGACGACTTATATCTTCTTTCGAACGATCAATGAGATACCATTATGATCACTAGCGACTCGCCTCCATCCCTGGCCAGTCGAATTACTCACGACATGTTAGGAACGCATCAAACCGATTGCACAAAGTAGAGTGATCACGCGTTTTGAGAACCCTAATTCATGTCAGCGGCAGCATGTCATTGTCGCAAAATGATCATGGACGTCCATCTTCACTAGCTTAGTCGGATGGCCTAGATCTAATTTCATGAGGCCAATGAGATGCCAGCATGCTCGCCGACCTACCCATATGGATTCTTAACGATCACCCAAAGATTGGACGAACAACTTGGAGCATTTGGAAAATAATTTTAGTATTATCTACATGCAAAAAGTTTCGTATGGATGTCTATCATAAAATACTAAAAAATCATATCAATCGGAGTAATGATCTAAAAGATACAACTTAAAAGGCGAGCTAGGTCATGGCTGAAAACTGACCGAATTTCTCCTGAATTCTTCCTGAGTTTTTACTGTCGGACTGTTTTCACTTTCTAAAAGAGTTCAAAACCTAAATATTCCCGCGTGGAAGATAAGAAATTCATTTTTGGTCCAACCAATAGGATGCCAAAATGGCTACCAGCCACCATTCTCCTATAGGGACCGATCAGGATAGCTCCTCGCAGCTACTCACGCATGACCACCCACCACCTAGCTTGTGCGTGATTGGTCAGAATAACTAGGTCTTGCAAACAAGACCCATTCAGCAGCCTGCTCCATATTTTCCACGAAAATACTCGAGACATCAAGCATGTCACAAACTGGGGGATGTTCATCAGGGTATTGGTCTGGCGGTTTACAGCGTGCGGCGTGCAACACGCCCATTATGAGAAATTGTCAGGAATAGCCGACAGTTAGTGACAGCCGAGAAGTAGTGGGTGTAAAACGACTTGTCTTCCCTCATAGTAAGACGTGGTTTTTCAAATTTTCACAAAATCCCACTTCTCCACCATTCTACTACTCCCACTTCCTGTGAGATCAAGGTGTGTTCAATCATGACATGTATAAATAGGTTTCAACCTATTTCAACCGAAAGAGGAGTTTTGGTTAACAATACAAGTATTCAGAAAACACCAAGGACTGATATCTCACACTCCGCAAGCCAGTTCCACATTCTGATACAAGTCATAAAACAACCGCACCTTCTTAATTCAACATTCGGATCTCAAACACCTTCTTCTCTTCCCTCTCTAAGATCAACCCTTCTCTTTAACTTTGAACGAATTGAATCTGGAACGACTATTTCTTGGTTTAGGCCAGAGTCTTACAGATTGATCTCTCGAATATAAAAGTACCCCCTTGCAGTGTGTTAGAGCATAGCTCGGTCGACCTCGCATGCATTGATATCTCAAGCATGTTTGTCAATGTTAGTAATCAAAACTATGAGTCTTGATTTCTAGCCTACATAGCTAAGTCTCGGTCTAGGATAGAAAATTGTAGTTGAGCTCAAGGACTTCATGGCGATTCATCATACAACGATGAAGATCTACTCAAGGAACCGTGGAACTTAATCAATAAAAAGGTATGTGGAGACTTGAACTTATCTATTACTCAAAAGTCTATCTCTTATATCTCCTACTTCTTATGAGACAAAATTCGTATGCTATATAGACTGGATCATACACATTTGATATTTCGAGCCGAGTACATCTCGCCTTTCTATATCTCGAAATCATGTGTTGGTAAAGCATTTCGCTTTGATCAAGTTTACCTTCACCTAGTGACGAAAGTCATGAAAATTTTCAATTACTTTGAGAATTGCTCTGACGTGAAACGGTCTGTGAATAACGGCTATATAACGTCCTCTGAGAATGTCTCAATGATTGGAATGAGAGTTTAGATTACATAAACATGTATTCCTTAATCCGAAGTTTTCGAACTTTGTTGATTGAGAGAAACCGGAGGAATTGCTTTGCCAAGTCCGCGAACACAGTTCGTGAACTGACGGAAGTTCTCGACCGAGAATTTCTACTGGGATTTTCCAACAACTCGTTTGTGTGTAAGTCCGTGAACTGGCAAAACTCTCCTTGCCGAGATTTTCTGCTGAGTTTGGAAAACTCCACCGGTTGTCTTAAGTCCGCGAACTTGTTTATGAGCTTAAGTGGTTATCATCTAAAGATGTGCTCTGAACATGAAACTTAAATTAATAAGGAATGCTTTATGCAAACCGTGGCTATAAAGTTCATGAGACGATTCAATCGAATCGAATCATCTTTGTTTCAATTGTGTCTTGTGTAGTTACATAAGATCTCATAGAAATTGAACAACTATTTAACTAGTTCATTTGAGTCAATTGAACTAGTTATGCTGAAGAAGAACAAGGTTAATATGAGATGCTCATATGGTTAACCTTTTGGGTTACTATGTTGAACCAACATACACGTACACGTTTGGGCATGGTTTTCACAAACCCAGTAAATGTCTACCCAAGTGTGTGTGATAAGATAAGTTTTCGATCTAACGGTTGAGAAATATTAGCTTGAATCTAAATCAGGTTTTCATCTAACGGTGAATATGGATTGCTTTGTAACTAAGGAAAAACCCTGATTTGAATGCTACATAAAGAAGACATCTAGCATTGTGCAAAACTAATCCCCACACGTCTGTGTGATACTAGTGCACTCGCTAGAGTCGATTCTCCTTTAACCTTTGGTTTTCTTCTCTAAAACCAGGTTAACAACTTAAAGACTTAATTGGGATTGTGAAGCCATACCGATACTACTTTTATCGTAGTTGTGTGATCTGATCTTGCATCTTCTATCGTACGAGTACAATCTTGATTGGCTTGAGATCGTGAGAGTTCTCCGATAGGAAAGATAAAGAAGTCACAAACATCTGCGTCTCACTGTTTGTGATTCCTCGAAAAATCGCCTGTGTAGTCAAGAAGGATTGTAGAGAGGTGATTGATTAATCTAGGATGTTCCTCGGGAATATAAGACCGGATTATCAATTGGTTCCTGTTCACCTTGATTTCATATCTTAAGACGGAACAACACCTAGGGTTTATCTGTGGGAGACAGATTTATCCTTTGATAGACTTTTCTGTGTGAGACAGATTTTTTTATTATCAAGTCTGCGATTTTGGGTTTTAGCAACTCTTGGTTGTGGGTGAGATCATCTAAGGGAATCAAGTGCACAGTATCCTGCTGGGGTCAGAGACGTAGGAGTACAAATGTACCTTGGATCGGTGGGATACTGATTGGGGTTCAACTATAGTCCAGTCCGAAGTTAGCTTGGAGTAGGCTAGTGTCTGTAGCGGCTTAATACAGTGTGAATTCAATCTGTACTAGGTCCCGGGGTTTTTCTGCATTTGTGGTTTCCACCTTAACAAAACTTCTGGTGTCTGTGTTATTTCTTTTCCGCATTATATTTTATATAATTGAAATAATACAGGTTGTGCGTTCGTGATCATCAATTGGAAATCCAAGTTGATTGATATTGATTGATCCTTGGACATTGGTCTTTGGTACCGTCCAAGTTATCTCTCTTTGATAAAGACTCGCAGATTTCTATTTGCTTGAGTAAAGATCAAATCGAGAGATTGAGATATAAACTCTTTGATATATCTTTTTATTGATTGAGTCTGAATGTCTAGTTGATTCTCATAAAAATTATATTGGAGTTTGTCCATAAAGATTTCTAAGCGAAATATTGGGTGGTGTTGTTAGACCCCCGCTTTTTCAATTGGTATCAGAGCAGGCAAACACATTAAGACCTCATCAGTCTGTGTTTGTACCGATCTGACTCTATGGACCGAGGTGCTATCTATTAACGTACCACCGTTCTTCGATGGCTCCAATTACTTATGGTGGAAAATTGTTATGCGAGCTTTTCTTCAATCGCGTGATTTTCAATTATGGGTATATGTGGTTAATGGCTATGATGCTCCCGTTGTGGCATTCGGTGATGTAAACGTTCCCAAACCTATTGGTGAATACACCGCTGTTGAGATAACTGCTGCAAACCAAAATTCCGACGGTTTGAATGCTATCATACATACCATTACCCCAAATCTTCAGCATCATGTGACAAACTGCACTAGATCTAAAGATGCTTGGGATATCTTAGAAACCGCATTTGAAGGCAACTCCAGTGAAATGGATGCTAGGCTTCAAAACCTTAATTCCGATTGGGAGAACCTTCGTATGGCAGATGAAGAAACATTTGATGAGTTTAATCTTAAATTACTAATGCATCTTTTTCATTGGGTAAGACTATTCCTGAAAAGGACATTGTGATGAAAATTCTCAAATCGCAGCCATCTAGATACGAGTCTAAGAAGCATGCCATCGTTGAGGGGAATAACCTCGATAATCTTTCCATAAACACCTTGGTTGGAAAGCTTAAGATCTTTGACCATGAGCACACATCCAAAGTCGGTAAGGATGTTGCCTTTAAAGCAAAAAAGAACACTAAATTACTTGTCAAAGGTAAGAGTGTTCATGTCTCTAAGGATGATCAGTCTGAGGATGATTTTTCGGGTGAAGATCTTGACAAATCAGTCTCCTTGATCACAAGACAGTTTAGGGATCTTCTGTTGAAGAGAAGTAAACGGTTTTCAAGAGACAAACCTAAGTCATCAGACAAACCTCACGGTCGCGTACCTCCTAAAAACAGGGATGCTGACGAGGCTGATGACGAGGACATGCCTCAGTGCTTTAAGTGTAAGGGTTTTGGCCATTTTTCTAACAAATGCCCAAATCGTAGAAAATACACTGGGAACAAAGGTCTAGCTGTAACACTTGATGAAATGTCTGAAACCTATGATTCTGATGAAGATAGGAAATCAAGTGTAGGGCTTCTTTGTGAAAACATCTATTTTGATATTTGTAGCAATACATATATCAACCTCAATGGGTTCGGAGAAGAGGGAAACCCAATCAAGCTGGAAGATTCTTTGAATCCGATAACTGGAAACTCTGTCAGTGATGTTTCAGGATCAACTGTATGTCTGTCTGCTTGCACATCTCAGATGCCTGAATACTATCCAAGTTTGACGTGCTCGTTTTGTTCGATTAAGGGACACTGACTATCAAGGTGTTATAAATACAATCACCAAATAAGGCACGCCAGCAAACTTCAACGAAGAGCATATCGTTTAGCAAGGAAATTGAAACTTGCTCAGAAGACCGCCGAGGTATGTAGGATCTTATCTTCGTCTAAGAAGTTGGTTTCCAAGGATAGAATAAGACCATTTGAAAAGAAAGTATGGTCAAATCGTTTTGATAGACAAAGATCAGAGGGTTCCTCCCATGAGGAAAAAGATGGACAAATCGTTGTTCATCGCAACACAACTTGATTGTGTTGTCGGGAAAATCTTGTCTCATGTGCCTGTTCGAAAAGAGACAAGATTGAGTGTTGATCCAGGCTTCAGAAGAGTTTTTCCTTCTTTTCTTAGTTTTGTTATTTTTTGTCTATCAAATAAAAGAAAGAGTTATTATTGACAATTCTACTCTTTATAGGGTTTTAGAGTTGGGCGTATACGAACCTGTCAATAGGTTTCGAACCCTACATTCCTTTTTCCTCTTGACATCCTATATAAGACTGCTTGTTGAGTTAAGTGATTCAATCACACAAATCCAGTTGTTTATAACTGTTCTCAAAGCACTATGTCGTTATATGGAAAGGATGTCAACATGATTGTTAAGTCTCCAATCAAGGGGAAAAAATCTCCTGTCTCTAAGTCCCTGAAAAGAAAAAGAAGGAATACAAGAAAACCCAGGGTTGTTCCTTCCAACTCTCAGAAGTTTTCCGATGTTCTTGATGAGTTAAAGGAAATAAGAAGGGAGATTTATGAAATAAAGACGTTCGTGTCTGAATCTTTGGAAATTCAGAGGACCCTAATTCGACCTCTTCAGCCAAAACAGTTCGTGGGTATTGACACTTATCTCCGTGAACCTTATGTCTCGATGGTTGCCGATAACAAGGAGTTCGGGAATGATAAAGAATTTCTCAAAGGAATTGTTTCCTTGTATGTCTTCTTTTTGGATTAGTGGGAAGAATAAATAGTGCTTTCAATAGCGATGATTGTGACTACACATAGATATTTTTGTTTTCACCTTCTTATGTTATTTTTTTAGGTTTATTGGTTTTTAAATTCTAAAAATATTTGGAGGATGATGTTATTGCAGTATTGATCATTATGATTTTGTGATATTGCAATTTGATTATGGGATATGTATTGTTTGCGTCTGTGAACTTGAAGGTCCCATATGCTGTCAAAAGTAAAGTCGTTCATGAATTGATATTCGTATTGATGAAAGGACGAATGAACTTTTGACAATTACAAAAGTTATGCCTATGCAGTCATGTATTTGATGAAAAATAGGATAAAATCTTTTGTTTGACAAGGATAAAGTCTATTATGTCGTTATGATGGAAAATAGAATAGATCCTTGTATGTTATCCACGGTATTGATCTTCATTGATCCATTTTGTTATGTTTTACCGTGAAGGCTCCATTGTGTGTCTTATGTTGAGCACCTTACAACTATGTCGATTAATATTGGCTTTGTTGGTTGTTCCATAAGATGTTATATGTTGAGCATTCTTGAACTAAATTAATCATCTTGATTAGTTATTTAGTTGTTTGCTCTGAAAGTCTTCTTTTGTCGAGCAAATCTTTTGACGATTAAATTGATTACTTTTGTGATTATTTTGGTTGTTTGTATTCCAATTAGATTAATTATAAGTTCTCTTGTAATTAGTCTAGTTGAGTTTTCATATATTCCACAAGTTCTTATGTTTAGTATATGAACGGCTATACAAATCATGTTTTATTAGTTAATATAGTCGTATATTCTGTAAGGTTTTCCTTATGTTGAGTATGTGAGATTAAGTTAGTCATCTCCGGATGATTACTTTAGTCGTAGCTCCGTAAGTTTACTTATGTTGAGCACCTTCAATTAAATTGATCACTTTTGTGGTTTGATTTAGTTGTGTATTCCAATTAATTAATCATGGGTTTTCTTGTGATTAATTTGGTTGAGTTTTGGGTATAGAAAATAATTTCTATGGTTTTTGGTGTCCAATTAAAAAATCCTTCTTTTCTTTCGAAATTAAGGTCGCTCTTGTTGTTCTTTCGGGAATGGCATCAAATGGGGGAGAGTTCTTTTGAACTTGTGCTTAACGGTAAAATCTTGCGGGGTGTGCGGCTGTGAAATTTTATAGGGGTTATCTTGTATCTTATAACTCCTTGATGAATGCATTTAGCTTCGGATTTATGATTTCATCTAAATTAAGTTGGTATGTATTTTTCTTTTAGTCTATGAAATGTCTCTTGTGGAAATTTCATTATGATCCCGTTCTTGTACCTTTGCCAATTTTATTGACAAAAAGGGGGAGAAATATTGTAGCTCACACTACAAATACATATGGTTTTCGGATCATTGTGTAAGGGGGAGTGGTTTCCATGATCGAGATGGAGTATTGACTAAGAGGGAGTGATACATATCACCGTAATATTATTGTTAAAGTCGTGATACAATTGGACTTTGATGTTACATAATAATACTATGACACTGTATAATAATGATCGAGAATCTCGATTTCTCTCATTGTTATAGCTACGGATCTTCAACAATAGTGATGCTAAACTTACAACCTTTGGGATCATTGGAGTACTTGGAAGGACGAAGATTTCAGGGAACGTTGAAGATTAGACTATGGAATAGGAGCCACTAAAGTTTATCTTTTTTGTATTCCATATGTATTAGTAGTTTTGTCACTAAAATTGACAAAGGGAGATATTGTTAGAACATAGCTCGGTCGACCTCGCATGCGTTGCTATCTCAAGCATGTTTGTCAATGTTAGT
Source organism: Papaver somniferum (assembly GCF_003573695.1). Classification (NCBI taxonomy): domain Eukaryota; kingdom Viridiplantae; phylum Streptophyta; class Magnoliopsida; order Ranunculales; family Papaveraceae; genus Papaver; species Papaver somniferum. The sequence continues at coordinate 174,486,966 of NC_039363.1, read as the reverse complement.
GATCAAAACTATGAGTCCTGATTTCTAGCCTACATAGCTAAGTCTCGGACTACGATAGAAAAGTGTAGTTGAGCTCAAGGACTTCATGTCGATTCATCATACAACGACGAAGATCTACTCAAGGAATCGTGGAACTTCATCAACAAAAAGTTATGTGGAGACTTGAACTTATCTATCACTCAAAAGTCTATCTCTTATATCTCCTACTTCTTACGAGACAAAAGTCGTATGCTATATAGACTGGATCATACACATTTGATATTTCGAGCCGAATATATCTCGCCTTTTTATATCTCGAAATCATGTGTTGCTAAAGCGTTTCACTTTGATCAAGTTTATCTTCACCTAGTGACGAAAGTCATGAAAAGTTTCAGTTACTTTAAGAATTGCTCTGACGTGAAACGGTCTGTGAATAACGGCTATATAACGTCCTCTGAGAATTTCTCAATGATTGGAATGAGAGTTTAGATTACATAACCATGTATTCCATAATCCTAAGTTTTCGAACTTTGTTGATTGAGAGAAACCGGAGGAATTTTCTTTGCCAAGTCCGCGAACCCAGTCCGCGAACTGACGGAAGTTCTCGACCGAGAATTTTTGCTGGGATTTTCCAACAACTCGTTTGCGTGTAAGTCCGCGAACCTAGTCCGCGAACTGGCGAAAGTCTCCTTGCCGAGATTTTCTGCTGAGTTTGGAAAACTCCACCGGTTGTCTTAAGTCCGTGAACTTGTTTGTGAGCTTAAGTGGTTATGATCTAAAGATGTGCTCTGAACATGAAGCTTAAATTACTAAGGAATGCTTTATGAAAACCGTGGCTATAAAGTTCATGAGACGATTCAATCGAATCATCTTTGTTTCAATTGTGTCTTGTGTAGTTACATAAGATCTCATAGCAACTGAACAACTCTTTAACTAGGTCATTTGAGTCAATTGAACTAGTTATGGTGAATAAGAACAAGGTTAATATGAAATTTTCATATGGTTAACCTTTTGGGTTACTATGTTTAACCAACATACACGTACACGTTTGGGCATGGTTTTCACAAACCCAGTAAACGTCTACCCAAGTGTGTGTGATAAGCTAAGTTTTCGATCTAACGGTTGAGAAATATTATCTTGAATCTAAATCAGGTTTTCATCTAACGGTGAATATGGATTGCTTTGTAACTAAGAAAAAACCCTGATTTGAAGGCTATATAAAGGAGACATCTAGCATTGTGCAAAACTAATCCCCACACGTCTGTGTGATACTAGTGCGCTCGCCAGAGTCGATTCTCCTTTAACCTTTGGTTTTCTTCTCTAAAACCAGGTTAACGACTTAAAGACATAATTGGGATTGTGAAGCCAGACCGATACTACTTTTATCGTAGTTGTGTGATCTGATCTTGCATCTTCTATCGTACGAGATCTTTGATTGGATTGAGATCGTGAGAGTTCTCCGATAGGCAAGATAAAGAAGTCACAAACATCTTAGTCTCACTGTTTGTAATTCCTCGACAATCCGCTTGTGTAGTCAGGAAGGATTGTAGAGAGGTGATTGATTAATCTAGGTTGTTCTTCGGGAATATAAGACCGGATTATCAATTGCTTCATGTTCACCTTAATTTCATATCTTAAGACGGAACAAAACCTAGGGTTTATCTGTGGGAGACAGATTTATCCTTCGATAGACTTTTATGTGTGAGACAGATTTTTTTATTATCAAGTCTGCGATTTTGGGTTTTAGCAACTCTTGGTTGTGGGTGAGATCATCTAAGGGAATCAAGTGCACAGTATCCTGCTGGGGTCAGAGACGTAGGAGTACAAATGTACCTTGGATCGGTGGGATACTGATTGGGGTTCAACTATAGTCCAGTCCGAAGTTAGCTTGGAGTAGGCTAGTGTCTGTAGCGGCTTAATACAGTGTGAATTCAATCTGTACTAGGTCCCGGGGTTTTTCTGCATTTGTGGTTTCCACCTTAACAAAACTTCTGGTGTCTGTGTTATTTCTTTTCCGCATTATATTTTATATAATTGAAATAATACAGGTTGTGCGTTCGTGATCATCAATTGGAAATCCAAGTTGATTGATATTGATTGATCCTTGGACATTGGTCTTTGGTACCGTCCAAGTTATCTCTCTTTGATAAAGACTCGCAGATTTCTATTTGCTTGAGTAAAGATCAAATCGAGAGATTGAGATATAAACTCTTTGATATATCTTTTTATTGATTGAGTCTGACTGTCTAGTTGATTCTCATAAAAAGTATATTGGAGTTTGTCCATACAGATTGCTAAGCGAAATATTGGGTGGTGTTGTTAGACCCCCTCTTTTTCACAGTGCATTTGTTTAGGGTTTGAATTCGTTTCTCATCAACACACCCAAATTTACCAAAAACAACAGAATCAGTTTTTACCCCAAAACAGTTGGATATTTCCAAGATTTGGCGCTACGCAGAGTTTTCGGTGATCGATCCCTAGCAGAGTCCGAGACAATGTCTCGTGGAATTTTTTTCCTGGTTTTACTTTGGAAAACCTAGAAGTTTCCATACAAACTTCAACAGACACGTCTCTTCCCATAAGACACCATTAATGGCTTTTGGAAGCGTCTGTTGGTGATGAAACGACATTACCAACAGGCATGAATATCACTATAAGTAGCGAAGATGTTCTCCCATTCCAACACATCAAAAGCAATCTGTTTTCTTCTTCTATAATAACATCATCAGAACCTTATACAGTGTGATTCTTGGTCGGGTCAAGGAAGTACAATCATTGAATTCGATTACGGTGTTAGGGCTTCATTGAATCCTGAAGGCATAATTCGAGAGACCTGTTGTACTCGCCAAGTTAATTTGGAAAGGTCGAATTATTTTCTAAAAGAATCGAAAGAGCCTTCAAGTCAAGGGTACACCATTGTTTTGTTTTTGTTTTCATCCTCTAGTTTTAACCCAATTTTCCAACACACTTTCCTAGTTACATTTGGTTTCCTAGTTTAAGTGATATCCTTTTTTTTAGTCGTAGCATGCTGTAGGAATTATTAAGTCTATATAGGTATGAAGATTTTTCTTTTGTTTTTATTTCTTCCCCATATTTAGTTTAGGGATTATAATTCTCGTCAAATTGATTGTTTTTCTTTTTTTGCGGAAGTTATACATACAGTGATATCGAGAAAGAGGAAATTGGTGAAGAGAATTATCGATGAAGAAGAAGAAGAAGAGAATAATTATCTTCTTCCGGGACTTCCTGACGATTTAATGTTTTGATAATATTCTCACCAGATTATCAGTTCGGGATCTAGCTCAGAATCACAATCGCGTCAGTAAGTTATCGTACAATAAAATGCATGATAAACGATTTGCTGCCACTCACTTTGCTCATCAAAATAGAAAACTAGATTTTCATCTATTCAATGTCTCCTCCAAACATAATGATACTGAAAAAGCAGGGGTCTAACAACACCACCCAATATTTCGATTAGCAATCTTTATGGACTAACTCCGAAACACTTTGCTAGAGAATCAACTAGACAGTCAGACTCAATCTAGAGAAAAAGTATCTCAAGGAGTTATTATCTCAATCTCTCGATTTGATCTTTACTCAAGCAAATAGAAATCTGCGAGTCTTTATCAAAAAGAGATAACTTGGACGGTACCAAAGACCAATGTCCAAGGATCAATCAATATCAATCAACAACCAAAGGTTGGATTTCCAATGATGATCACGAACGCACAACCTGTATTATTTCATTTATATAAAATATAATGCGGAAAAGAAATAACAGACACTAGAAGTTTTGTTAACGAGGAAACCGCAAATGCAGAAAAACCCCGGACCTAGTCCAGATTGAATACACATTGTATTAAGCCGCTACAAACACTAGCCTACTGCAAACAAACTTCGGACTGGACTATAGTTGAACCCCTATCAATCTCCCACTGATACAAAGTACAGTTGTACTCCTACGCCTCTGATCCCAGCAGGATACTACACACTTGATTCCCTTAGCTGATCACACCCACAACCAAGAGTTGTTGTAACCCAAAATCACAGACTTGAAAATAAACAGATCTGTCTCACACAGAAAAGTCTATAAAAGGATAAATCTGTCTCCCACAGATAAACCCTAGGTTTTGTTCCGTCTTTAGATATAAAATCAAGGTAACAGGAACCAATTGATAATCCGGTCTTATATTCCCGAAGAACAACCTAGATTAATCAATCACTTCTCTACAATCCTTCCTGAATACACAAGCGGATTGTTGAGGAATCACAAATAGTGAAACGAAGATGTTTGTGACTTCTTCATCTTGCCTATCGGAGAACTCTCACAATCTCAAGCCAATAAATCGATTGTACTCGTATGATAGAAGATGCAAGATCAGATCACACAACTACGATAAAGTAGTATCGGTCTGGCTTCACAATTATGTCTTTAAGTCGTTAACCTGATTTTAGAGAAGAAAATCAGAGGTTAATGGAGATCGACTCTAGCGGGAGCACTAGTAGCACACATACGTGTGGGGATTAGTTTTGCACAATGCTATATGTCTCCTTTATATAACCTTCAAATCAGGGTTTTTCCTTAGTTACAAAGAAATCCATATTCACCGTTAGATGAAAACCTGATTTAGAGTCAAGCTAATATTTCTCAACCGTTAGATCGAAAACTTAGCTTGTCACACACACTTGGGTAGACGTTTAATGGGTTCGTGAAAACCATGCCCAAACGTGTACGTGTATGTTGGTTCAACATAGTAACCCAAAAGGTTAACCATATGAGCATTTCATATTAACCTTGTTATTCTTCACCATAACTAGTTCAATTGACTCAAATGAACTAGTTATATAGTTTTTCAATTGCTATGAGATCTTATGTAACTACACTAGACACAATTGAAGCAAATATGATTCGATTCGATTGAATCGGTTCATGAAAATTATAGCCACGGTTTGCATAAAGCATTCCTTAGTAATTTAATGTTTCATGTTTAGAGCACATCTTTAGATCATAATCTCTTAAGTTCACAAACAAGTTCGCAGACTTAAGTTAATCGGTTGAGTTTTCCAAACTCAACAGAAATTCTCGGAAAGAGAACTTTCGCCAGTTCGCGGACTGAGTTCGCAAACGAGTATTTGGAAAATCCCAGTATAAATTCTCGGTCGAGAACTTCCGACAGTTCGCGGACTTGGCAAGCCAATTCCACAATCCTCCCGATTTCTATTGATCAACAAAGTTCGAAAACTTCGGTTCAAGGAATACATGGTTATGTAATCTAAACTCTCATTTCAATCATTGAGACATTCTCAGAGGACGCTGTGTAGCCGTTATTCACAGACCGATTCACATCAGAGCAATTCTCAAAGTGATTGAAACTTTTCATGACTTTCGTCACTAGGTGAAGATAAACTTGATCAAAGCGAAACGCTTTACCAACACACGATTTCGAGATAAAAGATAAGCAATGAATGCTCAGCTCGAAATGTCAAATGTGTATGATCTAGTCTATATAGCATACGACTTTTGTCTCATAAGAAGTAGGAGATAGAAGAGATAGACTTTTGAGTGATAGATAAGTTCAAGTCTCCACATACCTTTTTGATGATGAAGTTCCACGGTTCCTTGTATAGATCTTCGTCGTTGTATGATGAATTTCCATGAAGTCCTTGATCTCAACTACACTTTTCTATCCTAGTCCGAGACTTAGCTATGTAGGCTAGAAATCAAGACTTATAGTTTTGATCACTAACATTGACAAACATGCTTGAGATAGCAACCATGCGAGTTGACCGAGCTATGCTCTAACAATCTCCCCCTTTCTCAATTTTAGTGACAGAACTATTAACACATATGGAATACAAAAAAGATAAACGTTAATGGCTCCTATTCCAATCTTCAACGTTCCTTGAAATCTTCGTCCTTCCAAGTACTCCAATGATCTCAAAGGTTGTAAGTTTAGCACCATCATTGTTGAAGATCCGTAGCTATAACAATGAGAGAAATCGAGATTCTCGATCATTATTATACAGTTTCATAGTATTATTATATAACATCAAAGTCCATTTGTATCACGACTTTAACAATAATACTACGGTGATATGTATCACTCCCCCTAGTCAATACTACATCTCGATCATGGAAACCACTCCCCCTTACATAATGATCCGAAAACTATATGTATTTGTAGTGTGAACTACAATATTTCTCCCCCTTTTTGTCAATAAAATTGGCAAAGGTACAAGAACGGGATCATAATGAAATTTCCACAAGAGACATTTCATGACCAAAATAAAAATACATACCAACTTAATTTAGATGCAATCTAATAGCCGAAGCTAACAACATTCATCAAGGAGTTTTAAGATACAAGATAACCCCTATAAAATTCCACAGCCGCACTCCCCGCAAGATATTACCATTAAGCACAAGTTCAAAAGAACTCTCCCCCATTTGAAGTCATTCCCGAGAGAACAACAAGAGCGACCTTAATTTCGAAAGAAAATAAGGATTTTTTTATTGGACACCAAAAACCATAGGAATGATTTTCTATATCCAAAGCTCAACCAAATTAATCACAAGTAAACCCATGATTAATTCAATTGGAATATGCTACTAAATAAAATCACAAAAGTGATCAATTTAATTGAAAGTGCTCAATATAAGTAAACTCACGGATCTACGACTAAGTCAATCACACGAAGATGACTAACTTAACCGTTCAAATACTCAACATAAGGAAAACCTTACAGAATATATGAAAACTCAACTAGATTAATTACAAGAGAACCTATAATTAATATAATTGGAATACAAACAACCAAACTAATCACCGAAGTAATCAATTTAATTATTTTGGGCTCAATATAAGAGAACTTACGGAACCCCGACTAAGTTCATCATAGAATATGACAACCTTAACCGTACATGTACTCGACATAAGAAAGAAAACTTATGGAGTACTAACTAAATAATCAAACTAGTTGATTAATTTAGTTCCTAATGCTCGACATATAGCATCTTATGGAACAACCAACAAAGCCAAGGTAAATCGACTTAGTTGTAAGGTGCTCAACATAAGAGACACAATGGAGCCTTCACGGTAAAACATAATAAAATGGATCAATGAAGATCAATACCGTGGATAACATACAAGGATCTATTCTATTTTACTTCATAACAACATAATAGACTTTATCCTTGTTGAACAAAAGATTTTATCCTATTTTCCATCAAATACATGATTACATAGGCTTAACTTTTGTATATGTCAAAAGTCCATTCGTCCTTTCATCAATAAGAATACCGATTCATGAACGACTTTACTTTTGACAAAATATGGGACCTTCAAGTTCACGGACGCAAACAATACATATCCCATAAACAATTGCAATATCACAAAATCATAAAGATTAATACTGCAATAACAATCTTTTGCCCTTAGAAGGTAGAATCAATCTTTTTCGCACGGATTTATATCTAGAGTGGTTACCAAAAGCGTATAAAAATATTTCCTTAACAAAGAAGAACATACAAAGTCATTGGCGACTATGCACCATAGTTCACATGAGATGATTGTGAACACTCAAGAATATATAGCAATGTGAACTACTACCCATTCTCGAACTTCCTTCTTTGTGATTCACCAACATCACTCTTGTAACATCCACAAAATAGCTTAGAATAGGATTTCTCCAAGAATCTCAGTGCCCAATTCCAAGAGAATAGAACAAGTGCAACGAAACGGAGCAAACACTAAAAAACAAGAGACAAGAGAAAGACCAATATTAACTCATCCAAATTCAATAATTTTCATCTCCATTTTTAAGGGAATTCAATAAGGAAGATAATGCAAAAAGAATGAGGTAAATCCGAGTTCGGACGAAGAAGTTACGGCCAAAACAAGTTTACCGAATATCGACGTCAAGTATGCATACAGGTTTGCGAACTTAAACCCCTGGATTTTGATTTTGAATGTTGTTATGCATACTTGGTATGTGTACTGTGTAGTACAAACATCCCGAACTATTATTTTCAAACCTAAACATTTAAGAACCTTAAACACAGATCAAGTTAGGTAGAAATGAACGATAAGCAAGATTATTATAAGTATTATAAGCAAATAAAGTACAAATCTTTCTCAAGTTTATAGACATACCTTTTTAGATGAATCCAATCGAATTTTACCGCCTTACCGAACATAATCTGTGTGCCCCAATTCTTGTGCTTCCCTCATCGTATACAAAGCAGGACATTCCTTCGTGAGGATGCACTTCCAACACAATCAAGTTGAGTTGGGATGAACAAAGTCTTGCTCACCACAAGTGACCTTTGAATTATCATGAAAGAGATCACTTTTAGAACCTTTCACATACAAATCCATCTTCCCAAAGAACTCTCTAAGTTCCAGCATCATGGATATTGCTTTCTCCATAGTCATGGAACTTTATGGGAGATCATTCCTTTTCACACTCAAACTATCATTGACTTTCTTTGGTATCCACTTTTGAGTGCGTTTAGGAACGACCGAAACCTTCTTCCCATTACTCTCTTCAAGATTTTCCGGAAGAGAATTGGATTGACTATTCTTTTGCAAGTTATTCTTTCTCCAATTGGGAGCATCAGATCTTGTCTTCGTCTTTACGAAGTTATCCTTTTGATAACCATTACGATTGTGAAAAGGCTTCGTATGACGTTTATAGGCAAATCTAGGATTATCACAACACTGATTCCTTTGCCTAAAGGTTGGACATTTATAACCCGTAATGTCAAGAGTGTTATCTTTAACATATGGTCATGGTTTAACAACTTCTTTTGACACCCAAATAAGAATATCATGAATTTTATCATTCCTTATACGAAAACGACATCTCCTTTCCAGGTGACCTTTGTTTCCACAATAATGACAAATATAAGGAACGTTCTTACCCGGATTCATGTGTGTTGGTTTTGGAGGTTGATATATTTTTCTATTTTGAATCTGAACTGCCGGAGAAGGTATTTCACTTTTTCCATCAGTGGAAACCTTTTTTTGAGAAGAATCACTAGCCTTGACAAATTTTACCTCTTTGCTAGTACTTGGAGCATCTATTCCCTTATAGCCCAATCCCCGTGTATCACGATGATTTTTACTTTCTCCTAGCATAGTGGTTAATTTGCTTGAACTAGTATTGAACTTTTTCAAGTCATCTTCCAACATCTTGATTTTATCAAGAGCAGCAGCTAAATCAGCCTCAAGGCGTTTTTCTCGAGCGCTTTCTCTGTCGTCAAAACTTGTTTGCAGGGAGTTAAACCTTGCTTCAGACTCTGCAAATTTCTCTTCCAACAAAAAGTACTTTTGATAAAGATTATCACATTCAAGTGACTTCATATGTAGGTTTTCCTCAGAATCCTTGAGGATCGATTCGCAAGAACGATTCAAAAAATAAACACCTGTGTAACATCTTCTCAATTTCTTGTTTTCTCGACAGAGAGGAATCAGAAGAGGTGAGACATGAGAAGTTGTAATCTTCTTCATTTTCCATGAATCCAAAAACTTAAAATACTCTGAGACTTCCTCATCAACATCTCTATCAATATCTGAATCACCTTCATCGGAAAGTTCATCCAACTGTTCTACTAGGAGAGTTTCCCAATCAACAGTTTTTACGTCAAGAGAATGTTTAGATATTGACTTAGATGTGACAGTTCTCCCAGGTGAATCCAAGTTTTTAGAATCATCTGGTAATTTCTGAAGTGGTACGTTATTAGAGATAGACTCGTCCATATTTAGATCGCTACAAACACAGACTTATAAGGTCTTTAACGTGTTTTCCCGCTCCGATACCAATTGAAAAGGCGGGGGTCTAACAACACCACCCAATATTTCGATTAGCAATCTATATGGACTAACTCCGAAACACTTTGCTAGAGAATCAACTAGACAGTCAGACTCAATCTAGAGAAAAAGTATCTCAAGGAGTTATTATCCCAATCTCTCGATTTGATCTTTACTCAAGCAAATAGAAATCTGCGAGTCTTTATAAAAAAAGAGATAACTTGGACGGTACCAAAGACCAATGTCCAAGGATCAATCAATATCAATCAACAACCAAAGGTTGAATTTCCAATTGATGATCACGAACGCACAACCTGTATTATTTCAATTATATAAAATATAATGCAGAAAAGAAATAACACAGACACCAGAAGTTTTGTTAACGGGTAAACCGCAAATGCAGAAAAACCCCGGGACCTAGTCCAGATTTAATACACATTGTATTAAGCCGCTACAGACACTAGCCTACTGCAAACTAACTTCGGACTGGACTATAGTTGAACCCCTATCAATCTCCCACTAATACAAGGTACAGTTGTACTCCTACGCTTCTGATCCCAGCAGGATACTTCACACTTGATTCCCTTAGCTGATCTCACCCACAACCAAGAGTTGTTGTAACCCAAAATCACAGACTTGATAATAAACAGATCTGTCTCACACAGAAAAATCTATAAAAGGATAAATATGTCTCCCACAGATAAACCCTAGGTTTTGTTCCGTCTTTAGATATAAAATCAAGGTAACAGGAACCAATTGATAATTTGGTCTTATATTCTCGAAGAACAGCCTAGATTAATCAATCACCTCTCTACAATCCTTCCTGACTACACAAGCATATTGTCGAGGAATCACAAACAGTGAGACGAAGATGTTTGTGACTTTTTTATCTTGCCTATCGGAGAACTCTCACGATCTCAAGCCAATCAATCGATTGTACTCGTACGATAGAAGATGCAAGATCAGATCACACAACTACGATAAAGTAGTATCGGTCTGGCTTCACAATCCCAATGAAGTCTTTAAGTTGTTAACCTGATTTTAGAGAAGAAAATCAAAGGTTAATGGATATTGACTCTAGCGGGCACACTAGTAGCACACATACGTGTGGGGATTAGTTTTGCACAATGCTAGATGTCTCCTTTATATAGCCTTCAAATCAGGGTTTTTCCTTAGTTACAAAGCAATCCATATTCACCGTTAGATGAAAACCTTATTTAGATTCAAGCTAATATTTCTCAACCGTTAGATCGAAAACTTAGCTTGTCACACACACTTGGGTAGACGTTTACCGATTTCGTGAAAACTATGCCCAAACGTGTACGTGTATGTTGGTTCAACATAGTAACCCAAAAGGTTAACCATATGAGCATTTCATATTAACCTTGTTCTTCTTCACCATAACTAGTTCAATTGACTCAAATGAACTAGTTAGAGAGTTTTTCAATTGCTATGAGATCTTATGTAACTACACAAGACACAATTGAAGCAAAGATGATTCCATTCGATTGAATCGGCTCATGAACATTATAGCCACAGTTTGCATAAATCATTCCTTAGTAATTCAATGTTTCATGTTCAGAGCACATCTTTAGATCATAACCTCTTAAGTTCACAAACAAGTTCGCGGACTTAAGTTAACCGGTTGAGTTTTCAAAACTCAGCAGAAATTCTCGGAAAGAGAACTTCCTCCAGTTCGCGGACTAAGCACACAAACGAGTATTTGGAAAATCCCAGCAGAAATTCTTGGTCGAGAACTTCCGACAGTTTGCGTACTTGGCAAGCCAATTCCACAATCCTCCCGATTTCTCTTGATCAACAAAGTTCAAAAACTTCGGTTCAAGGAATCCATGGTTATGTAATCTAAACTCTCATTTCAATCATTGAGACATTCTCAGAGGACGCTATGTAGCCGCTATTCACAGACCAATTCACGTCAGAGCAATTCTCAAAGTGATTGAAACTTTTCATGACTTTCGTCACTAGGTGAAGATAAACTTGATCAAAGAGAAACGCTTTACCAACACACGATTTCGAGATAAAAGATAAGCAATGAATGCTCAGCTCGAAATGTCAACTGTGTATGATCTAGTCTATATAGCATACGACTTTTGTCTCATAAGAAGTAGGAGATAGAAGAGATAGACTTTTGAGTGATAGATAAGTTCAAGTCTCCACATACCTTTTTGTTGATGAAGTTTCACGGTTCCTTGTATATATCTTCGTCGTTGTATGATGAATCTCCATGAAGTCCTTGAGCTCAACTACACTTTTCTATCCTAATCCGAGACTTAGCTATGTAGGCTAGAAATCAAGACTTATAGTTTTGATCACTAACATTGACAAACATGCTTGAGATAGCAACGCATGCGAGGTTGACCGAGCTATGCTCTAACAGATGCCAAAGAGAATTACTTCTTCAATTTAGAAAAGGAGGATAGTAGTAGTCACGACTAGGTTTTCAATTTTGAATATTTAATGAGAAGTACTTATCATGGCCCAATTGGACCAGGAGTCGTGTTGTGATGAGGGTATCCTCGTGACAGCTTCCGTAAGGGTGCACCTCCGAGCCGTTGGATATTATATAGTAGATATTTGCACTTCCCAAGGAAACTTTTAAAAAATAAAAATATTTTTGTTATTGCGTTATGTTTCTTATTTTTTATGTCCCTAAATTCCATGTTATTTATTCTAAAGTCCATCTAATAAATCGAGCCATAAAACTTGATCAACTTAGATCATGATGAATTTGATGGGATTAATTAAGGGGAGAAAACGTCTTATATTAAAGGTACATCGTATTTCTTTATTTTTACATTAGATATACATTTTATGTTATTAGGTTTTATTGTATCAGTTGATCAAAATCTTATGTCATCAGCTAATTAATAACGAGTATATGGTTGGTATATATTGCGCGCATCTGGATAAACTCTTAAATTAATTTCTTAATCTATATTTAGATCATCTTGCGAAAGAATACGAATGGAAATCCAGTCCCTTACACAGGGTTTTATGGGCATAAAATTTCCAAGAGTCTTGGAAGCAAGTGGTAAACCACCACATTTCCCCGTTATCTCCTTTCCGATACTAGTCATCTCTACACTCTCCAATGCTCTACCAGCATAAAATGCCTTTTGCTTCATAATATCCCAATAATCTTCCATGGAAAATGGAATTAACATGTATTTTGGGGTAAAAACTGATTCTGCTGGTTTTGGTAAATTTGGGTGTGTCGCCGAGAAACGAATCTAAACCCTAAAAAAATGCATTGCAAGAGAGTACTTTAGATTCAAGAGATCAATTTGTACAATTCTGGCCTAAACCAAGAAATGGAAGTTCCAGTCTTGCTTCGGTCACAAAGTGAATGATAAGGGTTGATCTTAGGGAGGGAAGCGAAGAAGGTGTTGAGATCAGAATGGTTAACTCTGAAGGTGTGGCTATTTTATGACTTGTATCAGAATATGGAACTAGCTTTCGGAATGTAAGCTATCAGTTTTTGGTGTTTTTCTGGATACTTGTGTTGATAACACTTGTGTTTTTGGTGTGATTCGAACCCAGCACATTGTGTGTGTTAGGTGAATGCTCCACCGTTGTGACATGGTTGATGTCTTAAGTATTTCATAGAAAATATGTAGCAAGTTGCTGAGTGGGTCTTGCCTAATTATTCTGACCAATCACGCGCAAACTAAGTGGCGGGTAGTCATGTGTGACGATCCAAGTCATAAGACCTTCCAGAAAGAATAGCATGTGGCGCTATTAGGTTAATAACTAAGTTGTTTGTGAAGCCTATACTCATTGAATATCGTGTGTATCTGATGCATGTAGAACATCGCTTTTAAGCAAGCAGCTCAAAATAATTGATGCATGTGAAGCATCGTTGTATTTGAGCCCGTCTTGGTTGGTCGCGGAACCTAATGTCTTAAAAAGAGCATGACCGACCATTTTCAGGAAGCTGTTGGGAGCTATTTATACATGCCAAAGGTTGGCCGGTCGGTCCCTATAGGAGAGTGATGTTTGGCGACTATGATGACATCCTATTGGTCGCCTAATATTTAATCTAGGCCGGTCAATTCGGATGGCGAAGTTGAACGGATGAGATGATTTGCGGCTGGTTAATGGTTGCCTTAAATTCATGTAAACAACGCGACCAGCCCCTTTTGGATGATCTTTTGGGAGCCATATGGGAAAGCCGTGGATTGGCCGATTGCAGCTTAAGGAAAGGGAGTGGTCGTTGATCATAGCCATATCTTGTTGGTTGTTTAAAATAGGAGTTAGGCCGGACAATTTGTCTGGCGAAGTTGGATGTCCGAGATGATTTGCGGCAGTTAATGGGTGTCGTTGATTCAATTTAGGTTTTAAAAACCATGTGGCCAACCTATTTGGGCCAGCGTTTTTTGGTGTTGGCGAGCGCTGGGAGCTGTTCGTCCGGCCAACACTATAGTCGAGCCAATGGTGTGCGTATCCGCACCTTGCCCGTTGATTGAGATTGAATCTAGGCCGGTCAATTCGGCTGGCGAAGTTGGGCGGCCAAGATCGTTTTGTAATTTAGGGTTTTATAACTCACGCGACCGACCTACTTTGGGTAAACGTTTGGAGGGCTCTGCTTGCGAGTTAGAAGGATTCCGATTGGCCAAGGAATTAATAGGCCCGCCAGTGTGCATGGTGTCGCTTGTCCGGTCACGTCAGGAAGTGGCCAGACTCGATAAATCGATTTGCCAAAACGTACGGCCGTGATCGTTTTAAGACTGACATGGGAAACCTATGTTAGATTCCTTAAAGAATTAGGCGCGTTGACCAATCAAATTCCAACTTTATTTAAAATTGCGTGTGGTGCATTTAAAGCGATATGATTGGTCGATGGGAAAGAATGTCCAGCAAGCAATCTTATGGGGCATGGTCGGCCAGCCATGGGCAGCGCCTGTTAGGGCGAACTGGCCGGCCAAGTGGCGTGGCCTCGCCTCCTCTTGTTGTTGCTTCTATTTGCCGCAGCTCATCTTTTACTTTTTGTTTTCTTCCTTTGGTAGGATTTTGCTCATAGTAGTCCATGGAGGATTAATTTCCTAGCTTACCTAGGTCCGGTCTTGACCAATAGGGTTCGAGATATGGCGCGGGGCGCAAAAAGCCTAATTTTTCAAATTAATTCGGTCAAAATTTGAATCTTGTGAGCTATCACAAAATTGATCATATTTGATAAATTTTGTGTGTTAACACAAAATTCTTTTATTCTCAGAGAGCAGTTAGTGTGTCTTCTGATTGAGTATTTTCATGCAGACCTTAATCTTGATAATTCGGGAAATTCATGCTACTCAGCTGCGAGTGAACACTAATTGTCATCTCATACCAATATTAAGAGTTCAGCCGGGGTACATAGCATAGGAAAATATACTCAATAAGCCATACATTAATGAAAAATGCAGGCGAGAGATAAAATCTACAGAATTTTTGGGGTTTTTGCTACACGCAACATTCTAGGTAAATTTTATATGAATATACTGAATTGCTCAATACATATGTAAGTAAGGAGGCATGGGCACTCATCACTCTTAAATGGCTCAGCTTCTTTGCAGAACAACGGAGCATTAAATACAGGGTTTTACAATTTTAGACTTGTACAAAAAACCACCATCAACATTAAGTCCCCTGCTTAGCACGTAACAGTGATATTGTTGCGGGGTAAGCAATAGATGGTGATATATATAAAAAGAAATTAACATGATCAAGGAGATGAAAGTTACCAGGAGAGGCAGAATTGTTCTTCGATCATGGGACCGCGCGGCTAGCGGAGTTGGTATTGGCGCGCCACTAGTTCGTCCGTAGGGGTTGGCTCAGCGGGCCCAGCTACCCTCGTCTGTGCGTGAATCCAAGATGAATTCCTCCTTCCACTCGAACTCTCAAAACGCCATGTGTATAAAAGGACGTCGATTCCTTTTCTTTCTTTTTTAATCTTTCACTCGCATCACTTCCGTGTCTTCGTTTTAGCAGTGTGCGTCCTTTGGACATTGTCATCATCACCGAGGGTTTTGACCACCGGCTTGAAGGTAGGCACATCTTGTTTTCCGTTGCGAAAATCGACGCCTCTAACAGCTTCGACTATCAACATCTTTAGAGGTTCGGCATTAGGTATTGTGTTGGCAAGGGCACACCAATCGAGAGATGACCAGCAGGAGAAACTGCAGCAATACGAGAAGACGAGCATCGTCCAGGTATGTACTCCAATGTCTTTTCCTTTCCTGTAGGTACACATTTCATCTTCCGCCACGTGTCCACAAAGACACACGTGGAGGACATGCGGCTGAGAGCATCAAGATATGATATCACACGTGGACAGCCAAGAGTCACTTTATCATATCCCCAGAAAGATCTAAGATCTACGGCTGGGGATAGTCCGACTGACGCAGATAAGACAGGGGCAGAGGACAGCTGTCTACCGCGGACAGACATCTCAACTACCCGCATTAAATACCCTCAAACAGCATACGTGTCAGTCAGCCTGTGGAGGAAGCGCAGATAGCACTGCATATTCAAACAGAACACGCAGAGAGAGCCGAGAACACGAAGACTTCTGCGTAAGCGGCACAAGACACAAGAGGATACGGTTATAACGGGCTTAATAAGTAGACCCCACGTAACCACCCTATAAATACCCCTCTCTCCCAAGTGAAGAGGGGGATCCGAGAATATTGAGAGGAGAATATTGAGAGGAGAATAAGAGAGAGACAGAGAGAGATAGAGAATGTGTAAGTGAAATTCCTCCTGCTACGCAGGCCTATGTGATCTCAAAGTCATTCGACTATTTCTGTAACCATCGTACATACAATGAAAAACCCAAACCCGCAGACAGAGATCTGAGTGCTGAATCATATAAGTTAATCGTTTCATCTATATTCATGCATTTATACTTTACATATTCGATTCGATATTTATGGTACATCATGTTCGTACGTTTTATAATTCATCCATTACTTATCTTATTGTGCGAGCTAAGAACAATGATTGTAGTTGGTGAGACGAGGAAGAGTTTTAGGACTCTGAGTCAAGGATTCAACATAACCGATTCATCCCCCTCAGGTGCAGCCTATCTACTATATTGTCATGAGTCTGCGCGCATTATTTGTGAACATTCATATGACAATGATCTTTGTGTTCACAATCTGGCGCTAGAAACAGGGATCTTCATCCCGGTAAAAGATTTATCTTCTCCTGTGACTTGTTTCAGGCTTCGTTCTCTGAAAATAACGATGCATGGAACACTACAGTTTTTTCCGTGCATGATTTCAAAAACCAAAATTATGAACAGTTCTACGTTTACCTAAGCAGATCTGATTTTCCATGCATTTTCTAAGTTTTCACATCTATGAAGGTCAAAACTTTGAACAGATCTACGTTTATCCAAGTAGATCTGCGTTTTCATACATTTTCAAGATGTCACATCTTTGAAAATCAAAACTTCGAACAGATCTGCGGTCATCTAGATAGATGGGCGCCTTATGTATTTTCAAGATTTTACACGTTTGAGAACTCAAAACGCTAATAGATATCACGTGGGGCCCATTGTCTTCGTGATTTTTTCTCTCTCTTTCAGGAAAACATTAAAAGATGGAGAAAAGCAAAGATGTCGGGAAGGCAAAAGCTTTGTCAAAAGAGATGCCAAGGACAACACCAGTTGTAACCAGGAGTAAGCAGAGTGGTGAAAAGCTAAAGGAAGCGGATAGGGTGCAGGATAATGCAGAAAGCACAGCCCCCATCAATGCCAACATCATCGCAGCAAACGCAGTAAATGCCGCGGCAGCCAAAGCTGGAGCTTCAAGAGCTGGCGGATCCAAAGTTGGAGCTCCCAGAGTAACCAATGCTCAACTACAGAAACATCAGGAAGTCGTAGCAGAGTCAGGAATACAACAACCCCTCTATGGGATGCCATTAACCAACGAACAGAACATACCCTTTCCAGCCAAACAACCGCTTCTAATAGCAGGTCAACCCGCACAACAACCGTCAGGGTCCCAAGGTACACGGTTAGACCCACCAGAACCAGTGATACAAATCGTGGATGAGGAACAAACCATAGACGCTGATGAACAATTGCGGGCAGGAAAACAAAATCAAGGGTCAAATCATTCCGCTCAGATGATGGCCGAGCTGACAGAATTAAGGAAGAACCAGAAGGCATACGCAGATGTTGTGGCGATATTAGCACAAGAGAACCAAACGCTCAAGGAAAGAATCATTCATAGCGCAGAGGTAGAAACCCAACGCGACGAAGCTAACTCCAAGGCCCTAGCACCTAATCAAGACAGAAGAATGGTGATCGCAAACAACCCACTTCCATTGAATCGAAGAGGAGCAAGGAGCAGCCAAAGATCAGACCCTGATTACAATCCTGAGAACTCGGACTACTACGACGGTACCACCCTCCTACGAGCGAAATCTACCATTCATGAAGAGCACCAGGTCGCAATGGAAAATATGCATGCTGAGATGCTGGCAGAAATCAAGGAGCTAAAGACTAGGCAGGGAGGCGGAAGACTAGAACAAGTGATGAAGGAAGAAAACACTACCCCGCTGACGCAACACTTGGCCAGGGCTTCCATACCGCAGAAGTGTTCGGTTCCCGCCTTCGATTGCTATGACGGGTCAACTGATCATGCGGCTCATCTTCGATATTATAATCGAATGATGGCCCGTTGGGATAACGAAGACTCCATACTGTGCAGATACTTCCCATCAAGTTTAAAAGGGTCCGCATTGTCATGGTTTGATAACTTGCCATCAAACTCCATCGACTCCTACGACCAACTCACAGAAAAATTTCTAGCAACATACATGTACAACCAGGTTGTCAATACCGGCATGGACAAGCTATTCTCACTGGAGATGAAATACAAAGAGACCATCAGAGAATATACTATAGATGGCACAAGATTTGCCAAGCTATTGGCAACGTAGATCCCGTGGTTAGTATCAACTGCTACAAATGGGGGATGGACAGGATGAGTCCTTTATTTGTCGAGATCCACGGAACCATCCCTACCACCGAAGGAGATCTCCGGATAATCATAGAAAAGCATGCAAGGTTAGAAGAAATTCAGCGTGAAAATCCCAGAGCTCATACTCAACGTCCCACACGCACAAATTCCGTGGATCAAGCCAGCGGGTCCAAAAGAGGAATCACAGAAGAACGTCCCAACGAAGAAAGGAAAGAACGAAGGGATGATAGACGAAGAGATGATCGAAAATTTGAAGATCAAGTCTATACCAAGTGAATACCAGTTATTCGCGCATCCTGAGAGAGATCAAAGGGAGGAGAACTTCGATTGGCCATGGTCCAAGGGAAAGCAGCCTCCTAGATCAGAAAAATCCAAGGAATACTGTGAATACCACTGTTTCAACGGTCATCAAACAGAAAAGTGCAAAAATCTCAAGATAATGATTCAAAAACTAATCGACGCAGGAGACCTGAAGCAATATATACAGAAGATTGATAACGAAGATAGAACCAAGAGAGGCAAGCAGGTTCAATTACCAGAAGGCAACCGCACCCTCAACACGATTTCATGTTCAGAGATTCAAGGACCATCCCTAACCGCCCAGATTGGGAAGAGATTGAGAAAACAATTCGAAGATTATTGTGAGCTTTATAAGATCGATGGGAAAGAGGTAAACGAGCACGAACAATGGATGGACGCGCCCATGACTTTCGATGCAGACGATGTGGAAGAAGACATGGAAGACCATAATGATCCTCTAGTCCTCACACTCCCAATAGCAGGGTGCAATGTCAAGAAAATTCTCATCGATGGAGGAAGCTCAGTCAACGTCCTGTTCTATGACACGTTCAAACGTATGGAACTCAACGACGAGCAACTGGTCATCTTACTACACCATCTACGGATTCAACGGCGCAGCTACAAAGCCCCTAGGGGACATTGTCTTACAAGTAGACGCAGGGCCCATGAAAGTGGACACTCGATTCAGCGTCGTAGATGCACCTTCACCTACAATGCCATCATCGGAAGAAGATGGGTTCACAAGCTCAAGGGAGTAGCGCAACCTACCATCAATATCTCAGATTCCCAACACCCTGGGAGTCATGGAAATTAAAGGAGACCAAGTAACTGCGCGGGAATGTCAGACCTTACAGAATCAGATCAATAATGAGCGGGAAGAAAAGCACCAGTCCCGAAGAGCCAAAAATAAGGAGATAACCATAGATACATATCTGGAAGAAATCTCCGGAAAAAGCCTTCTGAACGTAAGCACCACAGCGCAGAAGCAAGCACCTCCGCGACAAAAGAAACGGAGAGCCCACCAAATAGCAATCAAAGAATGTTCCTCTCTTGGGGGAACCAAAACCCACGTTTACACCTGTCGAAGCAGCTAAAGAAGTCATAGGTACTGAGGGAAACCCGAAGATTATCAGAATAGGCACCTTGATGGATGAAGAAAGAGAAGCGCGCTAATCAAACTTCTAAAGGAATACGCGGACATCTTTGCTTGGAAATTGGGGGACATGCCGGGAATTGACCCAAAGTTAGTTCATCACGAACTTCGAATAAAACCAGGTACCCCCCCCCTTTTAGGCAGAAGGTGCGCAAAGTAGCTCCAGAATACCATCGAGCAGTTGAAGTGGAACTCCGCAAACTACTGGACGCAGGATTCATCAAAGAAGTTAAGTACCCAACATGGATCTCTAACATGGTCATCGTACCGAAGAAAAATGGCGGAGTAAGGATATGCATCGACTTCACCAACCTCAATAAGGCTTGCCCTAAAGATAGCTATCCACTGCCAAGCATTGACCAACTTGTCGAGGCAGTTGAAGGATACGAAGAAATGTCATTCATGGATGGATACTCTGGATACAATCAATTATTCCTAGCAGAAGAAGATCAGCAACATACAACATTCTATACACCACACGGCCTCTATTGCTATGTAAGAATGCCCTTTGGACTGCGAAACGCAGGGGAACCTACCAAAGAATGGTGGATGCAATTTTCAAACCATGGATTGGAAGTACACTGGAAGTATATGTGGATGATATGCTCGTTAAAAGCAAGCTGCGCAAAGATCATCACCAAGACCTAAAATATTTTCCAAGCAATGAGAGTGCACAACATGAAGGTAAACCCAGAGAAGTGCACTTTTGGTGTCACTTCCGGAAAGTTCCTCGGATATTTGGTGACGAAGAGGGGCATTGAAGTCGATCCCGCTAAAATTGAAGCCATCGTAAGAATGCCATCCCCAAAGAATTTAAAAGAGGTTCAGAAACTCAATGGTTCGCTGGCTGCGCTGGGGAGGTTCATATCCAGGTCCTCGGATAGATGTAAGCACTTTTTTAACATTCTCAAAAAAGGAAGCAAATTCGAATGGACGGCAGAGTGCGAGGAAGCTTTTCGAAATATCAAAGAATACCTGGCTGAGATCCCTATATTACAAAAACCAGACCCTGATGAAGTGTTGGCACTATACATAGCAGCAACAGAAGATGCAGTCAGCGCAGTATTGGTTAAAACCAACACGAAGATAGAGCAGCCCATCTATTACATCAGCAAGACTCTGAACGCAGCAGAAAGGAACTACACGAAGATCGAGCAGCTCATCTTGGCATTAGTATGGGCAACCCTGAAACTCAGAACTTACTTTTTGACTCACTACGTCCGCGTCCCATGCAAAGCTCCGCTAGAAGCAGTCCTTAAAAACGCAGGAAAGTAGGCAGAATTGCAAAATGGAATACTCACCTAGATCAATTCAATATCATCCATGAGCTACAACACTCTCAGAAGTCACAAGTATTAGCAGATTTCCTAGCAGACTTACCATTGGATAACTGCGAAGAAGTCATCATCGAAGGACGAAAGGCAGCAGGACTACCAGAAATGGACGAAGGTAAAGACCCTATAGACATCTTGGAACCAAAAAATCCTAGGCAATGGGAAGTCTTCGTAGATGGGTCGAAAAATAAAGAAGGGGCGGGGATAGGCATCGTAATCACCACCCCAACAGGAGACAGGATCATACATGCTTTCAGGTTAGAATTCAAGGGGCATACCAACAACATAGTTGAATATGAAGCAGTGGTGCATGCCCTTCAGTTGATAATAGAAATGGGCATAACTGACGTGCGTCTGACAAGCGATTCACAGCTGGTCATCCGACAAATAGGGTTGCAATATAATGTTTATGACAGAACATTGTCAGCATACATGGAATTGGTGCAAACACTGGCATCACAAATCCCAAACATCAAATTCCGACACCTGGCAAGGAAGGAACTCAGGCACGCGGATGCCCTGGCCTACATATCATCGATGCTCAGAAACGAGGACGTCAAAGCAATCAAAGTAACCAGGATTTACGAGCCTTCAATTGATATTCAAGAACTCTGCGCTGCACAGCAGGGAACCACGCAGAAGAAGATATTGCAGATGATGACGTGGGAGAATTCATCGCGGATGATTTCCAAGAAGACGACATCATGGCTAAGGCAGATCAAGATGAAGACTTCAGCAAAGAAGAAGATTGGAGATCTGAGATTCATCTTTTCCTAAAAGAAAGAATACTACCCTCGGATCTAAAGCAAGCCAGAAAAATACAGTCAAAGGCAGGAAGATATGATCTGAGAAAAGAAATTTTGTACAAAAAATCTTTTCTCGGACCATTATTACGTTGCCTATCCAGATCCGAAGGACATTTGATTTTGAAAGACATACACCGCGGCGACGCAGGCAATCACAGCGGAATGAGATCCCTAGCAGATAAGGCGAAAACTCAAGGATATTACTGGCCAACAATGATACGAGACGCTGCAAGAATGTCACGAAGATGCGAAGAATGCCAGCGTTTCGCCAAAAAAATCCACGCACCCGCAACAATGTTGAACCCAGTAGACAGCCCTTGGCCATTCTCAAAATGGGGCATAGACATCGTGGGTCCCCTAATCGAAGGATCAGGGAAGAGAAGATTTTGATAGTGGCCACGGACTATTTCAGCAAATGGGTAGAGGCTAAAGCCCTGGCAAGGATCCGAGACGCAGATGTCTTCACATTCATTTTCAAAACATCATTTGCAGGTTTGGCATACCAGCTGAGATTGTATCTGACAATGGCAAGCAATTCCAGGGAAAAAACATCGACTTACTCTTCGATACTTTCAAAATTCGAAAGAACAAGTCAACACCAATTTACCCTCAAAGCAATGGTCAGGCAGAAGCCACAAACAAAACCCTCGCACTCATCCTCAAAAAGCAGTTGGACGAATACAAGAAGCGTTGGTGTGAGCAACTACACAACGTTTTGTGGGCTTATAGGACAACTCGAAGATCAGCCACGGGAGAATCCCCATTCTTACTCACCTATGGAGCCGAAGCTATTATCCCAACAGAAATAATCATGCCAACTACGAACTGAAGCATGGGAGAAGAACCTCACAGCGGACATGATGTTGGAAAGGTTGGATGATCTAGAAGAGGGAGGGAGGCACACTACAAAAAATGGAAAACTATCAAAGGAAACTAGCAAGGGAGTATAATAAGAGGGTTAAGCTTAGAAATTTCGTAGAAGGGCAGTATGTGCTGAGGACCATTCCCCAATACCAACGAGAAAAGAAGTGGGGAAATTAGCACCAACATGGGGGGGACCCTTCGTCATACATGATGTTGCAGGAAATGGGTCTTATTATCTGCGCAACCTAAAAGGGGAGATCCTCAACACCCATGGAATGCAAAATATCTCAAGCCATACTACCCGTAGAGGGAACGCAGACCTGCATCTGCGTGAAGAGCGCCAGAAGAAGAAAAGACGCTTGCGATCGACATGTTTCTATCTCTGAGAGAGGAATAGCAAACCTCAACCTATCAATCAAGCAAACTTTTGGCAAAAAATAGTCAAATACATGGAGCAACATAGTAACAAGACGACTGCGTGTAAATACAACACCTCACGAGAACCCTACACCTGTAAATACAGCCTCCGCGTCAATACTTCATCCTCCTATTTTTTCTATTTACTACCTCAGAGGTTCCATCAATGGAATTCTTCTAAATGTAACTCAACAAACTGAATAGACACTTTTTCACCCGTGGACGTGGACACTCTGCTGTCGAACCACGTAAATACTTGTATTAATTGTTGTCTTATTTTACTTGGGGAAAGTAGTCACCTACAATCTCTCGGGACTCCCCTATCAGCATCTACAAGTGTAGGACCATGGGGAAGGCATCCAGCAGAAAGAGATACCCAACCAATCTTATGGAAGCGGGTTGACGGAATGAATGTACATTCCAAACAACTCATATCCTAGAACGCTTCCCCGACCCCCACCGTATGGGATTCCTCTGACCCAGGATTAGCCAGCGGGGTGACAGGTCTCAAGACGTTCACGAAGATACACATATCTTCGGGTTCGCACTCAAACACTTCGCTATCCTTGATTACATTCAGTTATATTCTAAATTAACCGTAACAATACTTAAAAGGAAATCGGACAACACAGATAAAAATTAAAACGTTGATCAATTCATTAAAAGTTGATTACACGCTTGGCAATGATACGCGGGAACAAGAAAATACAAAAGGAATCTCACGAAGCCTTATAATCAAAAAAGATCAACTTTCTACAATAATCTACTTGGATAGTTCAACCCCACCAGCAGGTTTAGCAGTCTTCCCCTTCTGCGATGAAGGTACGCTCCCACCCGAGGAAGGCCCTGAAGAACCAGACATAGGAGGCGGGGGTTTCTCACGGCGCGGATAGCCCTTGATAAGGCCATGCTCGGTCTTAAGATCATACTTGATGTTGTCCAGAATCTTGTTAGTTTCTTCCACTAGTTGACATCGAGCCTTGTACGTAATAACAGTATTCATCATCTCAGCCTTCGACAACAACGAGGAAAGGCGACTCACTTCCTTCGAAGAGGCTTGGGAAGCCTCGTCCCTTGCTGTAGCTAAACCTTTGTGATGATTAATCTGGCTTTCCTGATGCGCTAATTTAGATTGAGCCTTCACAAGCTCTTCATTTGCAGTGCGAAGCTGGCCCTGGATCTCTGCAAGGAAAAGAAAAATACAGATGGTTAGGTCCATGAAATTACAGAATCACACTCGATAATATAAGCATATACCTTCGACTCTCGCCGAAGCTATTTCATATTCGTTAGCAACAGCATCACGGGCTTCATCAAGAAAGTCATACTCATCTGAGTGTGGTTGTTCTGTTGAATCTTCCGGTTGTAGGAAATGTTGATTTTAGCTTGTTTAACGAAGAAGAAATGATGCACGCCACTATAGTTAAGAAGGTCGAAGGATATAATCGGCATGAAAATGGTGAAAAATATTTTTATACTTGGTGGGTGTCTGAATGGTTTCGTACGAAACCGAAACCGGATCAGGTGTTAAATGACACGCTCAGCGTTGCTGTATTTTTATCCTTGTGGTTTTCTTTGATGATGGCTCCGGCGATAAGGAAATAAGGCAGAAGCTAGTTAAATTTTCCATTAAGTTTGCGCAAGGTGTTTCTCTTCCCATAGGCAGCTTGTTTCTTGGTTCCTTGTATACCCGTCTGGATTGCCTAGCAGCGGACATGTATGCTTCTACGGCTATATGAAGATATAATCATATGTTCACATTGCCTTTCTCCAAGCATGGTTGTGGGAGCATTTTAAAGATTATGCCCCTAATCTTGTAGCTTCGCTTTCCAGTACATATGGAGGATCTAGGATACTTCGTCCGTTGAAGAAGTGTACAAAACCTGGCTTAAGACTCATCGATTTCTTTGACAATATGCATGTAGTCAATTTTCTTCCTTGGGAACCGGACACACATATATAGTTCATCCGGATACTTTTGCTTCCGTCTTGGGAACAACATTGCTTTCTGATGGAGAGAATATGAGTGTTGGATAAACCGTGTTTATGCGAAGCTGTGTACCTGGATATGTCCCATCTTTCTTCAAGGGATCTTTTGATGTGGTTCTTTATAATGTTTACAAGGCTGCTCGTCAGATGGGTTTCGACCATGGAATTCTATTTCACCGTCCATTAACGCCTTCAACAGACCTTCTTCCATCTGTGTTTGATAGTAGTGTTTTTGCAACAAAGAAGAGCCTCCCATTCTTGCTCTCAGGAAGAAATCCGGTGATAACCCCCAAGTATAAGGAATTTTGGAAGGAGGAGTTTATCGCTCTTCATAAGTTCGTGCATGACATCGTGAAGGATCCTCGCGGAAGGCCTTCTTCTAAGAACTTAGAAAAACATAAGTTGTTGAAGCTGCTTCCTTCAGGTAAACGAAAATCTTCTGACCAAGGTGACAACAGTCCCCAGAGAAAGGAGCGGAGGTCAAAAGGTCGTGCAGGTCGTATCCGGTCAGCTTCAACAACATCCGTGGTCTTTAATTCTTCGAACATGCAGGTAAGTATGTGATTTTTCCTAACCAGCCGAATTTTTGGACTAACTTCACTAAATATCACTTTTTTCCACTGTTCTTAAAACCAGGGGAGTGAGAGTACGAATGCTTTTTCCAGGATTGCACGTGGCCAAAATATGGCGCCTCCAGAGGAGAAACCCGGTGATACTGAGTCTTTCGAAGGTGAAGATGAAGGAGAAGAGAGTTTAGGGTCTGGTGGTGACGAGAAAAGCACTTCTGAGTGCGGTAGCGAATCTAATTCTTCCAGTGAGCCAACAGATGAGTCGGTGAGTCTCCCACACGTTTTTCTCCTTGGATTATTTATTCTAATTGGATATGAAATAAATATTCAATTGGTGGTATTGCAGAAAGAAGATGCATCTAGAGATAACCCTGAGATAGAGATAAACCATAATGAAGATGTGGATGCGCCTCTAATCATAGAAACTATGTCCGCTAAGATGAAGATTAAGACGATGAAGATGTTTTTGCGCCTTCAACAGTAGAATACATATCCGCGGGCGCAATCGTTTCCAAAGGACCTTCTGAATTTGAAAGAGCTTCACTAATCGTACATCCAGCTGCATGTGCTATCTTCAATCCTCCATTTGTGGCTCCCTTTAAGGATCTGTGCTGATTGGAGGATTCAACGTACCAGCTAACTATGCGGAGTTGTATACCCGAATATGAGAAAAGCATGAACACATCGCAACGACCAAGAAAATTAATAGTCGTTTTTCGTTGGTTAAACACGTAGAGGAATCCCTATCTTCAATCCATGATATGTGCAGTGTGACTGGACACACCGTGTCTGTAGAAGTAGTCTCAAGCTGGGAGTACCATCGGGACATATGCGTGAACTTTGAGTTTAACGTCTCCTGGTTCAGTGAAGGGCTTTCTAAAATCCAAAAGCTTCAAATTGAAATTAACGAAGCTCCTTCCTTGGATCGCATTAGTCAACAGGAGGCAGAGATCGAGAATTTATCCCAGGAATTGAAGTTGAAATAGGCTTCTCTCCAAAACATGAAGGATGCTTTCTCTAAGAAGAATGGCTTGTTGTTGGACGATTTCCCTTGAATGCTTTTATTTTTTCTGAACTTTCTCCTCTTAGGTTTTTTTTTTTAAAAGGCAAGAGAAGCCTCTTTTATGATTTGATTTTCTGGTTTTGAACTAGTAGGTAATTGCTTTGTGAGGATTTTGGGATTGATTTATTTTTTGAATTGATTTTATGAGTAATTTTCTAAAAGAAATGATACCTTGGATCAACTAAGAAGTTGGAATCCTAATTATGAATGCAAGAGCGCAACCATATTGGAGAAATTGTAAATATTGCATGAAGAGGGGGATACCGAAGTGATATGATATTTTGGAACAATTGAGCTTATTGGATTTTATTCTCAATATGGGACTGACGTTTGTGTCAAGTCCCCAACAAATTTCAAAACAATTGGTTGTTTAAATAATTGTTTGATGAAACTTACTTATTCACGATGCCTCCCAACAAGAAAATCCCAATTTATTGTGTGATGCATCCCTGGTGAGAAGTCCCCAGCCGTTTCTTTTTATTGTTCTTGCAACGTCTAGAACCAGACGAAGTCATTTTCCAGGCGCAATTCTCCTGAATTGATCTTTTCTTGGACAATACGCTTCAGACGATTGCATTCGCTGGTAGGATGATGGATGAACCTGTGATAGTGGCAATATCTTGAATATAACGTCTCTTGATCAGTTGGTGGACACCACATGGGAGGCAGTTGAACCACCCCGTCTCGTACCCAAACTTCTAGTAAATCCAGAACTTTTCTTATAGGGAGCGGGAAACGCGGGTACTTCGAGTCTGGATTCTTTCGTGTTAGTGGCTTTCTTTGTGGAAACTCTTGTAGGCTTTGACATGAAGCTCGTTTCGAGGGTGGAGTCGAGGCTTGAGTGGGTATTGACTCGGGTGCGGATCGTTTAGTTTGGCAATTTTGTTGGAATGCGACTTCTCTTGAGGGACCTGCATCGGTGACTACAATGTGAGATGGTTGGACCGAATATTGTTCATTGGCGTCGTTCCCATCTTCATAGGCGCTTTGGTAGATGTCCCCTTCTTCAGATGCTTCTCTTTTTAGTAAGGTTAAAGATGTCGTGGATGTGGAATATTGTACAACTCTCTGAACTTTTGCGAGGGTCTGGAGATACAAGTTTTCCAACAAAGCTTCATAGGCCGTCTCCTTACCTTTGTCTTGAAAATATTGAGACACACCTGGTGGGTCCCTTTCCTTAGCCTTGTGAAACTGCATCAGCTTTTTTTCATTGGTTGAGTTTAGTTGGACATTTATTTTCTGCTCCCGTCCGATGCGACTATGTACTCTATCTGCATTGTCGTTGGCGGAGGCACAGACTTCATATAAGGATTCAACATTTTTGTGTCACTTCTAAATTGGTGGCATTCTCCAAGCGAATGTTTGCTGATTCTTGCGTCAACTGGTTAGCCATACACTTTAAGACACAAAACGTCTCACTTTGCATCCTGACGATATTGGCCTGATTTGCGACCACGTCCTCCAGCATTTTCGTCATATCTTCCATGATGGTTGGATTTCGAGCACTCGTGGTTTTGAAAGAGTTTGGCTGACCCGGGTACGTCATAAAATAGAAAGTTGGAATTGGTGATTGAAATGAATTTTGGTTATTAGATCTAAGATCCACCCTCTTGAAGTTGAGAAAACCGGAATGAAAAATTGAGAAAACCGATGGAACCGAGAGATTAATTTCCCACCGTGGTCGCCAGTTGTTTTGGGGTAAAAACTGATTCTACTGGTTTTTATAAATTTGGGTGTGCCGCCGAGTAATGAATATAAACCCTAAACAAATGCACTACACGGGAGTACTTTAGATTCGAGAGATCAATCTCTACAATTGTGGCCTAAACCAAGAAATGGTCGTTCCAGTCTTGCTTCGGTCACAAAGTGAAGGATAAGGGTTGATCTTAGGGAGGGAAGCGAAGAAGATGTTGAGATCAGAATGGTTAATTATGAAGGTGTGACTATTTTATGAATTGTATCAGAATATGGAACTGGCTTGTGGAAGGTAAGCTATTAGTTCTTGGTGTTTTTTCTGGATACTTGTGTTGATAACACTTGTGTTTTTGGTGTGATTCGAACCCAACATGTTGTGTGCGTTAGGTGAATGCTCCACCGTTGTGACATGGTTGATATCTTGAGTATTTCATAGAAAATATGTAGCAAATTGCTGAGTGGGTCTTGCCTAATTATTCTGACCAATCACGCGCAAACTAAGTGGTGGGTAGTCATGTGTGATGAGCCAAGTCATAAGACCTTCTGGAAAGAATAACATGTGGAGCTATTAGGTCAATAACTAAGTTATTTGTGAAGCCGATACTCATAGAATATCATGTGTATTCGATGCATGTAGAACATGGTTTTTAAGCAAGCAGTTCAAAATAATTGATGCATGTGAAGCATCGTTGTATTTGAGCCCGTCTTGGTTGGTCGCGGAACCTAATGTCTTAATAAGAGCATGACCAGCCATTTTCAGGTTGCTGTTGGGAGCTATAAATGCATGACGGTCGGTCCCTATAGGAGAGTGATGGCTGACGACTATAACGGCATCATATTGGTCACCTAAGATATAATCTAGGCTGGTCAATTCGGCTGGCGAAGTTGGACGACCGAGATGATTTGCGGAAGTTAATGGCTGCCCTAAAATTCATGTAAACGGCGCGACCAGCACCTACTGGACGATCGTTTGGGAGCCATATTTTCAAGTCTTGGCTTGGCCGATTGCACCTTATGGAATGGGAGTGGTCGTTGATCATGGCCACATCTTGTTGGTTGTTTAAAACAGCAGTTAAGCCGGCCAATTCGTCTGGCGAAATTGGACGTCCGAGATAATTTGCGGCAGTTAATGGCTGTCGTTGATTCAATTTAAGTTTTAAAAACCGTGTGGCCAACTTATTTGGGCCAGCGTATTTTGGTGTTGGCGCGCGCTGGGAGCTATTCGTCCGGCCAACACTATAGTTGAGCCAATGGTGATCGTATCCGCACCTTGCCCGTTGATTGAGATTGAATCTAGGCCGGTCAATTCGGCTGACGAAGTTGGGCGGCCAAGATCGTTTTACGACAGCAATATGTTGTCGCTAACATAATTTAGGGATTTATAACTCGCGCGGCCAACCTACTTTGGGTAAACGTTTGGTGTCTCTACTTGCGAGTTGGAAGGATTATGATTGGCCAATGCATTAATAGTCCCGTCAGTGTGCATGGTGGCGCTTGTCCGGGCACGTCAGGAAGTGGCCAGAGTCGATAAATCGGTTGGGAAAAACGTAAGGCCGTGATAGTTTTAAGACTGACATGGGCATCCTATGTTAGACTCCTTAAGGAATTAGGTGCGTCGACCAACCAACTTCCAACTTTATTTAAAAGTGTGTGTGGCGCATTTAAAGCGATCTGAGTGGTAAATGGGAAAGAAGGGCCAGCAAGCAATCTTATGGAGCGTAGCCGGCCAGGCACGAGCGGCGCCTGTTAGGGCGAACTGGCCGTCCAAGTGGCGTGGTCGCGCCTCCTCTTGTTGTTGCTTCTATTTTCCGCAACTCATATTTTACTTCCTGTTTTCTTCCTTTGGTAGGATTTTGCTCCTATTAGTCCGTGGCAGATTAATTTCCTACCTTACCTAGGTCCGGTCTCGACCAATAGGGTTCGAGATATTGCGCAGGGCGCAAAAAGCCTATTTTTTGCAAATTAATTAGGTCTAAATTTGAATCTTGTGAGCCATCAAAAAATTGATCAAATTTAATAAATTATGTGTGTTAACACAAAACTCTTTTATTCTTGGAGAGCAGTTAGCGCGTCTTCTGATTAAGTATTTTCATGCAGACCTTAATATTGATACTTCGGGAAATTCATGTTATTCACCTGCGAGTGAACACTAATTGTCTTGTCATACCAATATTAAGACTTCAGCGGGGAACATAGCGTAGGAAAATATACTAAATAAGCCATACATTAACGAATAATGTATGCAAGAGATAAAATCTACAGAATATTTGGGGTTGTTGCTACACGCACCATTCTGGTAAATTTTATATAAATATACTGAATTGTTCAATACATATGTAAGTAAGGAGGACATCACTCTTAAATGGCTCAGCTTCTTTGCAGAACAACGGAGCATTAGATATAGGATTTTATAATTTTATCCCTGAACTAAAAACCACCATCAACAACATGTACCAATTTTTTACGTCACCACGATATGTGCAACTTCGTATTTACGTCGTCCAGCACCAACAAATATCTATTACCAAATAACTTTTCTCGAAGATCAGGCACCATTAGGTCAAGAGTTTGATCAGTGATGGAGTGTTATAATTGATCCAGTGCTCTCAAATGATCTGATCCGTCATATCAATTTTTAAAACACCCGTTACAAGATCCTTGAATTGTATAAAAAAAGGATGCGGAGGTTTTGGTTCCTTTCATTGGTATTAAACTAGTTCAAATGTTAAACTAAAAAAAAGAAAAAAGAAAGTATAACAGCAGAAGGTAGTCGCCAATTAACAAGAACTCTCTTCTATAACTAGCAGCAAGAAGAGTTTAAGTGTTCTGCGACGAACCTTTGATTAGGTCTAAAACACAGTTGGAAAAGCTAGCTATAATAATAATTATTAGCTTTGAAGAAGAAGAAGCACCAAAACTAGGTAGTATAATATTAGGAATTAATATATGAGAGTCTATATTTAGGAGATATGCACATTAAGTTGTGAGAGTTATATTAGGAAAGTGTCTATGTTTAGAGTTTGATCTTAGTTAGGAAAGTACCTTGAGTGGTCGTCAAGTTTGTGAACAATATAAATAGGCTGTTGAGCCATGAAAGTTGACACACCGAATTATTATCAATGTAGTCTTTTATGCTTCCGCGTTTATGCTCTCCTCTCTCTTGCTCGATCCTTAACATGGTATCAGAGCAAGGTGAGAGGGAGAGAGGAGAGGAAGACAAGTTAGATGTTTTAGTATAGAGTTTTCAAGTCGTAAGAAGAAGAAAAGAAAAAAAAAGAAAGAAAAAAAAAAACGAAAAAAAAAATCTGATAATTGAGAAGAAGACGTAAGATCTGCTGTAACCCTATTTTTATACCCATCACTTGTTACTTGTCGATCCGTGTTTGTGTGATTCCTAGCCAAGACGGATCATCGTGATGTTCAGATGAAGAAGTTAGAAGCAGCCATGGTTATTGAAACTGCTGCTTGACAAGGATTAGAACGGTATTGAGCCAAGATGGAGCATGAATTGATGCTGACTGGATCAGAATAGAACAAAGAGGCGGTGGTTTCTAAGAAGAAGATGTTGAGCTGTTATGGGCTCGAGAAAGTGAGAAGAACTCTAACGAGTTGCTAATAAGAGGATGATGTGCTGTGGTGGACTTGAGGAAGAAGTCTTTTGGGTACTGTCGTACTGGTCCCTAGTTTGCCATGGTTCAGTGGGTCTCATCGGTGTTTTAAGACAAGGGATAAAAATTTAGATCTGTTTTTGTGAACATGAAACAAGGAAAGTGGTGATCGATGGTTGTTTGCTATCGATTTCGAAGAGCTCGGAACATACAGGGAGGTGGCAGAGCTGATGATTCTCGTGAAATGTAGGATGGAAACTATGAGCTGAACTGAATCTCGAGAATGGCAGTAATGCTGCAAAGGATGTTCTCGGTGATAGATTGATGGCTACTGCCACAGTCATTCGTCGACGGTGACGAGCGCAGGTGAAACAAAGATGGAGATGGTGACTTATGTAGCCGAGTATTGAATGTTGTATTGACGGAGTTGGAGCTGAGTGTTGCTGCTTTAGTCCTCGGGTTTGATGATGAATAAGGCTGCAAGTGATGAGACGGGAGATTTATAAATTAACGAAGAAGGAAAGAAAAGTTTGGACAAGTCCGGGAGAGGACGGAGTTCTCAAGCAAAGACCCACTTAAAGGAGTTCTGTTGACATCGATCTAGTTGGTTATGGAGATCACAGTCGAAGAAATTGAAGCTGAGAAGAATTCGAGGACATGGAGACTTGGGTTTGTCTCGTATCCGTTTTGAATAAATCAAAGGACCCTGAGCTGTTGGTGTTGATTAACGTGTGGCATTTGGAAAGTGTGATGGGCTCTGGTGGAGAACAAGATCTCCTCCATTCACTAAATCTAGGTAGCACAGAATCAGAAGCTCGAAACAAACAAGGAAATTTAGAGTTTCGTGATTACAAAACAGGAGAAACTAGTGTCGTCCAGGCTATGGGTTCGTTGCCTAGGGTTTATGGAGACATGGGTTGTGTTTCAATCCCAGGCAGGAATATTGACTGGTTGTCGATGTTAAAGAGGAAGAAATTGTTGCTGTCGTTGCTACAACATTCTTGTGATCGAGAAGAAAACCAAAGAAGAGATGGTTCTGGCAGCGTTTGTTGCCGACCTAATTTGTCTTAAGGGTTTGTGAGAAACTCTGAGTTTGAATGATTGAATGGTCTACTGAGTTGCTGCTAAAAGCCTCAAAGAAAATAAAGAAGATGCAGACAAAATATTTGTTTAAAAGCAAACAGAAGTGTGACAATTATGTCACAGAGTTGCAAATATGTTACGAATTCAGAAGTTTGGAAAATCTGGATGGCGTGGCAAATGAAAGATTGGGAGAGAATCTTGAAAAGCAAAGAAGTGTGACAGTTTTCGCAACAAAAGCGTGACTGGAACAACGTTCATGTTGTGAAGAAAGAAAAAAAAAAAGAGAGAGAAGAAAACAATCACCAAGAGGTGATGAGAAAAGAACAACAATATAGGCTGAAATCCTATGAGTTGTCGAGAGAGTACAAAAAGTATTCTATCGAAGAAACCAAGAAACCAAGAGTACAAGAAGTATTCTTCAGAAGATGGGACCGAAACGTCCTTAAACTACAAAGGGAACCGAAATGTTCTAAAACTACGAAGATGGGACCGCAATGTCCTTAAACTACGAAGAGAGGACCGAAATGTCCTTAAACTACGAAGAGGACCGAAATGTCCTTAAACTACGAAGATGGGACCGTAATGTCCTTAAACTACGAAGGGGACCGAGATGTCCTAAAACTAAGAAGATGGGACCGTAATGTCCTAAAACTTCCGAAAGGGACTGAGATGTCCTAAAACTATGAAGATGGGACCGAGATGTCCTAAAACTACGAAGGGGACCGAGATGTCCTAAAACTAAGAAGATGGGACCGAAATGTCCTTAAACTACGAAGGGGACCGAAATTTCCTTAAACTACGATCTGAAGATTTTTTTTTTCACAAAAGTGTTGAAAAATAAGAAGAAGAAAACTGAAGTTAAATTTCTTTTGTCCAAGATGGGCATTCGTGATCTACATGCTCCATCTTGAGGGAGGGTATTAGGAATTAATATATGAGAGTCTATATTTAGGAGATATGCACATTAAGTTGTGAGAGTTATATTAGGAAAGTGTCTATGTTTAGAGTTTGATCTTAGTTAGGAAAGTACCTTGAGTGGTCGTCAAGTTTGTGAACAATATAAATAGGCTGTTGAGCCATGAAAGTTGACACACCGAATTATTATCAATGTAGTCTTTTATGCTTCCGCGTTTATGCTCTCCTCTCTCTTGCTCGATCCTTAACATATAATTTTTTTTTAAAGGTGTACATACCAGTTTCTTCTTCTTCTAAATTAATCATCCAAGCTCCAGTCACCTAGATAAGTTGATATCCCTGGCCAAAATAGATTTTCTAAATTGGAGGGACTAAGGAGCAAAAAATATAAAATGTGGGGACATGAAAAATAAGAAAAATAATAGAGTAACAATTATTTTTTTATTTTCTAAAAGTTTTCTCGGGAACTGCAAATATACATAATATAATATCCAACGGCTAGAAGGTGAACCCTCATGGAAGCTATCACGAAGCTAACTTCGTCAAAGCACGACTCATTGAAACAGTGAGTAATTGTAACGGTTTATCTTATTTTAAACAGATTCAGCCTGGTGAAGGTGTAATAATTGTCATTAACCCGGTTAGAGCTGATACACTTTCCCTCTTATATGAATACCCAATTCCAACCAGGCAATGGGAAGAGATGTCCGAAAATTTGTGTCATGGTTTTGGTTTTTACATTGGGAACTAAGACATGGAGAAAGATAGTTACTCGTACTTCTGAAATCGAAAATGCTAAACACCACGCTAAAATGCTAGACACCACGCTATACCAAGGAAAAAAACAAAAACAATTATGGAGATTCTAGAAGTCCATTTGAAACAATTATGAAACAAAAACAAGACGGATTTGGAACCGGAAGAACTTACAATTGCTGGAAATCATAACTAGATCAATTTCAAAGATACCACGCTTACGGCTGGAAATGGATGGAAATCTCACCACCACCGGATTCTTCTCCTTCTCTTAGTCGAATGGTAACGGGAACTTGGGAGAGTATCCATAAATCTGCTACCCTTTGTGGCGATGATTGTTTATGGAGGACAACTATTAGAAGCTCGGCAATATCAATGTTTACTTCTATCATTGATTCGGAGAATGTGTGGACCGGTGTTGATGGACATGGTGGTGGTGGTGATGGAGATGATGTTGACGACTAAAACACAAGGAATCTTGTAAAGAGCACACCATGGCATAAATTAAATCATCATCAAAATCTCCCAACAACCCAGAAATCAATTCTTCTTCTTTATCATTCTTCAATTTTACTAATTTTTCATTATTCCCACAAAACCACCACCAAACTAAAATCACATTCTATATTCATCATTTCCGTTTTCATCTTTTGCCGTTCAGTTCAGTTCTGTTCCATTCTTCATCTTCATCATCAGCAAGAACACCAAAATCTTGTGTCTCTATTATCTACTGTATATCACTTGAATTTTCTTCTCTTCGTCCTCGGTAATTGGGATACCCCCAAATATAGTGAACTCAACATCTTCCTCTCCAAATACCAAACTCAATCATTGGTAAAATCTTAAATCTTTGTCACGGATGAGAACATATCCTCTGAGGAGCCACGCATGTGATTAAGAAATGGGTTTTAGAATCAAGACCATGGTTAGTGATTCAAATTCAGTATCTTCTTCTTTTGAAATATTTATGTACTACCACCTCCATCAAAGTTTGAGTTCAATGCTTATCATTTTTGGATTCAAGATCATAAGAAACTAAAAAACTTGAGTACGTAACTAGCTAGCTACTGGGTTTTGGTTATGTATCTCTAAAAAAAAAAAAATCCTAACATACTAGATGTGGTGTTAATTCCAACCCGAGACATAAACAGAGACAAGGATAATCCTTCGAAAAAAGGACCCAATGTACAAATAAAATTAAGGATCTGTTTTAACCTGAAATGGATATATCTATATATCTCTGGCTTATATTGATGAGAAATGGATACCGAGGATGATGATGATGAAGTGTATGATGTTGATTCTGATGAAGGGTGTTGGGTATGGATGACCAAATTTGCATCACTTCTCAAAGTACTACTTTTGTGATTTCATTAGTAGAACTGAATTTCAATTTCTATGGTAATGTAAGACAACCTATGAATTCTGATTGGTGATTTGAAGCTCGGATGTTTACTTGATTCGAAGAATGTGTATTGATGACTAAAACAGAAGGAAACTTGTAAAGAGCACGCCATGGAATAAAATGAATTTTCCATCACCCCCACAAACCCACCACCACCGAAAACCATGAAACCAAAAACACATTCTCAATTCATCATTTTCTTCTTCTTTTTTATCCTCATTCAATTCCATTCTTATTCTTCATCAACAAGTGTTAAGAACAAAGAAGTGTGAAGGTTTCACAAAAATAGCGTGATTGGAACAAGAGAAGAAGAAACAACATTCATGTTGTGAAGAAAGAAAAAAAAAGAGAGAAGAAAACAATCACCAAGAGGTGATGAGAAAAAGAACAACAATAATAGGTTGAAACCCTATGAGTTGTCGAGAGAGTACAAAAAGTATTCTATCGAAGAAACCAAGAAACCAAGAATACAAGAAGTATTCTACGAAGGGAACCGAAATGTTCTAAAACTACGAAGATGGGACCGCAATGTCCTTAAACTACGAAGAGAGGACCGAAATTTCTTTAAACTACGAAGAGGACCGAAATGTCCTTAAACTACGAAGATGGGATCGTAGTGTCCTTAAACTACGAAGGGGACCGAGATGTCCTAAAACTAAGAAGATGGGACCGTAATGTCCTAAAACTTCCGAAGGGGACCGAGATGTCCTAAAACTATGAAGATGGGACCGAGATGTCCTAAAACTACGAAGGGGACCGAGATGTCCTAAAACTAAGAAGATGGGACCGAAATGTCCTTAAACTACGAAGGGGACCGAAATGTCCTTAAACTACGATCTGAAGATTTTTTTTTCACAAAAGTGTTGAAAAAAAAGAAGAAGAAAACTGAAGTTAAATTTCTTTTGTCCAAGATGGGCATTCGTGATCTACATGCTCCATCTTGAGGGAGGGTATTAGGAAATAATATATGAGAGTCTATATTTAGGAGATATGCACATTAAGTTGTGAGAGTTATATTAGGAAAGTGTCTATGTTTAGAGTTTGATCTTAGTTAGGAAAGTACCTTGAGTGGTCGTCAAGTTTGTGAACAATATAAATAGGCTGTTGAGCCATGAAAGTTGACACACCGAATTATTATCAATGTAGTCTTTTACGCTTCCGCGTTTATGCTCTCCTCTCTCTTGTTCCAGTCACGCACTTCTTGTTGATGAAGAAGTGTTATTGAAAATTTGTAACACTTTTTCTTTTTTTTTCACGGACTTGGAGTACAGAACCTCCTCACCCTCTCTAATCCTTTCTTCAGTCAGCATCATATCCATACTAACCCTTTCTTCTGTCGGCAACAACCAACAACCTCCTTGAGCTTAACATGAACCAAGCTACCGTAATCCCAAAGATTTATCAATTGTTCACGGCAGCAACCTTGTTTAAGTACACCGCCTTCCTTTACAATCTTGACTACCTCATTCATCTCCTGACATTCTAAATCTCGGCCCCATAAGCTTTGTTTATTCTCTTGCTTTCCTTGTTCCGCTGTGATTTTGAACATACCACCAACACAAGTTCAAACGCACCGAGTATCTCCCTGTTTTGATCATCCTTGCTTAGCCCCTGAACACTTTAAACTTGTACCAAAACTCCCGTGTCATCCTTAGCTTCTCAACTTCGAGAGTATGTCTTGATCCAATTCTTCGTACGGGCTCACGAGCTCACAACCAACTAGCTGCAAGTCCACCTTCTATCACTGACACAATGACCGACAGCAGTGTACGTTTCTTTTAGCGAAAACAGCATTGACAATCAAGATATCTTGCTTGAGAATAATACTGCCCAAACTTTCACAAATTCAATCAACAGCTCCGTTTCCTTGTTTGTCTCAACTTCTAAATCCAACCACCGTTATCCATCTCCACTGCTAACTCTGTCCATCGTCACCATTACGGGCAGTGCTTCTCGATCAACAACATCACCGGCCTTCACCTAGTTTTCTTAGACATATTGAACTCATAGACGTGATTCAATTACCAACGAACACTTCAGCAACAGCAACAAGGCTTGACAAACCTTCAACTTCTTTCTTCTTCATGTAAAGGGTAACCAAACAACGATTTTTTTTTTTAACGACTTTCTCATAAACCTTAAACGAAAACGATGAAAAACTTCTCTAACTCTCTTCCTCTCCTCTCTCTACATCTCACCTTGCTCTGATACCATGTTAAGGATCGAGCAAGAGAGAGGAGAGCATAAACGCGGAAGCGTAAAAGATTACATTGATAATAATTCGGTGTGTCAACTTTCATGGCTCAACAGCCTATTTATATTGTTCACAAACTTGACGACCACTCAAGGTACTTTCCTAACTAAGATCAAACTCTAAACATAGACACTTTCCTAATATAACTCTCACAACTTAATGTGCATATCTCCTAAATATAGACTCTCATATATTATTTCCTAATAACAAGAACACCAAAATCTCTTCAACTTGTCTCACTAATATGTATATCACTTAGAACATCTTCTCTTGAAGACCCACTTCTTTTCCTCCTCGGTGATTGGGCACCCAAGTAGTGTAGTGGGCTCAACATCTCTTAAACAACTTTGGTGAACTTGGTCTAGTAGTAGTATTCAATCTCACAATAATAAAACTTGAATCTTTCTGGTCGCATCCCTTCAAATCTCAGTGGAATTCGTATGATAAATAACTCCAATTTTGATTTACTAGCTCAACTTAAATCTCTCGAGGTTAAGTGGAAATCTTTTTTTTTTTCGATGGAGAAATTCCAAAAAGTTATCATACAACCATTACTAGAACTAGTTTTTCTTTATCATCTTCTCACTCTCTGGTCGGGACATTTTCGGTAGTAAAAACATCTGCAATCCTACACCGTCAGTCGCATCATCGTAGATTATAGTTAGTGGTGGAGGGGCCCCCCTGCTGTCTCTCTCTTTTGTATGATTGATTGAGCTTCTCTCTTTACCTTTCATGTCCGTCTCTTCAGTTAGGTTTTGCTTTCCGGTAACTTATAACCTTCTTCCCGGTAAGGTACAAGCTTTGGCCGTGTGATGTTGTTCCATTGTCCCACTTTTTTTTTTCTCCCTGATAAGCAAACATATACTGTCGCACATTGAAACCAATTCACCTTCATATTACCAACCTAATTTATTTGGGTTGAGCATAAAAACCGGAACCGCGGATTTAACCCGTATCCGTCCGCAAAATTGCGGATTTCACCCAAACCGCAAGATGTATGGACCGGACACGGATGGGATTCTCAAATCCGCACGTTTTAGCGGTTTGGGTGCGGTTGAATATTGAAAACCGCGGATTCAACCGCACCGCATTTGGGTCACTAAGCCCAGCATTGTTTGAGTGTAGCTATTTGGACTTTGGAGGGCTCAAATAGTCACAGTGGACCTATAACGTGTATAGCCTTAACATGGGCTATTCCTTCTGGACCTCGAATAGATCTGTAGACCAAGAAGCTGCTGTTGCATCGGTGATAGCCATGATTATTGATTAGTGACTCAAGCAGTGGACACTGGACAGTGAGGTGTTGGCACTTGGCATTTTGGCAGTGGTTTTTTTTTACCCATAATCCGCGGTTAATCCGCAACCGGTCTGTACAATCCGCTGATCCGCAAAGGTCAAATCCGCGGATAATTGGGCCGGTCACGGTTCAATTTTCCAAATACACAACTTTGACGGTTTGGTTGCGGGTGACCCCTAATCCGCAACCGTCCGTCTGTTGCACACCCATAGTTAAATGTGATGCTACTTACCGGTTTTATTTTGGGCCACATATGAAATATGAAAAACATATATTGATGTTTATGTGATGTCTCAAAATTAATCTACTTATTATCTAACAGATCAAACTATATTTTTTTTTCTTTCTAATAAAAACAGAATCTTTTCATTAACGGAAATACAAGATTATAGTGAATTTAAGATCGAAAATAAGAAAATAGAAAGTAACAAAAATATATTGTAAAAGTACAATACCGAAAAATCTGACAAGAGAAATAGAAGGATTATCAGAATAAGAAAAATAAAAGTGTGCATAAGATCCGATTAAATCGGAGGAAGAATGGTTTTTATCGGAAGTAAATCCCAACCATTTAGTTTATTTTTATTCTTTAGAAATATATGCTCCAAAAATAGGAGTGATTTGCTCAAATCTCTTGTAACCAGTGAAGAAGCTTCCGCCGTCAAAGAAATCACATATGAAAATGAAGATTTCGTCGTTGGAGATCATCACTATCGATCTTAATTACCAACCCAACAGTAACCAAGAACCGCCATTAAACCAAAGATAAATCTCAAAAGAACAGATAAAACCACCATAATGGTGTAGATAAATAGAAAACATATAGAAACTAAACTTAAAACTAGAAAACAAGAATTAGTGAAGAAATACGTTCAAATCCGGTCAAAAATGAACCAGGTATGAGTAGAGAAGAGTTGATGGTTTTGTTGAAAAAGAAGAATGAATGAGAGTGAAAAAAGAGAGGAGGAGTTTTTTTTTCTTTTTTTTTAAGAAAAGGATAATAGAGGTCAAATTACATAATGAGGAATTTAGGATTTAAATCGATCAGAATTAATTCAATTAAACATCAAAGTAGAAGAGGTTCAAACTTATCCCAAATCTAAAGGCTCATGGAGAAATACATATATGAACACCCTTCCTAGTTTGGGCGTAGGCCAAATTATTTGAGGCGTACTACTAAAAATCAAAAAGGTTTATTAGGAAGTAATTTCTCGAAACCCCTTAACCAACTATTCTCTTACTACCTATTTTACTCCTGATGAATTAGTGTTAATTAATCATTTTGATATTGATTAAACGTGTTAGATGTGAGATTAATTTATTTAAATCGATCTTCAAAACATCAAACAACTAAATATTTATATCTTTTTCTTTTTGAAAACACTACTCCGAATCGGTTTACGTTATTCTACGTTGATGTTTTGGTATTCAAGAAGAGAACTCATAAATCGATTAACGTGTGCATAGATAAAATCCGTCCCATAATCGGATTGTTTTTTCGTCATATATAAGTCGATTGTTCGTTTTCGAAAGAAAAAAAGTAATTCATGTTTGATATACCGAAACCTTTTGGACCTTACTTATCAAGCGTTAAAAGATGCAAGAAATGATACGGACACTGGACAACTACCTTTTATGTTTTACAAGCCTGGCGTTTTTAGGGGCCACCCCAAAGGATTTAGGGGCCATCAATTTATACCCAGCCAAAGACTCTAGTTAAGGGGTACCCTATATGATATTGAAGTTACATAAATGCCCTTCTGGTAAAACTGTATAAAAACCAAATCAAAAACAATTCTACTCATTTCAACTCTTCTTCTTCCAGTTTCATATTATCTTCCGATTGTGGAAGAAAAAAAAAATTTCCTCGTTCAACCGAAACATCGCCGCGAATCGTAAAATCAAAACATCGTTGATTCGTTTATAAAACAATGGATAAGAGAAATGAAACCCACAGACCTAGAACCAAAAATGTTGCTCGGGGTATCGATCCAAACATTGGAATTTTAGCAAGAAATAAATAAATTGTTGCTGCAAATGAAGAAGAACGCGAAGAAGAAGTACCCGGCAATGTAGTCGGTGGTGGCGATTCCGATAGTCAAACACTTCGTCAACTTCAAATGGCCCCAATTAGGTAAGAATCTATCATTTTCGGGGTTTATTTCGCTTTAATTCGTCGAATCGAGAAAAAAAATTTCTAGGGTTTTCGGTTATTTATCCAGATTCGGACGATATTCATGCTCATTTACTTCCGAATGTAGTCGTGTTCTTCATTTCTCAAGAACATCGACAGTATTCGGGAGACAGATTTGATGATTATCTGCCGAATATTGGTGGCCATATCTTCCTGGATACAAACTGCTAATAATCGGTAGTTTAATGAATTTTTTGGCTACCGAATATATTTAAGTAGACACACAGTATTCGGAAGAACACTCACTACCGAATGTATATATTGAAAAAAATCTCAAAATTTCTGATATAGGAAAAATCCCATTTTGGGGCCAGTATTTATTCGGAAGACATATAATGTTTTATACCTCCGATTGTGTAGGATAAAATTTTAGAGTTTCTGAACTCCAGTTGATGAATATTCGATTGTAAACATGTTTAGTTATATTTTGATTGTTTTTTATTCGGAAACATTTGTGTCTTCTTACTTCCGAATTTGTACATTCGGGTTATAG
This sequence comes from Papaver somniferum, assembly GCF_003573695.1. Taxonomy (NCBI): domain Eukaryota; kingdom Viridiplantae; phylum Streptophyta; class Magnoliopsida; order Ranunculales; family Papaveraceae; genus Papaver; species Papaver somniferum. Next base: position 174,443,990 of record NC_039363.1, on the reverse strand, counting down.
TTGTGCACTTTGTTTTCCGATTGTGTAGGATGAAAAATTTACAGATTCTGAACTCCAATTGATGTATATTCGGTTGCAAATATGTTTAATTAGCTTCCGATTGTTTTGTATTCGGGAACAATATGTGTCTTTTTACGTCCGAATGTGTTTATTCGGGTTATATTTCCATACTTTGTCTTCCGATTGTATAGTTTGTAAATATTGTTCCTTTCTTTGTTGTTTAGACAAAGTCGAGAAGGGAGGAAGAAAGTGACAGCTAGTGCTAGGAGGGAAAGGAGTGCCAAAGATAATTCAAGTGCTCAACAAAGCGAACAAGAACAAAGCAGTCAACAAGGAGTGCAACCAAGTGTTGAACAACAAGGCAGTGAACAAGGGGTGTGACCAAGTGTTGAACAAGCCGCTCAAAAAAGTGCAGGACCAAGTGTTGAATCAGTTGATCCAGTGCCAAGAGTAGAAGAAGAAGGACAACCAAGTGGTACCCAAAAAGCCAAAAAAGGAAAAGATGTTGTAAGGAAGGATATTGCTAAGAAAGCATCACATCTTGTCCCTCAGCACTTGAAGAAGAAGGGTATTCCATCAGGCACAATCCTTGGACTACCAGCAGATGGAGGAAAATTGCTATTTGGATACAAAGACTCATGGGCCAGAGAAATATACGAAACCGAGGTAATAAAATTACTATTTTTTATTAATGTATTGTCTATGTGTTATATCGTAATATTTGTATTAAGGATTTTTTTATGTACTTTAATAGGATCATCAAGATGCGGTCCGTCTACTCAAACCTACCGCCGCACCAACAAAAATGCTTGCGTGGCCTTTATCCGGTGAATGTGAAAGGTTCAAGACAATTGTTGCCAACTCGGGGTTAGCTAATTCCGCCGAGAATTCATTGTTGGAACATGATCGTGTGGCCATATCGGCGTTCGTGGAGAGAATGTATCCTGAGAGCGATACTTTCCATATGTCGTTTGGGGAGATGACGATTACCCCGGATGATGTTGTGCAGATTCTTAACCTTCCCGACCAAGGCACAGCTGTGAAGTTTAACTACACAAAGCAGTTAAGTTGGGCACAACTTTATTCTCTAACTAACAAGTGCTTAGGTTGGGATGAAGAGACAACAACAGCACAGCTTAGGAGGCATGCCAGTTATAGAACAAGACAGATCAACATTGCAGCTTTGATGAATATGTTCCGAGGCACCTTGGAGAAGGAAAAGAATGGAACGTTAACTGATGAGCAAGTGAACCACGCTGCCACTGCATATCTCCTCTGTGTATTGGGATGTGTCATATTCCCCAATACTTCTGGCAACCGGATCGACGCCAACCTTATACAACTTTTGGATCCTCTCCATGAAGTCGGTGACTATTCTTGGGGCACGGCATGCCTAGCATTCTTGATGGAAGAGTTGAGAAAGGCTTCGAGGCTAGGAACCTGCCAAGTTGCCGGGAACGTGGCTCTATTGCAGGTTTTTTCTTTAACTCTATAAATCACTCTATAGTTATTCGGTAGACAATACATATGATGCATATTCATAACTCCAAAGGACGTATATTCGGTAGGAATTGATCCATCTTATTTTCCGAATGTTTGTTATTCGGTGGCTAGGTACTTAGTTTTATTTCCGATTATATATAATCGGAAATATGTTTTTGATATTACTACCGAATATACAGGCCAGAAAAACTAGAGGTTACTGAACTCCAAATGACGCATATTCGGTAGGACATGATCCATCTAATTTTCCGAATGTTTGTTATTCGGTGGCTAGGTACTTAGTTTTATTTCCGATTATATATAATCGGAAAGATGTGTTTGATATTACTACCGAATATACAGGCCAGAAAAACTATAGGTTAATGAACTCCAAATGACGCATATTCGGTAGGAAATGATCCATATATATTTCCGAATGTTTGGTATTCGATGGATAGCTACTCAGTTTTATATCCGATTATATATAATCGGAAATTATGGTTGGAAATTACTACCGAATATACACAATCTATTTACTAAACCTTGGTTTCTTATGTATATAGGCATGGATCTATGACCACTTCCTATCCTGAAGTTGGCCGGAGAGAACCCGTGGTGGTGCAAAGTTACTCCTAGAGGAACAAAGTATATATTTGAAGACAACCGTTCTAGGACAAAGGAGCAGCAGTTGATTCGCATGAGGGAGATTTTGGACCAATTGAAGGGCGGAGATCCCATGCCAGCTAAGAAGATCAAAGAGGCTAGAGATCTAGTTGATAATATGGATAACGAAGATTATGTTGTTCAGTTTGGGGAGAAAGTAACGAAGAGGCATCCGCCCAAGGTGGCAGTATCAAATACGGGTAAAAGAACTCGATCTTCATCGAGCGCTGAAGCTACTCCAACTGAAGCTGCTCCAACTGAAGGTGCTCAAACCCGTGGTCGTGCAGGACTAGGAGGTAGTCACGGTCGTAAAGTAAAGAAGAGCTGATAAATGACAATGATTTTTGTTGTACATTCGGAAATTTGTTTGGGTAGCTAAGTTAGACAAGTTCAAATGACAATGATTTGTGTGGTATATTCGTAACTTCTGGTAACTAATTTAACTTCTGATTATTTCAAAGACAAAATTTGAAAAGTATAAGTTTTTCCAAATTCTGATTTTTGGGCCATCGTTCATTCGGAACTTTACAAAAAAATTATCCTCTGAATATTACAAGTTCAAAACAAACCACGCCATGGATCCAGGTGGTTCCAAGGGTCAATATTGAAGGTTAGACAGCCCATATTCGGATGTTTTGGCATCCGATTATTTCAAAGACAAAATTTGAAAAGTATAAGTTTTTCCAAATTCTGATTTTTGGGCCATAGTTCATTCGGAGCTTTACAAAAAAATTATCCTCCGAATATTACAAGTTCAAAACAAACCACGCCATGGCTCCAGGTGGTTCCAAGGGCCAATATTGAAGGTTAGACAGCCCATAATCGGAAGTTTTGGTAACTAATTTAACTTCCGATTATTTCAAAGACAAAATTTGAAAAGTATAAGTTTTTCCAAATTCTGATTTTTGGGCCATCGTACATTCGGAACTTTACAAAAAAATTATCCTCCGAATATTACAAGTTCAAAACAACCACGCCATGGCTCCAGGTGGTTCCAAGGGCCAATATTGAAGGTTAGACATCCCATAATCGGAAGTTTTGGTAACTAATTTAACTTCCGATTATTTCAAAGACAAAATTTGAAAAGTATAAGTTTTTCCAAATTCTGATTTTTGGGCCATCGTACATTCAGAACTTTACAAAAAAATTATCCTCCGAATATTACAAGTTCAAAACAAACCACGCCATGGCTCCAGGTGGTTCCAAGGGCCAATATTGAAGGTTAGACAGCCCATAATCGGAAGTTTTGGTAACTAATTTAACTTCCGATTATTTCAAAGACAAAATTTGAAAAGTATAAGTTTTTCCAAATTCTGATTTTTGGGCCATCGTACATTCAGAACTTTACAAAAAAATTATCCTCCGAATATTACAAGTTCAAAACAAACCACGCCATGGCTCCAGGTGGTTCCAAGGGCCAATATTGAAGGTTAGACAGCCCATATTCGGAAGTTTTGGTAACTAATTTAACTTTCGATTATTTCAAAGACAAAATTTGAAAAGTATAAGTTTTTCCAAATTCTGATTTTTGGGCCATCGTACATTCGGAACTTTACAAAAAACCTATCCTCCGAATATTACAAGTTCAAAACAAACCACGCCATGGCTCCAGGTGGTTCCAAGGGTCAATATTGAAGGTTAGACAGCCCATATTCGGAAGTTTTGGTAACTAATTTAACTTCCGATTATTTCAAAGACAAAATTTGAAAAGTATAAGTTTTTCCAAATTCTGATTTTTGGGCCATCGTACATTCAGAACTTTACAAAAAAATTATCCTCCGAATATTACAAGTTCAAAACAAACCACGCCATGGCTCCAAGTGGTTCCAAGGGCCAATATTGAAGGTTAGACAGCCCATATTCGGAAGTTTTGGTAACTAATTTAACTTCCGATTATTTCAAAGACAAAATTTGAAAAGTATAAGTTTTTCCAAATTCTGATTTTTGGGCCATCGTACATTCGGAACTTTACAAAAAAATTATCCTTCGAATATTACAAGTTCAAAACAAACCACGCCATGGCTCCAGGTGGTTCCAAGGGCCAATATTGAAGGTTAGACAGCCCATAATCGGAAGTTTTGGTAACTAATTTAACTTCCGATTATTTCAAAGACAAAATTTGAAAAGTATAAGTTTTTCCAAATTCTGATTTTTGGGTCATCGTTCATTCAGAACTTTACAAAAAAATTATCCTCTGAATATTACAAGTTCAAAACAAACCACGCCATGGCTCCATATGGTTCCAAGGGCCAATATTGAAGGTTAGACAGCCCATAATCGGAAGTTTTGGTAACTAATTTAACTTTCGATTATTTCAAAGACAAAATTTGAAAAGTATAAGTTTTTCCAAATTCTGATTTTTGGGCGATCATACATTCGGAACTTTACAAAAAAATTATCCTCCGAATATTACAAGTTCAAAACAAACCATAATCGGAAGGTTTAGTTTTTATTACCCTTTCGATTATTCTATGTAAAAAAACTGTTTCCTGGAACCAAACAACACCATAATCGGAAAGAAAGTTGACTCATAACATAACCGAATATTACAATCGGTAGGTTGTTTAACAAAATAATCTACCGATTTCGTATAATCGGCTAGTTTTTATATTAATAATACTCCGATTACATCCATTACATAAAGTTCAAACGGCCTTAACCTTACAATTTCGTCAAAAGCACCTAAATCCATACTCCTAATTGACCATAAAAGTATTAAAACAGATCATAACTTCCAGTGACCATAGAAATTGTCCCTCTTGATTTTGTAGCATCCTTCATGTTCAAATCGTTTCCCGTAGAGGTCCACATACCGGCGATCCGCAAGATTTCTCTGAAATTACGAATGAGTAACAAGTTAGTACTAACTTTTGTTAATGTGAGTTGGAGTTACAGAGATACTTACTCGTTTTTCATACGTCCACCAAGGAAAAGCGTTCCTAACAAACCGTTCCTCATCTTCAAGTTTGTCAATCTCCTTATCGAGCGCATTCTTTCTCATCTTAATGTCATTGGATGATCTTCGAATTCGATTACCATCTAAGGCCTCAAATACCATTAAGATACGGTTCCATATCTGCTCTTCGGATTCCGATTTGTGGAGCTTGTGAACACGATCATGAGCAGTTACCACAACCCACGCTCTATAAATAGCACAATCTTCTTCTTCGGCAAAAGAAATATCCATGTTTTTTGTTATGAAAATTAAAACTGAAGAGAGGAAAGAGTTTGGTGCAATTGGGGTGATAGATATGAGTTTCTTCATATAGGTTTAGGGTCCAACGGCTCTTTTTGTTTTTCCCAAAAACTCCAACGGCTAATTTGACGAAAGTTGAATGTGGAGAAACCAATAATCGATAGGTATTGTATTTAGCATATCTAGCGATTATGGTAGCTTTCAAAATTTGAATTTGGGGCAACTTATAATCGGTAGGTATTGTATTTAGCATATCTTCCGATTATAGCAGCCTTCACCTTCTTCTCTATAACTCTAACAACTCACAAATGAAAAAGAAATGGAAAAAATGAAACAGAAATCATTCTAATACTGCACCGACTACAATCGGAAGTCTGGGTAATACTTTGGCTTCCGATTGCAATCGGAGGATAACAATGTTATCATATCCTCCGAATATATAAGGGTAATTTCGCCATTACAAATTACGCGAGATAAGGGCTGACTACATTTTCCCTTAGGGTGACCTTTTTTGTTTTATTGTTGGCCCCTAAATCCTTTCGAGTGGACCCTAAAAACGCCGGGCTTACAAGAGGCCTCGATACTGTGAAATTCACGGAACTGGTTACTAGAGAGTAGGATCATTACGTCAATCATCAACTATTTTCCACCTTCAATGTACGCGTGGCGAAACATAAATAAAAATCGGAGTGGGTTAAATCTCTATTAGTTCACGAAATCAGAGTGGTTTAGATCTCTATTGGTTCAAGAATTTATGCACCTAGCTGGCTAGCTTGCCAAGATCCAGTTTTCATATGTAACACTAAAACACAGTTACCTAAAACAAGAAATGGAAGAAAAAATACACAGCACAACCTGCAAATCCAAAGTGTACAGAAAAAACACAGCACAAGCTTAAGTTTTGACCCGTGATAACCCAGATCAAAGGTACACTACTTTCGTGTGTTTGCTTTCACATATGCACGGAAGAACGTATTTCGGGATAGAGGACTTGGCATACAACAGTCAACCAAGGTGAGAAAAATAGTGAAAGGAAGAAGAATATCAGAACCAGGCAACTAGCAGTAAGCATGAAGTGTTTTGGTAACTTAGAATATATATACTTTTGGGCATTGACCCAGAAGACATTGAAGGTTATAGATCTACATGAATGAGAGACTAATTTCATTATGGTTACTGACTTGAATACCATCACCTAATGTATTTAGTGTGACTTAAGCCGGAGAAAATTCTCCATGCATGTTGCTTCCGTACCAACTACAGAGCGTAAACATTGGAGAGACTGATATGGCATCAATAAACATGACTTTACTATTGTTGTAGAACTATAAAAGATTGGAGGATTCAAGCATGCACATAGACTTTAGTGATAAAAAAAAAAAAAAAAAAAACTCAAATTCTACGTAGGAAGATGTATTTTTGTAGACACTGTCAAAACTCACTTCATTACCTGATGTATTTAAGGTTCTAACATTTGGAACAGAATCACAAATTAAGTGTTCTTGAAGAATAAAATTGATGATACCAACTAATAATAGCATATTCACAGTTTTCTCTCTTTTTACTACTTTCGACAGCAGTAGTAGAGTTTAGTGAAACTAAGCTTTCATAATAATTCACTGCTCCTACCACCTTAAAAACACATATTTTTGTTTTTCCAGCAGTTTCATGCTTCAGGTCGTACAAAAATACGGTCCTCGTAATTCGGTCCTTGAATGGGCTCTCACTATTCTTTAACGACCCGATAAAATTCATCGAGGCTGTTTGTAACGGCCGAATGATGTAAAGTTTAGTCCAAGATTGTGAAACTCCATGATCTTGCATTGCCCATACTTCTAATTTTTTTTCTTCATTACGACCATATATACAGAGGCACCGTTTCAACAGTCCAAGCATACCGCGGCCCCTTGGTCGCCCCATTGGTAGTTGCATTTCTTCGAATCTCTCTTCACTAATTTTAAATGAGACCATCACCTCCGTTGCTAACCAATAAAGAGCTCCATTAAACAGCACCCCAGATTTACTTGATTTAACGGTTAACCACATACTTGTTGATTGGTTGCAAGCTTTTCCGTGAGTTTGATTTTAAAGAATAAACTTACCAACTTGTAGTCGTCCATCTTGGAGTCATAACCAAAACCATGTGAACCATAGCAGCCATCTTGTGATATGGGTAGCATCTTGTATTCCTTTGTGGCTGGGTTCCACAAAAAGAATAAGTGCAACTTACCATTCCAGCCATATATCAAGCCATTACATGAATTCCACACTTCAATCTCACGATTTGAAGATTTGTATGGAAAATCCATTTCAACAACAACAGCAGCATCAGTTTTATCCAGTGATGGTAATAATGAATTGTAACTTGCGGAATAAAATCTATACCCGTTCTGACTTTCAATCACTAGACGATCGTAGTTTCTTTGGGTAGAAAGATTAAGGTGGTTTTTGACAAAACTTGGGTTGAAAATTATTTGATACCAAACACACTTACATACAAACGTTGATTTTACTGCTACCCTTAAAAGGATCTCGACATGGATGTCTTCTGGAATACTTGACATCGCTCCAAACTCCTGGCAGGACGAAAAATTACGCTTTATTCACAATTGTTTAAAAAAACTTGAAATATACAAATTGCAATTAGGAAGCTATACGTTGTCGTGAAGTGTATATAATATGGGGTCACCCGCGGCTGTTAATATATATAGATCTCGTTCGAGTTAAATAAGGAAAGCTGTAAAATAAAGGAAAGATGTTGTATTTACATCGGGTTAGTAATTCATAATCTTTTTTGACGTACAGTGTCGGGCGGGCCGTAACCGCCATTACTTGACTTTGAGTCTCTGACATGACATATAGGCTATAGCCACAAAAAGATTGAGCCCGACAGTGATAGGTTTATTATTGCATCGTAAGAGTCTAGAGCTTAACGTTTGATCATATACTCCCGCATTTGATCAGAATGGACTTATTTATCTCAATTCTCAAGCGTTAGAGACTTGGTAGTCCCTCACCAGGTAGACTACTTGGTTAGAATCAACCGTTCTTCCTTGATTGTTCTACATTCTAACATATAAGCTCGATCAGTTTCGAACTGGCACCATGTTTTACATTCTAATATGTCATAAAAATTGAAGTTTTATGTTTTTTTTTTTCTTTTTGTTTTTTTTATGGGTTAGTACAGTGGTTAGTTGTGGTCCCTAAATACTACTAATAATTACAAGGTCCAGGATCTGAACCCTTACTTTGAGGGAGCATAAAAACCATCAGACCACTTGTTAGAAGTATCTACCAATGATAACAATCCATAGCAATTAAAACAATATCTATCCATTATGCCAAAAAATTAGTAACAAAATGGAAACTACGACATATAATCGGCAGATAAAAGAAAATTAAAATTGTAAGAAGGAAAAATTAAATAAATTAAATCAAATCAATTAAGAGGAAGGATTCCATCACACTTTTATTATCACATTATCTCACACGTTGGATGTTATTTTTGTAAATAAAAACCAAACCGCAACGAATTTGAAGCTAATATTTTGAGGATATGTTCTTACCAAGTTTTACATGACTACCAAAACTGAGCACATTCTAAACTATAAAACCTCACAATCTACCTGTCTGAATTTCGACGACCAGAAATCCTTTGATTTTTAACGGCTCATTTTCAAAATAGTAGATGGTGGTGTTATACGTCTCGGAATATACTCATTTTCGGTAGGAACGTAGAACGTTGCAATAACAACATATCCCCAAGATATTAGCTTGAAATCCGCCACGTTTGGTTTTATTTGCGAAAATGACATCCAACGTGTGAGATCGTGTGATAATAAAAGTGTGGGAATCCCTCCTCATCAAATAATATACAAACGTTAATTTAAAAAAGAAAATAGTTTAAGGTTTAAAGGGTATAAACGTAAATTAAACTGGTAATGATATCTTAACACATTTACAATTTTAAAACACCCGGTATCATTTGCCCTTATAAATGGAATAAAATTAGCAGTCCAAAATTTCTTTGGGTACTCTTATCTTGTATACGGGTATACAAGATAAGATTCATTATAAAATAATTTTCTATATTTATTTTAGTGTTTTTATCGGAACTGGTGTAATCAGCATAAATTAAACCAAATTGTTTTATTTCCATTACAGTAGAACCTCAGTAAATTAATACTCGCTAAAATAATAAAATTTCTTAATCCCTTATTGGGCACATAGTGCTAAAATAATAATTTCGACAATATAATAATATGATATGTCCCACGTATTATTTAAATTAATAATTATATTAATAAGAAAATTGAATTTTTTTTTATACATATCAAATTTTAAGGAAATATGAATCAGTAGTAGTTGCGTGTTTTTATTTGAAGTTCAAATCTTCTTTTTTTATACCTAATTGTATTTCATCCCTAATTACGGTTATTGATCGATCAACAATTTACAGGGTCCGGAACACGGAACTCATAACTTTGACGCATGGTTTAGACACAAAAATTGAGCCGTCCATCACACTTCATCTAACGGATATCGAAGTTTAATGAGGTGGCATCTGTTTAGCCAAAATAAACTACACGGCTCCAATTAAGACGAGTCAAATCCAAATATATTTCTGCCCGCGCTTCTCGGAAGAAATCTTTTAGTCGTTTTCTTCCTTAGTTCTTTCATTACAGTGATAGACTGATAGTTGTTGACAAAAATTCATTTATTGCGTCTTATTCAACTCAAAAAATCTATTGCAAAGCAAATATAGCCAATACCAGATGAATTGTTTACTGAAATGGTTACTAAATCATGCCGGTTCAAAACAATTACAATTCTGCCAGTTCAAATTATTTATGAATTCCAGTTTTAGACCCAATAAGGTAATCAAGATCAAAAATATGGCTCAACTAATTTCTACTAAATTAAGGAATCTAAGAACCAATATGCCAACTATAATACATGAAATTAAGAAATGAAATTAAGAAAGATCATCCTCTAGACATTTCATAGTCTGAATTCATAACAACAAATAAAATTAATAACAATTTTGGTGAAGAGTTGCTTATAACAATTCTCGATGTACAAGCAGCATCAAAAATGTGCAATGAATGAAAAAAATAAATTTTGCATACTCAAATGAAGAAGATAAAGCGGAAGAACGACCATCACCTTGTTGAAACTAGTTGTATTTAGACGGTACATACAAAATTTAGCCAAATTAAAGTTTTGAAAACACAAAGATCTGACTTGTGTTAGTATTTAGTCACCCGAATTACTTGCTGCAATCACGAAAATTCCAATAAAGCAGCCGATGGTAGACTTGCACTTCTAAATCGTGAATGAATTTCAGATCTTCGAGCTACATCACACTATATTGATACATTCAGGGTTTGAAAGAGTTACAAATACACGAAGAAGATGAACAACGGTAGAAGAACAAAACATGGGTAGAGAATATCCATGTTTTAATCGGCTTGGATGGAGCCGTATAGCTTATTTAAATGTCACCTCATTAAATTTCAACGGCCGTTAGATGAAGTGTGATGGACGATTCAGTTTATGTGTCTAAATCATGTGTCAAAGTTATGAGTCCCATGATCCGGACTCCAATTTAAATTGTTTAATTACGTTTATTGACCAACAATTTCCAATGGATGAATATCTAATTTTGTGTACAATAGTAGAATATTAGGAATTCCAAATCATTCAAACTAAATGAGTCACAATTTTATTAACGTTATCAATAGTAAATATTCTCTAAATTAATATATTATTAATTTATCCTTAAAATAATATATTATCAATTTTTATTGATAATTTAATATCTTTTTTAAAATAAAAAGGTAAAATTCAGATTTTAGTGGTCCCAAAACTATTAAATTATATAGATTTAATTGTACTATCCTCGAGGGTTTATAGGAAAATGGATTTTTTTTAATAGGAAAAATAATTTTATTGAGTGTTTAAATCATAACATCTAACTCTTCTCTAACAAGAGTTTTAAACCAACTGGGAAAAGAGGAAAACATACTTGAGTTTGTTCTAGTTGCTCTGAATTTTTTGGCCAGACAATTAGCAACCTCATTCGACTCTCTACGCACATATGTGCACTTCCAAGACTGAAAATTCATTAATAGAGTTTTACAATCACTGATAATATTATTATTTGTCCATTTTACAGAGCCAGTGGCCCCACTAATAGCTTTCACCACATTTGAGTTGTCTCCTTCCAAGTGCAGGCATTGAACATTATCTCCTTGCGCTATTTTTATTCCTTCCAATGCAGAAAGAGCTTCCGCCTGCTCCTCATCTCGGGCAATCCCAGCTGCTGCAACTGCACCTCCACATGACCTTGTTGCAGAGAACGTAGTCAGACCAATACCCATATGTTTATTTTCCTTGACATATGAACCATCAAAATTAATTTTAACAAATCCTTCTTCTGGCAGTTGCCAATGTGATCTATCTCTACCTGTAATAGTATTAGGAGAAACAGATCTAAGATTCCGAGAATTACTTACCCAGTCAGAGATATCTCTATTGATGAGACTCACAGTGTTCACAATATTAACACTTGCATTCTCAAAACCACGGCACATCTAAGTTTTCAAATGTGCCATGGAGTAAAACTGTCAATTCTGATGCATGTAGAGATCGTTGAACTGCCATTGTTATTACTGTTTAACCAACCATATAGCAAATCATTAATCTGTTTACCATTAACTAGGCCTGCATAATTAGGATCAACAACTGTCTACAGATTTCTAGAAACTGGACAATCAAATAACAAATGGTTAACAGTTTCAGCACAAGAATCACACAAAGGACAAGTATTAGTCACATTAGAAGCATATCTAGCTAATTTGCTTCTAACAACCAGACAGTTTTGAACACATTTCCACACAAAATGCTTGATTTTCTGTGGAATGTCCATTCTCCAAAACTTTTTCCAAGGAAAAACAACAATCTCATTACTATAAAGATCATCCATAATGGCTTTGTAAGCTGTTTTTACACTAAATAGACCATTATAAGAAGGTTTCCATCTTAAAATGTCCTTACCCTCATCTGGAATTCTTATTTCACAGATATCCTTGACAGTATCATCATCAAATAACAACTTTAACATATCCACATTCCACTTACCTTCATCATGCAAGATAAGCCCTGGTCAACAGTTTTCAGATTTGCGAAGAAAAAGTAGAGTCAAGCAGTTCAATTCTATTTGGCACCCATCTATCTTTACAAATCTGAATAGATTTACCATCTCCCACCTCCCAACAATAATGTTTCCTAATGAAATCCAATCCTCTCCAAACCGCTCTCCAAACCCAAGAAATTTGTTCTTCTCTAACAGCATGAAGAGGGATAATATCTGCGAAGTACTTATGCTCAAAAATCTTAACCCATAGGGTATCAGGTTCAGTCAAAACTCCCCAAGGAAGTTTTGCTAGCAGGGCAGTGTTGAGATACTCATTTTTCTTATGTTCAAGCCTCCTAGAACTATTGGTTTAATGACATTATCCCAATTTCTAAGAGTAATACCTCTAGTGTTTCCTTTTTTGTTCCAAAAGAACCTTCTCTGGATACCATCTATCTTATCAGTCAACTGTTTAGGCATAGGAAAAACATCTAAGTGATGGGATGCTAAAGGACCCTAACTTAGACTGAATAAGAATTGTCCTACCAGATTGATTGACATATTTACCTTTCCAATTAAATAAATTCCTATCAAAAGTCTCAAATAGGTGACTGAAAGTTTCCATTTTGTTTCTATGTATAAGAAGAGGCACACCTAGGTATTTATCTTGTAATCCTAACTTCTTAATGTTCTAAATGTTCACTATCTGGGATTTAGTTGATGGATCAGTTTTAGAGCTGAAGGCAATACCTGACTTCTCAAAATTTATGGCTTGTCCTGAGAACTTACTGAACATATTAAGCATCTCATTCAGATTCTTAGCACCTTTCACATTGGCTCTAGCAAAAACCAACAAATCATCAGCAAAAAATAGATGGCTCATTGAGGGAGCATCTTTAGTCACTTTTATCCCGTGTATATCATTTCTAGACTCAGCCTTAATAAGCATTTTGGATAAGACATCCATACATATTATAAAGAGATAAGGTGACAAGGGGTCCCTCTATCTGAGACCCTTGTAGGATAATAAACCTCACTTGGAGAACCATTCAAGAGTATTGATGTTGACACAGTTGTCAAACATTGCTCAATCAACCTGCACCAATGTTCCTGGAAACCCAAATTTTTCAATATATCAATGATAAAATGACATTCAATCCTGTCAAAAGCCTTAGACATGTCTAACTTAATTGCCATCCGACTTGACTTGTTTCTATTTCTTTCTCATAGTATCTACCATTTCATGAGCTATCAATATATTATTAGTGATTTTCCTAGAAGAAAGAAATGCAGCTTGATAGGGACTAATAAACTTATCCATAACAGTCTTGAGCCTATTAGCTAAGATTTTGGAGATAATTTTATAGCTTACATTACTTAAACTTATGGGCCTGAAATCAGAAGCAGTTTTTGGTGAGTTATTCTTTGGGATAAGGGACACAAAGTTATGGTTCATTTGCTTAAGCAAATATCCTGAACTAAAGAAACTTTTGACCATAGAGACAGTGTCATTACCAACAGTATCCCACATATGTTGGTAGAAACCAGGTGGATAACCATCTGGGCCAGGACTAATACATGGCTTCATTTTTCACACAGTATTTTTAATTTCCTCATCAGTAGGTATGCTAATAAGAAAATCATTTTCAGTATCAGAGATACAAGGTTGAAGCACATCTAAGAAAGAAGAATCACTAGGAGGATTAATAGTTCTACTAATTTTTCCTAAAATGGTCTCTAAGCTCAGAGGCAATCATATTTCTATCAGTGAACCAAACACCAATATTGCTTTGCCCCGAGTTCTTTTTTTCCTAAACTTGACTTTATCATGGAAATACTTGGTATTTTTGTCATCAAATTTTAAGATATTTTCTTTGGCTCTTTGCATATAGTAATCCTGTTTGACATTATACCAATACTTAAGAGATTCTTCTAAACTAGCAAGATTCTCAGCAGCATCCCCACTATTCCTATTTTGGCTTATAGTTTCTATTTGTTTTTGAATATCATTAATTTGACTCTGAAAATTACCAAAAAAATTCCTATTCCATTGAATCAAAGCAAGCTTCACATTTTTCAGACACTTAACATATTTAAAAGCATTGGACCCTTGCACATCAGTAAACCAATTTTCAGCTATCACCTCCTTACAAGAACTATTACTCAACCAATATCGATTGAATCTATGAGGTTTCCTGGTAGGATTATCATCCCTACATCTTACAATGAGAATGGGCACATGGTCACTACCAATATTGGTCAAATGATACACAATTGCATTAGGAAAATAATTTAGCCAATTTATATTAGCCAAGGCCCTATCAAGTCTTTCAAGAATGAGAGCATCTCCACTCCTATGATTTCTCCAGGTATATGGACTTCCTATGTAGTTCATATCACTAAGGTCAAGTTGTTCTAGCCTCCATTTAACTTCATCTGACTGACTTTGAGAGATCCGGTTGCCACCAACTTTCTCTCCCTGTCTAGTAATAAAGTTTAAGTCACCTATTATGACCCAAGGACAATTGTATCTCGAATAAAGATTATCTAAGTAATTCCATTGATTAACCCAACCTTCATCAGTCATAACACCATACATTACAATTTAACAACGTGTGACCTTTTCTAGAATCCATATTAACCAACAAAGAGATAAAAAAATTATTCGTATCAACTAGATCTATATGGATGCTATCTTTCCACAAAAGATTAAGACCACCTGACAAACCTATGGGATTGACATAGAGATAGTTCATGTAATTATACCTATATGTAAACTTGGTTATCTTCTCATTCATTGTCTTTGTTTCAGACAAGAAAATTATATCTGGGTCATTGGAGTTAATCAATTCTCCTAAATGTTGTCTAGTATGCTTATTTTCAAAACCTTGGACATTCCAAGCTAACGCTTTCATATTATGGACACTGTTGCTACAATCTTAAGATCAAAATTAATTTTTGGAAAGTTCCAATATGGACACGGTTGCTAACAATCTTAAGATCAAAATTAATTTTTGGAAAGTTCCAATTAGCCAACCCACAATTACCCCAACAAAATAGAGTTTTTGAGCTTCCCCTATTTACTTTTATTCTACCCTGAGCAAAATTTTGAAAAACCCTAAAATCCCCAAAATTGCCATTAAGAAATAAAACCAATTTATAATCTAAGACAATTCGTAGCCTCGAAGAATAGTAACCGCAAAACAAAAATTGATACTTCGAAGAAGAAATTAAAGATGAGTTAAAGAAATCGCAAACCTGATCCGCAGTACTCATTTGTGATTCAACAGTGGGGAGATGGTTAGGGTTGTCAACTCTGCCTCAATTTTCCACATCTACCATAGTCAGATCATTTCCATCTGAGATTACATCACCTTGATCATATTAACAGACTCTAACATTCATATCTGCGCCATGAAGGAGTTGACGATTTTGGTTGCTGGTCTGAGTATTTTTCTTCAATTCCCCCGTCCCTAGTACTTTTATTTTTCTTCGGGTCGGGTCCAGTTTCCTCCGGATCATCTAGTCCATTAGCAGTTTGGTTCAGACCACCAGCATCATTTCCACTTTCCTCATTCAGACCAATTTCTGCGACCTTATGTGCATGTTGTGCATAGAAATCCTCAAATTGTTCTTCTGTCATGCGATATATGAAAATATTCCAGGAAATCTCTTCACATTGTTCCGTATATGTTCTAACACAAAACAATGAGGGCAGATGGTTCTTGGTTGCTTCTCATAATGGTACTTAATCCAAACTTTTTGCTTAGCAACATTCAGCAACCACACACAACGTTTAAGTGGTTTACGTAAATCCACCTCAATTTTCGCAGTGATTACCCTTCCTTGGACTACAAATCCTGGCTTTGAATCTTCATCGATCATGACTCCAATATCGTTACACATCTTATCAATTATACCTCTATCAATATGCTCTAGCGCAAGCCCCGTCATTAGCACCAACTCCCCAACACCTCAGTGGTTGTCATCGTGATCAACCACCCAGTAGGTCTGGGATCAAGCCTTGGTACCCTCATCATCATCATCCAGACTTGATGTGTAATCCTTTAGAGGTATCAAGGCATCGTATTTCTTCAGTACCATCAGGTAAGACTTAATAAGCCATGGTACTTTTTTCGATACAGCTTCTACATCCTCCATATTCTGAAACTTAAACACATAGAGGTTGCGTCCCATTGTGTTTGTTTCTACCTTCCTGAATCTCCTCCATATGCTGGTAATCTCTTTTTGCACTTCTTGATATTCCACTTCAGCAGGTGTGATGATTTTCCCTATAAGAAAATTTTTCCATTGGTTTGCCGCTTCATCAACTTCATCAAACTGCTTCTTAGATTCCTAGTGCTATCTAAATTGATATTGGATTCCCTCATCTTTCTTGTGAGTGCTGCCAAGCGAAGTTGATAACTCTGAGACATTTTCCTCTCTTGTTTCTTAAGATTGTTTTGAGATTGTTTTGAGAATGAACCCAGACTTTCTTTGCTTTTATAGACTTGTGTATACAATTAGGGTTTCTCATCCCATAACTGTCATATCCAGAAATAGTTTTCCTTCGTCGACCAAATCTACGCTTATCCCCAGTGATTTTCGCAATTATTCCCGGTTCTTCATTAGGCAATTGGAATTCAAAATTTTTTGAAATTTTGTTGAACGCTTCTTTCTTCAGTGATTTTATAGAATTACCCTCACAAACCAGAGAGTTACAAGAGAGAGTAAGGATGTAATACCATCTTCTTGAGATCTCTGAATCTTGACCACGCTTAAGAGCTTGATGAATGGTAGCAAAACCTACTGCTTTGTGTGTTACAATTTCTGAGGTGAACAAAATGGATTTAACCTCTTTTATTATCATGGACCCAAGATGTTCTAGTAAACAAAAACTCTAGCTGGTCATTAATAAGTCACGTCCCCACATTTTAGGTCCGATAGACGGCTAAATTTTAGCTGATAATCCTTAACTATCTTAACTTAATTTATCATCCAGTGGTTTTCTTTTCCTCCTTTGTGTTTTTTTTTTCTAAGTTATTTCCCTCGTCCAAATTAGTGATTAGCATACGAGAGTTTGGAAAATTACAGTAAAATAAGGAAAATCTAAATACAAAAATTCCATCAAAAAATCTATAACCAATGGAACATAAGAAATTCACGTCATCTACACTGGTGATATCGTACACGGGGTCCATTGCAAGATCGAGATTAACATGTCCCGACTCCACAGACCATACGGGTTCATCTACTCCACAGAGATGATTCTTACCAATGAAGTGCTAATTAGCGGGTTCGGCAGGAAATTTTTAAGTGATTCGTGAAGAACGGTGGTCTCCACAAAGATGATTAATTACTGCAAGTATAAGAGTAGTAAAGGAATAGATATTTTGTGATTATTATGTTTTTATTCTACCGAAATGTTTTTATAAAACCAACTGAAAGATTATAAAATCAATAGAAAAAAATACAGCTCTTTAATGTTATCCTATATACAGGTATATAAGATAAGAGGAATTTCTATTAGACTAAGAGAAGAAAAGAAATGCCAGATATTCAATTTTGTGAGCTCGGTAAAATAATTATCTCACTGTTTTTAGATTTTGACCCACTGTTTCTTTTTTGGAACAAAATTTCCTCTAGCATCACGCCCTATGTGATTATGCCCGTTTATATATACCAATTTTTTTAAATGCTCTCCGTTTATTTATTTACGTGTATATCAAAGGAGAAAAAAAAAAGGAAAACAAAAGGGTAAAGTTGGAGCAAAAATGCTTTGTGCCCCGCCCGTATTCCCCCAACTCTCCCCCACTCTCCCATAGCCACACAAATACCCACCCCTGTTTTCCCCCGGCCCACTCTCTTTAAATCAATGGTGAAAACTAATGACACCTAGTGGGGGAGTAATGCGGGGGTCTGTAGCAGTTTCGAAGCGGGAGATATAGAAATCCAAATCTAAACAGTGTATTGCTCAGAGAGATGGAGAGTACAGAGCGTTAAAGACAACAGAGAAAAGTAAAAAAGGAAACGAGTGGAAGTTTGAACCTTTTTCTACCGGGAGGGGACTTTACTCTCATACACCTTCCTTTTGGATTTATTAAAGGGAAGAGTGAGCTCGTTTTGTTGGGAACAATGGTAAATTCACAGGTGGGAAAGACGGTAGAAGCTTCTTTTTATTTTTGATGATCATCTCATCATCCAAAGGAACACAAGTTTTATTGATTATCATCATTAATTAATGTACTGTTCTTTATTTTGTTGGGCCACAACGTCTTTGGCAACAACAAGTTTAGATCCACCGTGATGATAATCCTGTGATTTCCACCCCGACACACAAAAATTGGTGGGCCATAAAAAATAAAAACCCTATCCACCCTTTTCCTTCTGATGGGTTTCCGGGACTGTGTGTGTCGGTGAATTTTCGGTGTAGAATTCACGGTGTGTAGCATCGTTGCTTTGGGAAACGATTTTAATTCAAGCGGGTAAAAACGGAATTCAAATTATGTTTGAATGCCCAAGACAATTTTTTATTACATTTCTTGATTCTTATATCCCAAGATAAAAGTGTTTAAAAACCTGGCTTGTTTGGGGTATACCCAGATTAATTGGGGTATACCCAATTTTAAAGGACTCTTTTTAAGGGTTTTAAGGGGGCTCCTAATGGGTTTCCCATTATAATTCTAATTACCCTAAATCAGTTTTCATTCTCTTCATTTCATCTTCTTCTATTCTTCTTCTCCTCCTCAAACACATTACCGGCTCCTTTAGCTCAACCACCGAAACTCGTCGATTAATTCGTTAAAATCGTCGATTCGAAAACTCCGATTAATATTCATCAATGGATCCACCACGGTGGAAGGGAAATCGTATGAAAGAAGCTAATCGAAAACCCAATGAGTATAATCCTGGAATTGCAAGTTTGGTTCAAAAGAAAGTGAAGAAAAAAACGGTCGAAGAAGAAGAAGTAGAAGCCGATCAAACGGAAGAAATGGTGCGATTAAGAAAGTAAGCGCCTACTTAAACTCACTCCAGTACTTTAACTTCATGTTTGCATGTCAAATTAGATCAGAAAAATCAAATTTGTGAATTTGCAGTTATTTGGCCAGCAGGGTATTATGTTATCGATCCTGCCGACATTTCATATTTAGTGCTGGCCGGCAAGCTATTAGGTAGAAGAACTTGACGGCTGTTTAGTATATGTAACTGCTACTAGCAGGGTCGGCAAGTTATTCAACCTATGACCCTGCCGGCGTCAGTTTTTTTTTAAGCCGGGTTGGTTATATATTTTTACCTTGCCGGCTATATTTCATTTCTTTTTGTCTCCTGATGCCTTGAATTTTAAAAGTCGGAATGATATTTGTATAAAACCACGCCGGCTGTTTGTAAGCCGGCAATGTATGGGTAATGGACCTTGTCGACTGGTTTTGTGTAAAATCCTTGTACCTACTGTGTTCATATTTGTTATTAGCCGGCATGTTATGTGAATAATACCCTGCCGGCCGCTGTTCAGCCGACATGCATTATTTAGTCGATCCTTCCGACTTTTGTGTAGCCGACGGGGTTATATTTGTCGACCCTGCCGACTAATGTATTGGTTTCTTTATCGTTCTTGTTCAGATTGCAAAAGGCAAAGAAGAAAGCTTTTAGCCCTCCTTCAAGACCTCCTCGTGTTGGTGAAAAACTCTTGACTTCAACACGTCGAGGGGCATACGTTGTGCCGGGAACGCTTTTGATCCGTGTACCGAATGAACCACCATCGGAACCCAGTGATTCAGACGAGACTCCAGATGAAGACCAATCAATTCCATCTGGTAGAAGAGGTGATGATGATGATGTTGATGAAAGCACTCCGGCTGCTGGAGGAGGTAATGATGATGATGATGATGATGATGGTGATCAAGAAATGCCTAATGTTGGAGGAGGTGATGATGATGGTAATGGAGATAAAGATAAGGAAATCGAAGAAGAAATTATTGAAGAGGCAGTGGAATAAGAAGAAGAAGAAGGCGATGGAGAACAAACTCTAGCTATTGTTCAACAAACCGAAGCTTCAACTTCAACTGAAACCGGAAAGAAGAAGAGGGTGATCACTAAACCAGCTAATTCCCACATGCCTCCCCCTTACTTGATGATTACACTGAAAAAAGGTGAGCTTCCAAGGGGGGCCCCCAAGAGATGGTGGAAATGTTATTTTTGGATACAAAGACCCATGGACATGTACGATCCATAATACTATCGTGAGTAATCTCAATCCGTCTTTGTTCTTTATCCATAAGGGGAAATTAGGCTCAGGCCCAACCCATGGATAACCCATAATATGAGGCCCTTAATTAAAAAAAATTTAAATCTAGGCCCCGAGTTTTTAAAAGACCTTGATACCCTTATGCATATTGTCAAGCCCATAATTAAATAAAATTTAAATCTAGGCCCAAAGTTATTAAATCTAGGCCCGAAATTATTAAAATACAGTGTGAAGGTGTAAACAGAAGTTACACATGCATATGGCATGTGTAACCAGAAGTTACACATCCTTATGATATGTGTAATGCAAAGTTACACTTGTATATATATGCAAATAAATAGACATCAAAAAAAAAACACAAAAAAAAAGTTATTACTTTAATATTCATTTACAATAATTTCTTAGCATGTGTAACTAGAAGTTACACACGCATCTGTTTAGTGTAATTGAGAGTTATATATGTGTCTATCTAGTGTAACTGAGAGTTACACATGCATCTGACTTGTGTATTCAGCGTCAACTCCAGTTCCAGCGAGACCATTACCACGTTTAAGCAATTAGCTTTTATGAAGTTATCTAAAACCTGAAATATAACAACAAGCAATCAGTATTTATACGATTAAAATGAACAGTACATAAAACAATGTATATTTCAGTTTCACAAGCATCTGACTAGTGTAGCTAGCGGTTACACATGCATCTGAATTGTGTAACTGAGAGTTACACATGCATATAACATGTGTAACTAGGAGATACACATTCATCTGGCTAGTGTAGCTAGCAGTTACACATGCATATGACTAGTGTAACTAGGAGTTACACATACATATTGATATGTGTACCCAAAATCAGTATGTGTAAGTAAAAGTTACACATCTAATTAACATGTGTAACTTGCAGATACACATGCATCTGAATTATGTAACTAGGAGTTACACATGCATCTGACTTAGATATGTCAACATAAAATCAGCAAATCCATCTCTAAATGAATAACACTAGCAAAAACGAGAGGTGACTATCAAGCAATTACCAGTCATAAAATAATACAGTTAACCTTGCAAGTGAATGAGAAGCTCTTAATTAAGATATCACTGCTTCAGCAGAAAGACGTTGTTAGCATTGTATTAACAGAAAGACGTTTTACAGCGCTAGTCTAGATGTACCTAAGCCATTTTCATATTATCGATGACGAAGGACATTTTAAGCAACAGAAAGTAAAGCTTCAGACAGTAATTATACTGACAGAATAATACAAACACCTGGGAACCTTGTGCTAGCACATTAATATCGCAAAAAATGATCACACAACTGATTCAGCAGGATATAGATATGAACCCAGGAAAACAAAATGCATGTGTAATCAGTAGTTACACATGTAAACAATAGTTACACATGCATATTAGCATAAGTTACACATACAATCATCATGTGTAACTAGAAATTACACATCTAATTATTATGTGTAACTATAAGTATAACCTGCATCTAATTAGTCTAATCTGCATCCACTACTACTCCCTACTACTAGGACTTGATGTTCTTTTCTCAATTTCATAAATATAACCACTATAACATATCCCATCAAATTAGCATGTGTAACTATAAGTTACATATGCATATCCCATCAAATTAGCATGTGTAACTATAAGTTACACATCTAATTTGCATGTGTAACTAGTAGATACACATTTATTTGGCTTGTGTACCTAGAAGTTACATATTTAATTAGCATGTGTAACTACTAGTTACACATCCATAGTCTGCCAATGCTAGTTAAACGTGCAAATTATCATGCATATGGCTTGTGTGATGTGCAGTTAAACATGCATCCTAATTGTGTAATTAGGAGTTACACAAGCATATAAAATGTGTAACCAGAAGTTACACATATAAATAACATATAACCAAAATTTTCCTTTCACATAAAAAATGCTAATATCAATACAGTTAGACCATGAATAGCTGATAATACCACAAAATAACTAAGTGAAGGAAACATAATCAATCAAAAATATAACCATACCTTATGTAATCTGACCCGAGCAAGTGATTCCTTGATAGAATTTTCCATTATTGTTAGATCCTCTATATTGTTTACCTTATTTGGATCCTTCCAACAGCCGAAACAGTGCAGCCGACCGCAAACTTAATCATATAATTATCCAAATTTTGAATTTGTATAGCAAGCTGCAACAAGTAAGCAGTGTTGGCTGACACAAATGGATAATTTTATAGTTCAAGAAGGCAGAGGGCCCTACATTCATTTAAACATCAGTTTGGGGGCTAGTGCAATGAGGTAAGTGAAATTCAAATAATTAAGTACATGACCGCTAATACAAACAACAACCAAATAATTGAGATGAGAAATATTTATGGAGTGGCACCTCAGTCTATTACGCATTTCCGATAGTTGAGCTTGCAAGAGTCTCGACTGATTTGTCAGCACCTGTCAGTATTACATTTACTTATGACAACATGGAGTACATATTGAATTCCATAAAATAAAATAAAAATGAATGATATAGTTACTGTCATTCGTGAGGCATACCTCAACAGCTTGAGTACTGCAAAAATGGACCCTTCTCTCTTGTTTTCCTATTAAAAGGGTGATATCTGGTTTTTGGTCTGGTAAAGAAAAAATGGTGAATGGTGTTAAAAAAGACACTTGATGGTAAGTCTACAGAGCGTCTCTCGACAATGCTTAAAGTCATACATACCTTGTGCCAAAAAACTCTTGTATATTTACGTCATGGTCCAATTTCTTAAATGTGTTCTTTAGTGCCTGTCAAGGATGCTTAGAGTTCAATCACCGAAACACGTACGGCAAGTCAAAGTTATAAGAATCATAAAATCAGGAGGAAATATTAATACATCATGAGGAATTAGTTTACCTCAAGGCTCTCAAGCTTCTTGTTCCAACAAAATGTAAATGATTGAAGCTGTTATTGTGGCTTGAGTTCATTTTATTAATTTAAGACTAAACAAATCCAATCCAATAACTCATGGCAAAACAATTGCAGGAATAACACTTGCATAGAGACTCAACAAGAATCAGATGAGCTTGAAATAGTGAAGAAGAGCTCATTCATACCTTTTCTCACACATACGATGTGTACTGTCTTTGTTAATGGATAAACAACTTTTCCAGTAATTTTTGAGCCTCTCTGAGGTTCCTACAGTTCCACTGCATCTGAAAATTAAATCATTTAATTCTTAAAAACGCATTGGGACTGACAATTGCATTCCAATGCGAAGAAGCAAACATAAATGAAAAAAATGTGCATCTGAAGTATTTGTGCAGATATTTATGAATCAAGACAGATACAAACTCTAAGACGTTTAGACCCATCAGCTTTCTTTTGATTAGCCAGCAGCATTTTCTCCACCTCCATAACTTTACAAGTCTCCACCCCACCAGTAAAGTCATCACCTCCTCCATATGTGTACAATTCCCAACCACCATCATCACGTTGCCACCTCCACAACTATGCACCACCACCATCGCCATGGCCACTTCCACTGTAGATGTACCTCCTGCAAACCCCAAGTGTATGATTGTGAGACACTTGTGAGGAAATGATACCAATAATACTGACACATAATAATGAATTAGTAACCATGGTAGAAAAATGATTAGGTAGGACCTTGATATGCTTCTTTAAGTCATGGACGTACTCATCTTGATTTATACTCCAAATCTGCATTGGAAAAATAAATAGAAAACGAATCATGAAATTCCGTGACTAGAAAAGGCTAAAGAAATGTGAGAACATATTTATACTATAAACATTGATCAAGGAAATAAGGAAAACAGGGCTGTGTGAAATCTGATAAGGAGCTAAATCCTGAATGACAATTAAATTATTAATCAATCCCAGCAAAAGATACTCGTGTTTATGGAGCATCTGCAATCAAGAAATAACTAAATTAGCTTTACACATAGTAGTACTCATCAAATTCAATTATTTGGGAACTTCTGTGCGAGTGACACCGGCTGTTTCTTCCTCATACTGGTAAGGTATTTCCTGGCCTTGTCATTGCAGACCTACACATAGAACACAAACCTATTGACATCAGAATCATCTCTAAGAAAATAATACAACTCAAACAGTAAGATAAGAGAAAAAAATAAACAATATCATACCTGAAAATAGTATCCAACAAGGGCGTACCAATCAGGTCAATCATCAAATCCAACTGGTGAACAACATTTTTACCAGGCAACAGAGGTTTCCCTGTTAACTATGTTGTAAAAGGCGAGCGCCTGGAGCGCCTAGGTGCCAAAGGCGCCCTAAGCATAGGACCAGCGCCCGAGAAATCCATCTCTACACTACATTCCATGCCAGCGCTTTAGGCTAGCGAGTTAGGCGCTTTTAGCGCCTTATGGAAATGTTAGGCGCTAGCCTAAGCGCCGAAGGCGTGATATTCGACCAAAATTCTTCATTAATGATCATAATGACTATTATTTTCCAATCAAAATCAATGTCAACGATTAAATCATGAAAACATTATAAACGGGAATGATGCGATTAAGTTTTCTTCGACAATTACAGCTAGCATACATAATATGGAAACTTCAATAACTTCCTTAATCAATATTATTCTCCAATCACCACGAACAATGATCAAAATATATGGTAAGAATTTTAGACTTAGGAATAACCACGATTGATGTAATCTTGTGTCAGTTGAGTATTCAATAACTAACGTGAATCGATACATTGAATGTTGAAGTAGACAAAGGCTGCACCTCTTTCAATGCTGCAAGTGCAACAGCAAATCGATCAGAAAGAGAAAATCCAAAAAAAAAGAGCTTCCAAGTCAAAGTGTAATAGGATGTTAAAAAGTTCACGGAGTCTGATGGACCGGGAACCCTGTGCTTCAACACGTTAAGTCCAACATAGTACTAGTTCTGATCGAGCAGCAGCATCTTCATTAAATGCCAAGGTTTTTGATGGTGAGGCGTCACAAGCAAAAGCTGTTTTTTGTATGACAATTACAGATGAGGACGAGCCATCAATCTTTGACCCACCCTGGATTTCATGGTCAGCAGGTCTGCTCAATCATTCCCTGCAACAATTCCACATCCAACACAAAACACAATCATAAAATCATTCAAACACAACAAAACACGGTATAAAGTTCTAGTTTAAGCAACACCTGTATTAGTTTAAACCTACTAAGAATCATTTCAAAGATTCGTAACACCAAAAAATTGAAATCAAGCCTAAAATTAGATCGGAATTAAGAGAAAACTTAATATTACACATGTAGTCAATCAATTGAACCACAAATCCTTTACGAATATTGCCATTGAACACTTTCTCATTCAACTGAGTTGCTAAAACAGCATATTGAGACGAAACTGAGTCAGAAACAAGTAATTGAAGCCGATCTTGTGATTTACCAGTAGATTTTCTATCTAAATACTCGAACTAGAGGTTTTAAGTTTGAATCGCCTCTAAGAATAGCAGAAATCGCATTATGAGTTAATTTCAGAGACATTTCACTGAATTTTTATAGGTTTTGGATTACGAAATGGATGAATCTAAGCTTAAAATGATGATAAATCGATGAATAATTTCGAAATATAAGATTACGGAGATGAAATCGATGAAAAAAATGAAGATCGGTGAAATTTGGAGACGACGAAGAAGTTTTCTAGGGTTTTTCCGCCGGAGCTGAAAGAGAAAATGAAAGGAGAAGAGAGAGAGAAAAAGAACAGATAAATGAAAATATCTACTGAGATTCCTCTTGTATATATAGTAAAGGGTAGTGTTGTCATTATTAAAATTCATAATAATTAATTATGGGCCAGATCTGAAAAAAATTTGATTTTTTGGGCCTACCAGTATCATTTTTTTCTAAAATATGGAGTTGATAGTGAAGGATCCATTTTGTGGGGTTTCTATATATTGAACCCATATAATAGGGGGTTCTAGTATTTTTCACTATCCATAATACAACGTCACACGGCCACGAATTGTACCTTGCGGTAAAAAGGTTATGATTGACCGGAAAACAAACACACCGGACGACGGACAGGAGAGGTAAAGAGAGAGACTCAATCAATCATACAGAAGAGAGAGACAGAGGGCGACCCACCACCAATACCTAAGAGCTACGATGATGCGACTAATCGTGTAGGAGGGCAGGTGTTTTTACTACCGAAAATGTCCCGGCCATAGGTGAGCGAGTGAGAAGATGATAAAGAAAAACTAGTACTAGTAATTGTATGATAAGATTGAATTTTAGAATCCGAAAATCTCCTTCTATCCAAAGATTTTTGGTTTCGAACTCCTTGATTTCCATGTATAATATCCAAAGAAGAAAGCTCTGAGGTCGGCAACTCATTGATTTTTGGCCATGGAAGCTGCTTCCTGTTAGTTTCTGCTTCATTGTTGCCTCGACGACCAATCTCTAAATGATCTAGCTCACTCAAACACCCAAACTCAGCTGGAATTTCTCCATCCAATAAATTCCCGGCATGATGAATGTAACATGTTTGAGACAAGTAACTTGTAATGGAAGTGGATCAGACAGAACAGAGTATACTCTGTTTCCACCTCTATCTCTAGGAGTACTACTTAATTCTTGCTTCTTTCTTGAAATCTCTTTCATCCTCGGAGGAGAAGGAAATTCATTCATTTTCCAAACAACTTCATTCTTTCTATCTAAAATCTCTCTTTCAAAGACATATGAAAGGGGAGCAGTGAAATTATTACTGTATGTTAAAGATTTCAACTTTGAAAGGGAAAACATCGAGAGATTTAAGTTGAGCTAGTAAATCAAAATTGGAGTTACTTATCAATTTCCACTGAGATTTGAAAGGGATGCAACCAGAAAGATTCAATTTTATTACTGTGACATTGAGTACTACTACTAGACCAAGGTCACCAAAGTTGTTTAGAAGATGTTGAGTTCACTACACTACTTGGGTGTCCCAAATCGCCGAGGAGGAGAAAAAGTGGGTCTTTAAAAGAAGATGATTTAAGTGATATATACTACATATTGGTGAGACAAGTTGAAGAGGTGTTGGTGTTCTTGCTGATGAAGAAGAAGAATGAATATGAATTCAACGAGAATAAAAAAGAAGAAGAAAATGATGAATTGAGAATGTTTTTTTGGTTTCATGGTTTTCGGTGGTGGTGGGTCTTTGATTTATGCCATGGTGTGCTCTTTACAAGCTTCCTATTAGTCATCAATACACAGTCTCCGAATCAAGTGAACATCCGAGCTTCAAATCACCAAACGGAATTCACAGACTTCTACCGCTTCTTGGTTGTCTTATATCACCAGAGAAATCGAAATTCAGTACTACTAGTGAAATGACAAAAGTAGTACTCCCACAAGTAGTACTCTGAGAAGTGATTGGTCATCCATACCCAACACCCTTCATCAGAATCAACATCATACACTCTATCATCATCATCCTCCCTATCCATTTATCATCAGTTGCTAATTTAGCTAACTCATCATTAACACCATAACTAGTATTTTAAGAATTTTTTTACAGATGCATAACCAAAACCCAGTAGCTAGCTAGTTACTCAAGTTTTTTAGTTTCTTATGATCTTGAATCCAAAAATGACAAGCAGTGAACTCAAACTTAGATGGAGGTGGTAGTACACAACTCTTTCAAAAGAAGAAGATACTGAAATTTGAATCACTAAATGTGGTCTTGAAACTGAAACCCATTTCTTATTCTCAAACTTTTAACTGAAACAAACCATCATCAAGGATTAGTACTAGTCTAAAAGTTGAGATGAGATTACTACATCACCAGAACAAAGTCTTCTGCCATTTTCTTTTTGACAGAGAGAGAGACTAATTGTGGTGGTTTATGTGTTTGTTTACTGTTTTTAAGGGCATTTTGTGGGAGGGGGTAGAGGAAAAGTTTGGGATTTGGGGAGGAAGATGTTGAGTTCACTATACTTGGGTGTCTCAATCACCGAGGAGAAAGAGAAGATTTAGAGAGACGAGATTTTGGTGTTCTTGCTGATGAAGAAGAAGAAGAAGAAGAAGAATGGAGCTGAAATGAATAAGAAAAAGATGAAAATGGAAATGATGAATAGAGAATTGTGTTATTAGTTTCATGTTTGCGGTGGTGGTGGGTTTCTGGGGATGATGAAAAATTCATCCAGAGTAAATTGAAGAATGATAATTAAGAAGAACAATCATCTGATGAAGATGAGACCAGAGAAAGGGTTTCATGAGATTTTATCCGCTAACAGTGACCGGCTTGATCCTGAATCAATCAAGAGTGAGTACTTGTGATGATTACGACCAAGAAGGTAATCAATCATCTGATGAAGATGAGATGCAAAGAGTGAGTAATTTTATAAATGAAGTCGAACAAGTAGGAACAATGGGAATGAATGATATGAAAATAGTTATTTCAGAGTGGTTGATTACATCTGGTTATGGTAAATCTCGATTGTTGATGAAGAAGCATGAAGAGTAAAATGCTAAAAAGAATTACTTCTCCAGTCTAGAAAAAGATTCTAGTGATGTATCGCCAACGCCCATCCAGTAGATCAGAGGTCTCAACTTGAAAGGGAAATAGGCATGTTTTGTAGGGACTGGCTGAATTACCAACGGGATCCATCTATTAAGTATTTGGATATTTATTTGAACGATGAGTGTGATAAATATATGGAGAAGGTTTACGAATCCGAAGTTTATGTATAAGTTCAGAAACTAATTAAGACATTTGATGAGAAATCGGTTGAAAACCTCAAACACTTCATTGACATGTTGCCAGTGACAAAGGAAGTGTTCAACTATGGGATGAATTGGGAGTTGGTTGAAAAGGTGAGTGCGGCTTCTATTCTTTTTGTCGTGGTCTTTCTTTTTGTATTCGAGTTATGCATCTATCCTTTCCTCGTTAAGTAGTTCTCTTTCTTTTTCTTCCCCTATTATCCTGAATATGTTTTGGTTTACCCTGTACTTCACCTACAGTATGAGCTGCTTGAGAAAATGAGGCCATGGATTTCAAATATTGCAAGAACCTCAACAGATGAAGAGGCAGCGGACATTGTTTCTCAAATTCTGGAGTATATGAAATATCATGATTCTGTGTCGTCAATTCATAAAAAAATTATGTCCTTTGGATTGGTCAGTGAGGGTGAATCTGAAAGATTATTCCGTAACACGTGGGAAAAGCTTTTCTTTGAGATCAGTAAGCTTGAGGAAGGCATGTCCTTGGATCCAATAGCCTTCCATAAATGAATCTTTCAATTATTTTCCTCTCTCTATCCAGTGCCATTTTTTCTATATTCCCAAATTTGGTTTATTATAGTCGACGGAAAGAAGCCTTTGGGTGTCGAGGATTTCAATGAGACACCTAAAACGGATGAGGAGGTGCGCTTGCTTGAGATAAATTGGGCTGTTTTTGACCAGGTGAGAGTGAGACTCATTCATTTGCTTGATTTCAATATATATTCTGTTTCACTAGCTTGTTTTATGCATCCTGTTTTTCTTGCATCCAATCATCACGATTCGAAACAGCAAGAATTTATTGTTTCTTCTTCCTTTTACAAGTTATTGCCTGAAAGACTTGCATCAAGTTGATCCTTCAGAATGAAACCATATGTCGACTCAGGCTGTTCTCTTGCAAACTCGGTCTGAATTTGCATATGACTATTTTATTTTTGTTTGTTTTCTTACCTGATATGGATATTCACATGTTTTCTTTTATTACGACCTTCGCTTTCCCCCTTTACAGCATGAGGTGCATGAGAAAATGAGATTTTGGATAACAAACAAGGTCATGGAGCTTCTTAAGACAGAAAAGGCCAATGTAGTTGAACAGGTCGTAGACTGCATCAGAAAACAAAACCTTCCTTCCCAAATGCTGGAGCTGCTTGAACTCTCATTGATTCATTGGATGTTCATACTGAAACTGAAAAGGTTGTGCGAATTCTATGGAGGACGCTTCTCATACTAGTACAAATATTAGAGATAGGCAGAGATGATCAAGGCATGATGACATTCCTTAATCTTTGTTTCCTTCTTATCTTTTTTTAACCCTCTGATGGTTTGCCGTTCTTTCACGTTGATGTGGTTTGTCTATCAGACAGAATTGTGGTTTAAAAGGGGTTTCTTCAATTCTTCTATTTACATCTTACTTGAATCTTTTATTCATCTCTAAAGCATTCATTTTATCCGCTGCGGAGTTCCATAAATCCATATCGAACGCGGAAGGGAAGAAGCATATGCCCTCTGTCAACAACTTGGGTCAGCCAGATCCAGTCTGGAATGGTGATTAGAGCAGTGATCGTGTCAAAAATGTGATTAAAAGGAATAGGTGCTACAGTTATCCTTCATTTTGGCGCCAGAAAAAAATGCTCGACTTTGAGACCTCTGTGAAGCTAGATTAGGGAATTCAATTCCGAGTGATATAGAGACGTTATCCTCTTACGAGGTTGATTGGGCTGTGTCTGACAAGGTGAGACTTAGAGCAAATTTCTCCATTTCCTTGGGTATTCTAGTATATGTAATACTTGAAAGTATTTGATGACATTTCACATTGCTGGCTTCTGGACTTTGCTAACAGGAGGAGTTGCATAGCCAATTGAGACCATGGATTTTCCGTGAGATTATGGAGTTTGTGAGGCTGGAAGAAGCAGGTAATCCTGTTGTTGACTCTATTGATGCTAATGCAAAAGATGTTTTGGAGCTCGTCAAGCCTAGTTTGGGTGAAAAATCTGCAATTTTTGTGCTGAACTTGTGGATGAAAATTATCTTTGGAATCCAGTTAGCAGGGACGACAGGTATTACTTCGACTTGAGAATCCCTTTTATGTTTCTTTCCCGTCTGCAGTCTGTCCTTTCTTCCAACCTATGTTTATTTTAGAATGTAAGGTTTGTTTGTGTCCTAGTGCTGAATCTGCGTCCAGTTGGCCATTTCAATGTATAGTTCTACTCATGTTTTTCATATCTGTGTCTGTATGTACCAGTACTTGATCCCTTTCTGGATATTGACAGAGAGAGGTCAGCCAGAGAAATGGTGAAAATTTCACAGTATGGTGACAGGTTTAGTCGAAACCGTCATTTTATGATGGTTGCATTCGACTATGAGAACCTTCGCAAGCTCAAACAGATCAGTGAAACAATGCCGAAAACGAAGGCAGAGCTTCTCTTATGAGATAAAGTGGGATGTTTACGAAAAGGTGAGCTTAAAATGGACGTGATAATAATACCCTGATGCTACATGGTGAAGTTTAGGATGTTTGTGTGGTTTGCGTTCTTCACTTGCTAGTACTTGTTGACTTTGGTGACAGCATGGACTGCAGAAGCACATGCATGCAGGGATATGGATAGAGATTCTGGAGCTCAGTAGGCAGAAACAAGAAGCTATGCTGGTCGATGAACAAATCATGTGGAGCATCTTCGAGTATCATGTTTCAGCATCACAGAGGGAGTTCACTGCACAGGGAAAAGCTATTCACGTGTTTAAACAAATCATTTCGAGACTTAACAAGGATCGTGCTCACCCATCTGAAATGGAGGAGTATCTTGGAACCATATTGGGCAGTGGGTGTGAGAAATTTGTGATGAAGATGTGGTATTCTATTATCTGCGGTATCAGATTCGCTGAAGCCCGCCTTGAAAGGAAGTGCAAACAGCGACAGGGGAGTATGATGCTACTACCAGTGGAGGGTGAATACGAAGTCGTAGAACTTTGATGGATTTCCTTTGCTCTTTTAAGTATCAGAGTCTTATCTAAAGGAATCCCATCACTATTATGCTTTCTTTTGACTAACTTTCTTTTATTCTTTGTGTGGTGTAAAGGAATCCTTCATGGTGGTTATTAAACACACCAAGTATGTTCCTAATGGTATCGCTCTATTGACTACCGCTCCTAGAAGTCATTCTCAAATTTTGTTCCCAGCCTAACTTTTTTGGTCATGTCCACAGTAGGATGCGGTGTTGCAGTGCAGTGCACAACAGTGAAAAAAAATGGGTTAAAAAGTCTGCCCTGGATGCAGTGAAGTGCATAAGAGCGCGAAAGTTGGGTTGAAATGTCTTCCGAATTGGAACGGACCTAAAGAAGAGACATGAAAAAGAAAGAAAGAAATGCACCACTGATGTGGCAGAAATGTGAATGACAAACCGGAGGAGTAACAAAAAAAAAGAGACAGGACTTCCTACAACCAAGGCTCTTGGAGTTGCTTAAAAGGTGTGTGCAAAAACGAGACAAGTAGGTGAAGAATGGTTCAAACACCAAAGAAAACCGAGATTTTATTGAAAAACCTTCCAGTAACTTTAATATTCATTTAGAGTGACAATGCTCACGTATATGATGAATGATTCTTTGTCTCTCCAAAATTTCACACTTTCCTGTTTACCTAATAAATGGTAATGTACAGTTGCAAGAATCATGAATCCACATCATTCATCAGGTTGCAGGCTTGGCTTCTGATTCTTTCTTTAAGAAAGTCCAAGCCAGCAATGCAGCCCCTACTGCAGGTTCCACCTGAGAAACAATTACTGAACTTTTAAACCGGAAGTAGCATTCGGTCATTAGATAAACAGACAAATAGATAAATGGAAAATGCAAGCACCCTCCGCAGCTGAACAGATGAAAGGGATCATCTCAGCCCGAATCATGGGTTATGGTGTTCATGCATCATTCTGCGAGCATGACTTGCGTAATCAACCTTTAGCTTCTTCACTGTTAAAAAAGGCTCCAAATACAGCACACTTATGGTTTCTTGTCTTACTGATGCAAAGTTTAGACGCGAAACAGCAAACTAGGGAATTCCTTGAACGCAAACTAAAACTAATTGTATCATTCTCCTCTGTGCAGCACATGTGCATGCTATCTACCATATTTTCCATACAGGCAAGTATTTATATTTGATAAGTTTCAAATGAACCCTAAATATAAAAAATGGAAACTCATGTGAGGAATCAGATTTAGATAGTAAGCTAACCTTGGGTCTAACTGGATGAACCCCGGGATAGCTCTCGCAGATGCGTTTAATAACTTCGTTCCCTATATCCCATCTCTTATTAGCTTCAAGCACACCACCAACCATAACGAGAGGGAATGGATCCATTCCATCTGCAAATAATACTCAATTTATTACATGACAGAATACAGTGATACTTCCTAACATACACACTATTTTTCTTACTATCAATAGGACAGTTCCTCAAGCTCTTTTAGATTATTTTCCCACACAAAGATATATGAAACTGAGAAAACTTAAGGACTAATATAGAAAATTTTATTTTTTCTTTAGTTCCCAAAATATCAACAAATGGTCTTTTAAGAGGATCAATCTGGCAAAAGCTAAGGTTTACATAGAAGCTAACACGATCACAATGCAAAATTCCCATGCTATAGATAAGTTTCAGCTAGAATGCACCAAAAAATCTACTTGCGATAGGAACGCCCTCAGTGTTCATTTTCTTATCTTCATGCCGATCAATGTGAAGCAGAAAAGACGCACCAGGAACATCCTGATAGGTGTAAAAACTTTCTGGGAAAAAAATTGGGTGTACTTTTGGTTGTTTCTTAAGTGTAAAGAAGGCCAAAAATGGATCAAACTACATTTCAGTAATGCAAATAATACCCTCAAAACTCTGTAAAATAGTTTATTTCTACTTCAATAAGCACACACCTTCTCCACACAACCCAAGTCGACGCACAACTGCTTTCACGCTTTCCGCTAAATCTTTGACCGAGTCATGTAAGATTTGGTTAGCTACTTGATCTCCTGCTTCTGCACAGGATACTACCAGTGGAACAAGTGCAGCAATGCGAGCCCATGATGGATCCGCATAAGTCCACCTATTGATCACCATAAAGAACCTCAAGATCTTATTCAAATGCATGCAATTTGAGCAGCTTAAGTAGAGGGATAACAGCAACACATGAACTTACGGATTCAACAGAAGAAGTCTTTTACATTACTATTTCATTTGACCAATAAGGAAAGACTACTGAAAAGACACAGGTAGATCTACGAGATTTAAGGAAAGACTAGGAAGCAATCATGCTTTGGAGAATATAATAAGGTAATGAACCAAAATGCAATGGTTCCATTTCTGTCTGGAGACCAAGCAACACTATGCTCTTCACTAGTTTATTAATGTAATTAGGATAACCCAACATGGGTACTGTACCCTTATTTTTGGTATTTTTAGGAAAACTCTGAAGAGACTTTATTAACAAGGAGTGAGTTCTGTATCCATGATAGTCTCGCAAACACAGCCCGAAAACTACATATGCCGTATATCCATGCTGATATACTGGTTACCTCTTCTTTTTTTTTGACAACAAACTACTGAGCTTAAGCCAGGTCATGATATAGCCTGAACCTATTGGATACTATATGCAGTTACTTACTGACACCAATGAACGGGTATCTAAAGCCCTGTTTGGAAAAGCGAAGTTAAGACGTAGCTTAAGTGATCTATGGCTTAGATCAGGAGCCAGGAGGTATTGCAACTCAAACAGGAGTTTGTAGAAACAAGCTCACAAAATGTTATTTTGCTAGACTCTTAAGTCTTCTATTTGAAACTACAATATAATACGCAAATAAAAGTTACAGAATTTTACAGCAATCATTATCCTCATGGATAAAGTGATGCCACATGCACTTGGGTTTTACCAGTTTTACCGGCCATCCAACCTGTAGAACACCTCATGGATAGTGGATATTCCGGAATCCAATAAATATACAGTTGCAATGACCAAAAACACTGATATTTTGAAAATTAACGTGAAGTTCCTTAAACATCTCTGCCTTCTTTGAACTATCATGCTTTAAGCCCAATACAGTTGAACCTCAGAACTACCCTTAAGATCCTTCAAAAGGAGTTTTCAACTGTAACCAACCCAAAGATGTGGGTAGTCTAAAGGAACAAGATAGATCATATACTATACTTTCTTCAAAGAATACATTGAAACTGTAGCAGCAATCAGGCAGTAATTAATCATCATAACTTAAGCTGCCAAAGAAGCATACCCGATAAGTTCATCTGGAGAAGAGAGGTTCAGTATGTCAAGAATACTGGATGTAAGTGCTGTTTGCGGGCCGCGGCCATCATGGGCTCTCACCACTGCCGTCAATGCTTGTGCAGCAATTCCATAGCCACTGTTGGTGGGTAAGAATCATTAAGGTTCCAACATATCTCAAATATATCTAACTTTAGTGCAAGCAGGGAGAGAGGGAGAAGACTGAATTTTCATGACCATCAAGGAAATTCTAGCCTCCTGTCAGTTGAGTTGAAGAAACAAACCATATAGTGTAAGAGATAGTGGAAACAATTATAATAGAAAAGCATCAACCTGATTCAACCACAACTCGCTCAACGCGCTAAGTTTGAATGTGGAGTTTCTAGATGCTGGAGTCAAGCTTTTAGGACTATTTACGAACCACCAAGGCTAGTATTAGGGTTCTATATTCGCTTAGGGTTCCATATTCGCAATGGAAATGTCTATCATTGATGCGCATCAAAATAGTACTCTTACTTATCATGGATTAGGTGAACTATGTAAGCACATCTAAACTAACAGGACGCAAAGTTCCCCCGGCTCTTCCAGAAGCTTTTGAAACTTTTACATACATGCAGGGATAACAAAGCTAGAGTTAAGTACCTTCCCCAATCACCTAGAACAGGTCCAGCACCAGCAGCTCGAGCCTCCCTTCCATCTTCTGTGAACCCATAAGATATGGTCCCTGTACCAGCTATTAGAACACATCCATGAAGTTTCCCCATTGTCCCACTAGCCAAAGCTGCCACAGCATCATTTTGAACAAATAGTTTTACATGCTTTGGAAATATGTCCCTGAGATGGAAGACAATTTGCAGGCTTCAAGCGTTAGAGATGACAACTTAGGGAAACACGAATCAAAATCAAAGGTATGGCCGTTGATTGCTCATGTGCTCACTAGACAGCAAACTACATTATTGCAGAAGCAGAAATAAAAATGAAAGGTTTAGCTGAACCATTCACATGCAACTGCAAGTTTTTTTATTCATAGATGAAACTGTACCGGTTGAAAAAGAAGGGAAAGAGATGTTGATGACAGAAACCTTCCAGGGGTTATGTAGCTTTGCCAAGATGATATGAAGAAAATAAAATTTAAAATTACGGTGGATGTTTAATTACTTAAGATGTGTATGAATAACCGAATCATTGTGATCACATATCCTGTTATAATTACGAGGCCAAATGTTGGAATTGTGAACATATCTCCAACCAAACATAATTACGTTACACACATTAAGTTGATAGTGATAGAATTTCATCTCTTTAATCATCATAGCTTAAACTTGAAGATGATAATAAACCATACATTCTGTTGAATCAGAAATATCTCTAGTATTAACGTAACATCATACTCAGTTAAGTCTCCACGTTCTCCAGCTCAACAATATCACGAAACATCACCACAAAGATGATATAGGTAGATAACTTATAAGGTTTGACTTGGACTCTTACTTCTATTTCCTCATGCTTGAATGAAGGGTAAAACTGATTCTCTCACTATTACAAGAGGCTAGAAGAAAGTCTTTCTCTCTAACCTTTCCATCATGGTTTAGAGAGACACCTTCTTCTTCTTTTCTCATAATCGACAGAGAGAGACACCTCATGTAAATGGGTTTCCCCTGCATCATCATGGCTGCATGGGACAGCTCACAAGTTATCTTTAACTTATCTAGCATTAACCTTAAGCTGGTCTTTAGTGCGTGATTAAACCATAAACACATTATTACAAATTACTATAGATCAGATTTAACTTAATTTAATAAAAGATTAGCTTAGACTACTTCTGATTTATTGTGGAAACCATACAATGCTAACTGACAGCGGTTTCATTTGTGAGAAAGCCAAATACTACCCACAGGAAAGACTATGTTAACCATTGTTCTTAGAGCAGCATATGGTGCAAATTCAAACTCTATAGTCAGCAAGCTAGCAGGCTATAAACATATATGGGTAACTGGATGGCCTTGTTTCCATATCGCCTTTAAGTAAATTCAATTTGATCCTAGTGAGCTTAGAAAAAAGATGCACTAATATTATCATCATGTTATTAAAATAAGCTGAATGACAAGGAGTGCCGGATCTTAGGGTCTATTTTCTGTTCCATTTGCATTTACTCTTCGTCATCTTTGTAGATGTTACAAGGTAAGTCAAGACCTCCAATGAGGGATGTGATTGATGGTGGCACGAAAGACATATGTTTTACTACTTACAGGATCTTTGACCTTGAAAAAATTCTATCACTACGGTTATACAAAGATAACTAATCACTCCGGTCTTTCATTCTTTTAGTGCACAAACCAAGAGAAATTCAACAAAAAGAAAAAGGTGAATGTAAAGAAGAAAACCTGAGCCAATCGAGTATCCTCTGTTGATCCGTAGGATGGTTAACACCAGATACAGCTAAACAAACAGCTCGCACAGCAGACCGGTTGGAATTAGATTTAGTTAGCACTTCAGCCATTACCTGTTCCAATGTCTCACGCGCAGCCGTTTCTGCAGAAATTCCAAAACACTCAAAATATTAATGGAGTCTAGTAGCTTTTCAAATCATTAACAAAAAAAAATGACTGCATCTATCTACGGTTCCGAGCACAGCCTATCAAAATTTAGGAGACACAGTCACACTATTGAAGTAAAACACGATTAAACAAAATTCCTCATGTTTCTTAATTCTTATTCTATATCTTAAAAACAATTATACTGAATTCTCAAATAATCATAAATCCTTGATTATTTCCTCGAGAAACAAGATCAAATAATTTCCTCAGAATCTTGATTTAATTCTCAAATAATCAAAAATTCCCACAAATAATTGGTACCAACATAGAAAATCACAAAACATGCATCGAAATATAGATGAAAAGAATAAAATCAATGAATCATAAAAAAAAGAAGAAGAAGAATCAAATGAATTTACCTCCAACACTGTTATGATTAGAACAACCAGCAATAGCTCTAGCAAGAATAGGAAGTGGTTCAGGGAGTTTCTGAGAGAAGGACATTAAAGGCATACAGATACAAACAGTAGATGTAGTTCCGCCATCTAATCCAAGTATTACTCCATCTCTACTACTTATACTACTCATTTCTTGCTCAAAATCCCAAATTTCACCATTTCTATCTCTTCTCTTCATATTGATTTCACACAAAGCAATTGCAAAAAGAGAAATATCTTGTTTAAGAGAGAAGAGATTTCTGCATTTATAATTCTTTGTATTTGTTTCTTTGATTTTACGATTCAATGGAGAAAGATTTGTAGTGATCAGAGAAAGATTATTTATACCAAATTAAAATTAAAAAAAAAAAAAAAAATAGACGGAAAACTGGATACACATAAAAATGAAATTATTCAGGGTTTAAAGACTAGTCCTTTACTTTTCTGGTTAATTAATCAGGAACCCTAAAGAGTTTTTAGAATTTATTTAACACCCTTTCCAACATTAGTCAACGATGGTTGACTTAGTTCTCAGAGGAGTATTGCAGTCTTCCAAATTCCAGTCCAAGGTTTGGAAAAACCTTTATAGATCCAAACCCAACCGTTTCAAAGCGACAAGTGATTTTCCGCTTTACCGTCCATTGTTCATTTCGAAAGATCGTTCAGGATCGGATTCAACTCTTTTATCTCATATGGAACAGTATCCCCTGATAATTCCGGTAACCCCCTTTTGAGCGAATTTTTGAGCAAGAATCCAACCCAAAAGGATGTTTTCTGATAATTTGGAAATAAGTAAGGACATGTGAAATGAATGTGAGTAAAGGAAGGAGGTTCAGTTGGAGATGTTTATAGAATATTCAACTAAAGGCCTACAAAAGAGACCGGAATTTGATTATATGATTCGGACGGCTAAAGAGCCAAACAAGTAAAGGTTGGGAAATTTGACATAAAGCTCCAAACAATAAGTGTTTTTCAAAGTCTCTTTCTTCACATGAAGAATGCAATTATTTTTCTCAAACTCATGTCGCAATCATCCAAATATATAAATATATCAACCCGCGGAAACGGACACCTAAAGACCAACAGTTCCCATCACTGACGTTCATATGGTCTTCTTTAAAAGTCAAAGGCCTCTCTAACAAGAGGCGATGCAAGAGCTTTTCCGCTGCAAGGCCACTTGCGTCAGACTCGTGCTGGATGGATATAATCTGGATGGAAGCTAGCAGATACAGATGAAACTGCAGCAGGCCATTTAAGATTTCTATTGGTATGAGTACCTGTTGCAGCTTATCTCTGCAACTTTAGTTTTCACCTTCCCCACTTGATTCATGTTTTCTTGGATGAACGCATTTCCGACCACAACACAAAAATTCTGCAAGAAAATCAGGCTCTCACTGAAAACATTGTTCAGCTTCTTCACAGGTTGACTTCTACTCACTCAAATTCATATTACGGCCAACCTAATATTGATTGGCACAACAAGAATCTCACTACTTTACATGGGAAACCAAGGGAAGCTTCTTACAGAGTTAATAACTTTTTAGGATGAACTGTTTATCGGTACAGAAGAATAACAATATAGGTCATATGAAAAGAGTGATAAACACCAAACAAGCTACTCATAACGCGATCAAAAACCAGCGAGACAAATACATAAAAATATATATGTATAAGACTAATAATAACAACATAAAAGCTAGATAAAGAAGATGAAACAACTGTTGATACACAACAATAAGTACCAGTTCTTGTTTCTGATTTCTTTCTCTTCTTCTCTCTCAGTTTTACACTAGGATCTACTGGAAACGGTAAAGAAACATTATGCAGCTTTTGAAGGTTCCTCACCTGGTACATCATCTTCGTCATGGTAGATATTTTCTGCCATCTGCCAGATTTGAAGAATGTTGTCTTCAGCTACGCTTGCAACAACCCAATCTTCACAAGGATTCCAAGAGAAATCCGAGATTTTGCTAGTGTGCCCTCCATGGATGAAGAGTAGCTCTGGTGGGCCATCTTCTGCATCCTCTGGTGTCTGCTCTTCATCAATTCTGTGACAACCCCTAATTTCAGTTATCCAAGCTACAATAATTCTCAAGAAACATGGAGGGCAATGTTGTTTTGCCAATATTAACCAAAAAGCAAAACTGAGGAGTAGCAGACCATTGATACATGAACTCTTTTAGAACTATCTACCACTATAATCCTAAATTAGACAACTAAAAGACAATGAACTTTGAAAGGATAAAATAGTTATGTGGAAATTCCAAGGACAATTAGACATCAAACCTACTGAAAGTCTAAGTTAATATGAACAGCCAAATAACAGGAACCACATTATTCATGATATAGCTAAGAAATTTCCGTACTATGGATTCACCACTAAAGATCAAAACGGAAAATGAAGTTCTGAGTTGAAACTATCATTGTGTCATACACATGAAATTTTTTTACCACAAAACTAAGTTAATGAAGGTTCATAACCTAAACTACTTCCACCAAATTAGTAAAAGAAAATACAACTTTGGTCAGTCACTCTCACTGTGGCGTGAACAGGCTCAAATTGAGGTTTTACATATCTTTCTCAACCAGCCCCTCAGTAAGCAGATAAAACAAGACTTCATTAATGATTACTGAGAAAATTGGTGAACTTCCTCATATATGTGCTACATAGAATCCTACTCAGCCCAGAAAATTTTGAGTGCATCTTCAATATCAACTCAACTGGAAAGTGACATCTTAGATGGGAAACTATGCTAATAGTTCCGAACACTATGTTCATAGCTTCATACAATGACCTAAATATTGCATGGTGATTAGAAACTAATGATATGATGGAGATGTTTATTGACAATACAGCTATACTACTTGAATCTTAACAATGAAATGTGTGATAAATACTAAAAAAACAGCATTGAGAGCCTTAGACCCTTGTATGGATGCTCGATGGAATGGCATCTTATTTCCAAGCAGAAATAATGATCTGAACTAGTAGATGATATTAGCATCTACAGTGGTGAAAAAGCAAAGAGAACTCGAAGCTATGGTATTTAGAAATTCCATAGTGTTGTCAAATTTAATTAACTGAGGTTTGATCAAGAAAAGTACCTGCTGAGATCCCAGACCATCAGTCTCCTACCAAGACAACAAGAAGCTAAAATCGTTTCATTCTTCGGGCTCCATCCAATTTGGAAAACCTCCTCCCTATTGACACAAAGGCGAAATTATGACAATCAAGATTTGTTTTCCTTGTTATTGCATATAATAAGAATTCATTGTACATACGAACGCTTACTTGTGGCAGTTGAAAGTGTGGAGAGCAGTATTTATCTTACGAAGGTCAAATAGCTTAACCGTTTTATCAGTTGAACCTGTCGCCACAACCCACTCATTGAACGGATTGAAAGCCAAGCAGTTAACCTGTTAGAGAAACATGAAAAGAAGGCTGTATCAGGTACTTGCATATTTGTCAAACATTAACAGTGCATATGCAAACCCTACCTAGTTACATAAGTTACATTTATTATTCACAATATTCATGCTCTCTTAACACTTTTCTATTTCTTAGTCTTGTCATAATGCCTTTCTCTTGGGGGTACAACTACATATAATAAATCCAATCATTTAGGTTAGAGTCACTTATAGGAACATATAATAAACGTAATGCCAGACCAGTTAATTTAGGTTAGAGTCATTTATGGGAACTTAAACAACATGCAGACAATCCTCTAGAAGATTACATTAACTATTCCTGTTAAATCCAATCATTTGACCAAAATGAGCGAGGAACATAAGCCAGAGTCTGGCCACCAGATGATGATAACAAGCAAGACCCAAGCTTATCAAGTAATCAACCCAAACATGCTTTCTACTCCTATGATAGCCTACTAACAGCAATTAAAATTTCCTTGGTATAACAATTATTCGGAATCCAAAACTAACCAAATCAGATACCCAGAGTCTTTACATCAATTCTCTACTTAAAACTAAAAGATTTCAAGAAACTGAGGAGTTACAACGTATCATTCTCAGAGCGCCAATAATGTTAAAAATTGCCAGCTTATACTAACTCCATTATTTTGGTAAAAATAATGAAAGTTCACCACAGTTTCGGATGCACCTGGTTTTATCAAAGCGGTTGAATGGATATTATGTGCCAATTTCTGAGCACCAATGATGATTAAAAGTACCACCTCTATAGCTAAACTTTGTTATTGTATTAAGCAGAAGAAAATCATATGGCACCTTTTGAGCCATCCTCCTATTCAGACTATAGTTTAAGTTAGCATCACAGAAGACCATGGGTAAAATTTTGACCCTATATTACTTGTTTGGCATATTATTACCTGATGAAGTTAACGAATCACTCAAAGTGCAGCTATGCTCATTCTTCAACTTGTAATTTCTCCATATAAAATTTTGACTCAAATGTATCCCATTCTTTATTGATAAAGTTAAATAATCATCCTGTCTACATCAAAATGTGCTGGTAAGCTTAAGCCGCGTATAGTATTATACTTCCTTAATATATGATCATTCCAGGTCATATTCATAATCCACGAAATAAGCTGTGAGATTTTTAAAAGGAAGCACTTGAATTGGATTTAGGCACAATGGCAACATTGAGCCAAAAGGAGAATGAAATGTTACCCCAAAACTCACCTAGAAAAACAAATAAACAGCTCTATGTGACTCCCAGACAAATCTGGCAGAGTTGAGAAATGAGAGAATCTTGAAACTCACCTCACCGTCATGCGCACGGACAGATTGGGCTGGCTTGGTAACTGATGAATTCCTCAGATCCCATATAAGCAGGTTTTGATCATCCCCAACAGAGCCAAAATAGTACTCATGCCTCAGATGCCAAGCAACATCTTCCACAACACCATCATGGCTCTACATTAACCAAAAAATAAACATGTGAGATGTGGTTCGGCTTAATTAACAAGAACTTCATAGGATTACAGTTTTAACTTCTTCCCAACTACAACTTTTATCATATAGAATGTGGTTAAACCTGGACAGCATTTTTTTCTCTTTCCCCAAAAGTAGCCCATGAGTGACCTCAGTTCTCAAATTAACAGACATAGACATCAACTGCAACA
Organism: Papaver somniferum; assembly: GCF_003573695.1. NCBI lineage: Eukaryota > Viridiplantae > Streptophyta > Magnoliopsida > Ranunculales > Papaveraceae > Papaver > Papaver somniferum. Next base: position 174,400,214 of record NC_039363.1, on the reverse strand, counting down.
TAACTGTATGATATAACGACTCTTACCTTGAAAATTTGTTGAGCCTCAAGAACCTTATTTTTAGGAGTTGCATTGACATCCCATAAGCATATCTGAGCATCATCCGAGCCACTCAGTAGATGTCCTTGCTTGAACTGACTCCAAGATAATCCATACCCTTCAGTGTTGTGGCCCCTCAACCTGAGATCCGGACTGCATGCGCCATCAAGTGGAGGCTTAGACGGGTGTTTGCTATAGTCAAAAACATAGACCTCTGCGCTAATTGTCTTTGTGGCAATGATAAAAGGGTTCTGAGGCATATAACGAGCTCGATTAACCTCTCCATCATGATTTATTTGCTGAATTATTTGCACCTGAAAATGCAATCCGAATCAGCACATTATATCAATAAGAGTGCAGCCATGTTTAACTAGATTCTACTACTTACAACTATGTCTGACGCTTCGGTTAATCATAAACAACATGAATATAACACAAGACAGGGAGTGAGCCTCCATTAGTTAAGATTAAATATGCATATACTATGATGATTTGAGCTAAAAAGTGATGGGCTGTCACCAAAGATATGGGTCCTGTAAGGATGGTAATGTCTTGACTATATCCAGCAAAAAGCACAAACGGAATTTAGAAGGATAAGCCACTAATTGTTCACAAGAAAATTGTACCAAGTATGTAAACAAAATTTAACTGGTTGTATCAAATATATCGGTGATTGCTGTACCAAGACCATCAACAATCAGATTTTCTGCAGGTAACTGCTATTTTCAAATGACAACCATACAAACGAGTTATATAACAGCATGTCAAGAAAAATGTAAAAGCAAAACTTCCGCTACAAAGAAACAGAAACCGATTTACAGCCTACATGATGAGGTATCCTGTAAAATAAGTAAACAGCTGCTAAATGTGAGGTGCAACCATCAAGGTTCCAGCAATCTCGGTGCCACATTTAAAAGGGTAATCAATCTTACTAGTCAATCAGTGAAAACATAAGCTATAAAAGTATTCGGCACATATAAGCAAATTATTCAAAATCGACACATTTCAAAAAATATGTAAGACCCATGACGAAAGTAACAAGATTACCTTGTATTGACCATAATATATCACTGAATTCCAAACAAAAGAAACCTAACATGAAATTAACAGTACAGATCCCCTTAGACCACTAAAATTAAAATCCCTAAACCCTAAGAGTTCATAATTACCAAACTTCATGTTTACAATTCAAGCAAAATAACACCTTCTCACTTGTCAATTACAAAAGAAACCCAGAAATCAAAAGATAACAACATTTATTCTCACAACTTGGCAACTTACATAACCCTAATTAAGAAAAAATAAAAACCCTAAATATTTTGATAAGAAAATTATACCTTTCCATTAGCACAACCAAACCCACCAATCTCCCCACGCTCGTCATCATATTTACGAGCATCATTTTCAGCATCTTCTAAAGGTAACTGAACTTGTGCTAACATCAAATAATTAGGTTCACTATCAGAAGTATGAGTCCCTAAAATCATTTTCTGCACTGAATAATCTTTACCAGCCGGTTCTTCCCTATCAGGTAACCATTGAACAGTCAAAGATGGCCATTCTAAAGCATGGGTTATAACCAGATCGTATAAAAATGGTGTGTTTTTCTTCCATATTTTGTATTCCTCGTTTATCAATCTCTCTTCTAGTTCGCCTCTCAAATCTTCTTCGTCTTTTGCCATCTCCTTCTCTAAAACCCTATCTCTATCTACTGCTCTGGGATTTTGAAGTTAAAATAAAAGGGTTAAGATTTGCAATCTAAGGGTTTTTTCTGAGAGAGGAAATTTTGGAGGGAAAGAATAAAAGGGAGGCGAGGACTGAGGTGTGGAGAATGGGTAAACCACTTGACCCCGATACCCTTATTAATCCTGGCGTTTTCAGGGGCCACCCCAAAGGATTTAGGGGCCATCAATTTATACCCAGTCAAAGACTCTAGTTAAGGGGTACCCTATATGATATTAAAGTTACATAAATGCCCTTCTGGTAAAACTGTATAAAAACCAAATCAAAAACAATTCTACTCATTTCAACTCTTCTTCTTCCAGTTTCATATTATCTTCCGATTGTGGAAGAAAAAAAAAATTTCCTCGTTCAACCGAAACTTCGCCGCGAATCGTAAAATCAAAACATCGTCGATTCGTTTATAAAACAATGGATAAGAGAAATGAAATCCACAGACCTAGAACCAAAAATGTTGCTCGGGGTATCGATCCAAACATTGGAATTTTAGCAAGAAATAAAGAAATTGTTGCTGCAAATGAAGAAGAACGCGAAGAAGAAGTACCCGGCAATGTAGTCGGTGGTGGCGATTCCGATAGTCAAACACTTCGTCAACTTCAAATGGCCCCAATTAGGTAAGAATCTATCATTTTTGGGGTTTATTTCGCTTTAATTCGTCGAGTCGAGAAAAAAAATTTCTAGGGTTTTCGGTTATTTATCCAGATTCGGACGATATTCATGCTCATTTACTTCCGAATGTAGTCGTGTTCTTCATTTCTCAAGAACATCGACAGTATTCGGGAGAAAGATTTGATGATTATCTGCCGAATATTGGTGGCCATATCTTCCTGGATACAAACTGCTAATAATCGGTAGTTTAATGAATTTTTTGGCTACATAATATATTTAAGTAGACACAGAGTATTCGGAAGAACACTCACTACCGAATGTATATATTGAAAAAAATCTCAAAATTTCTGATATAGGAAAAATCCCATTTTGGGGCCAGTATTTATTCGGAAGACAATATAATGTTTTATACCTCCGATTGTGTAGGATAAAATTTTAGAGTTTCTGAACTCCAGTTGATGAATATTCGGTTGTAAACATGTTTAGTTATATTCCGATTGTTTTTTATTCGGAAACATTTGTGTCTTCTTACTTCCAAATTTGTACATTCGGGTTATAGTTGTGCACTTTGTCTTCCGATTGTGTAGGATGAAAAATTTACAGCTTCTGAACTCCAATTGATGTATATTTGGTTGCAAATATGTTTAGTTAGCTTCCGATTGTTTTGTATTCGGAAACAATATGTGCCTTTTTACGTCCGAATGTGTTTATTCGGGTTATATTTCCATACTTTGTCTTATTGTATAGTTTGTAAATACTGTTCCTTTCTTTGTTGTTTAGACAAAGTCGAGAAGGGAGGAAGAAAGTGACAGCTAGTGCTAGGAGGGAAAGGAGTGCCAAAGATAATTCAAGTGCTCAACAAAGCGAACAAGAACAAAGCAGTCAACAAGGAGTGCAACCAAGTGTTGAACAACAAGGCAGTGAACAAGGGGTGCGACCAAGTGTTGAACAAGCCGCTCAACAAAGTGCAGGACCAAGTGTTGAACCAGTTGATCCAGTGCCAAGAGTAGAAGAAGAAGGACAACCAAGTGGTACCCAAAAATCCAAAAAAGGAAAAGATGTTGTAAGGAAGGATATTGCTAAGAAAGCATCACATCTTGTCCCTCAGCACTTGAAGAAGAAGGGTATTCCAGCAGGCACAATCCTTGGACTACCAGCGGATGGAGGAAAATTGCTATTTGGATACAAAGACTCATGGGCCAGAGAAATATACGAAACCGAGGTAATAAAATTACTATTTTTTATTAATGTATTGTCTATGTGTTATATCGTAATATTTGTATTAAGGATTTTTTATGTACTTTAATAGGATCATCAAGATGCGGTCCGTCTACTCAAACCTACCGCCGCACCAACAAAAATGCTTGTGTGGCCTTTATCCGGTGAATGTGAAAGGTTCAAGACAATTGTTTCCAACTCGGGGTTAGCTAATGCCGTCGAGAATTCATTGTTGGAACATGATCGTGTGGCCATATCGGCGTTCATGGAGAGAATGTATCCTGAGACCGATACTTTCCATATGCCGTTTGGGGAGATGAAGATTACCCCGGATGATGTTGTGCAGATTCTTAACCTTCCCGACCAAGGCACAGCTGTGAAGTTTAACTACACAAAGCAGTTAAGTTAGGCACAACTTTATTCTCTAACTAACAAGTGCTTAGGTTGGGATGAAGAGACAACAACAGCAGAGTTTATGAGGCATGCCAGTTATAGAACAAGACAGATCAACATTACAGCTTTGATGAATATGTTCCGAGGCACCTTGGAGAAGGAAAAGAATGGAACGTTAACTGATGAGTAAGTGAACCACGCTGCCACTGCATATCTCCTTTGTGTATTGGGATGTGTCATATTCCCCAATACTTCTGGCAACCGGATCGACGCCAACCTTATACAACTTTTGGATCCTCTCCATGAAGTCGGTGACTATTCTTGGGGCATGGCATGCCTAGCATTCTTGATGGAAGAGTTGAGAAAGGCGTCGAGGCTAGGAACGTGGCTCTATTGCAGGTTTTTTCTTTAACTCTATAACTCACTTTATAGTTATTCGGTAGACAATACATATGATGCATATTCATAACTCCAAAGGACGCATATTCGGTAGGAATTGATCCATCTTTTTCCGAATGTTTGTTATTCGGTGGCTAGGTACTTAGTTTTTTTCCGATTATATAATCGGAAATATGTTTTTGATATTACCGAATATACAGGCCAGAAAAACTAGAGGTTACTGAACTCCAAATGACGCATATTCGGTAGGAATGATCCATCTTATTTTCCGAATGTTGTTATTCGGTGGCTAGGTACTTAGTTTTATTTCCGATTATATATAATCGGAAATATTTTTGATATTACTACCGAATATACAGGCCAGAAAAACTATAGGTTACTGAACTCCAAATGACGCATATTCGGTAGGAAATGATCCATATATTTCCGAATGTTGGTATTCGGTGGATAGCTACTCAGTTTTTTTTCCGATTATATATAATCGGAAATTATGTTTGGAAATTACTACCGAATATACACAATCTATTTACTAAAACTTGGTTTCTTATGTATATAGGCATGGATCTATGACCACTTCCCTATCCTGAAGTTGGCCGGAGAGAACCCGGGGTGGTGCAAAGGTACTCCTAGAGGAACAAAGTATATATTTGAAGACAACCGTTCTAGGACAAAGGAGCAGCAGTTGATTCGCATGAGGGAGATTTTGGACCAATTGAAGGCCTCGACGTATGCTTTGATCCATACAAGGAAGATCGAGTCAGTGGGCATATAAATGTTCGGTCGGACTTGTCCCTTTATTTTGGACCATTGTGGCACCCCACAGGATATGTGATGTATAACCCCTCTAGGGTGATGCGACAACACGGGTATATACAACATCAACCTCTGGAGAAAATGGGGGATTACTACAAATTGGAGTTGGAGTTGTGTTCTTCTAGTGGTGACAATCTCACGATTGTTCACACAGGCCCACCTACTGTTCTTGATAACTGGGATAAGAGGAATGACTTCATTATCGACACTGGTAGACGAACCACCGAGGTGATGAAAATTCTCCAGACTATATGAGTTGGTATAACAAGGTATCACATCCTTTGGTTATCCGTGAAATCAAATCCAACACTACTGCGGCGGGTTCAAGTTATAATTGTATCATCAAAGACAAACCAGCTGGTTATGATAGACTGGTGCGTGTTCTTATATTTTTGTTCATTTTATATTATTCCTATAAATCTTAGGTAATTACCGTTTGATGTTATGTCATTACGTATAAAAAACAGGTGAATAGGTTCAAGCGTGTTTCCAAAATGTTAACTGCATGCTGAAGAGCGGAGATCCCATGCCAGCTGAGAAGATCAAAGAGGCTAGAGATCTAGTTGATAATATGGATAACGAAGATTATGCTGCCCAGTTTGGGGAGAAAGTCACGAAGAGGCATCCGCCCAAGGTGGCAGTATCAAAGACGGGTAAAAGAACTCGAGCTTCATCGAGCGCTGAAGCTGCTCCAACTGAAGCTGCTCCAACTGAAGGTGCTCAAACCCGTGGTCGTGCAGGACTGGGAGGTAGTCACGGTCGTAAAGTAAAGAAGAGCAGATAAATGACAATGATTTTTGTTGTACATTCGGAAATTTGTTTGGGTAACTAAGTTAGACAAGTTCAAATGACAATGATTTGTGTGGTATATTCGGAAGTTTTGGTAACTAATTTAACTTCCGATTATTTCAAAGACAAAATTTGAAAAGTATAAGTTTTTCCAAATTCTGATTTTTGGGCCATCGTACATTCGGAACTTTACAAAAAACCTATCCTCCGAATATTACAAGTTCAAAACAAACCACGCCATGGCTCCAGGTGGTTCCAAGGGCCAATATTGAAGGTTAGACAGCCCATATTCGGAAGTTTTGGTAACTAATTTAACTTCCGATTATTTCAAAGACAAAATTTGAAAAGTATAAGTTTTTCCAAATTCTGATTTTTGGGCCATCGTACATTCGGAACTTTACAAAAAACCTATCCTCCGAATATTACAAGTTCAAAACAAACCACGCCATGGCTCCAGGTGGTTCCAAGGGCCAATATTGAAGGTTAGACAGCCCATATTCGGAAGTTTTGGTAACTAATTTAACTTCCGATTATTTCAAAGACAAAATTTGAAAAGTATAAGTTTTTCCAAATTCTGATTTTTGGGCCATCGTACATTCGGAACTTTACAAAAAACCTATCCTCCGAATATTACAAGTTCAAAACAAACCACGCCATGGCTCCAGGTGGTTCCAAGGGCCAATATTGAAGGTTAGACAGCCCATATTCGGAAGTTTTGGTAACTAATTTAACTTCCGATTATTTCAAAGACAAAATTTGAAAAGTATAAGTTTTTCCAAATTCAGATTTTTGGGCCATCGTACATTCGGAACTTTACAAAAAACCTATCCTCCGAATATTACAAGTTCAAAACAAACCATAATCGGAAGTTTAGTTTTTATTACCCTTTCGATTATTCTATGTAAAAAAACTGTTTCCGGGAACCAAACAACACCATAATCGGAAAGAAAGTTGACTCATAACATAACCGAATATTACAATCGGTAGGTTGTTTAACAAAATAATCTACCGATTTCGTATAATCGGCTAGTTTTTATATTAATAATACTCCGATTACATCCATTACATAAAATTCAAACGGCCTTAACCTTACAATTTCGTCAAAAGCACCTAAATCCATACTCCTAACTGACCATAAAAGTATTAAAACAGATCATAACTTCCAGTGACCATAGAAATTGTCCCTCTTGATTTTGTAGCATCCTTCATGTTCAAATCGTTTCCCGTGGAGGTCCACATACCGGCGATCCGCAAGATTTCTCTGAAATTACGAATGAGTAACAAGTTAGTACTAACTTTTGTTAATGTGAGTTGGAGTTACAGAGATACTTACTCGTTTTTCATACGTCCACCAAGGAAAAGCGTTCCTAACAAACCGTTCCTCATCTTCAAGTTTGTCAATCTCCTTATCGAGCGCATTCTTTCTCATCTTAATGTCATTGGATGATCTTCGAATTCGATTACCATCTAAGACCATAAATACCATTGAGATACGGTTCCATATCTGCTCTTCGGATTCCGATTTGTGGAGCTTGTGAACACGATCATGAGCAGTTACCACAACCCACGCTCTATAAATAGCACAATCTTCTTCTTCGGCAAAAGCAATATCCATGTTTTTTGTTATGAAAATTAAAACTGAAGAGAGGAAAGAGTTTCGTGCAATTGGGGTGATAGATATGAGTTTCTTCATATAGGTTTAGGGTCCAACGACTCTTTTTGTTTTTCCCAAAAACTCCAACGGCTAATTTGACGAAAGTTGAATGTGGAGAAACCAATAATCGATAGGTATTGTATTTAGCATATCTACCGATTATGGTAGCTTTCAAAATTTGAATTTGGGGCAACTTATAATCGGTAGGTTTTGTAATATATTTAACTCCCAATTAACGCTGCATCCAAAACACGAACCAAGTGGTTATGGCTGGCTGTGTACACTCAAAACATATGGAATATGGCAAGGGTTCGATATGTGGCTCCTTATAATCGGTAGGTTGTTAAGTTGTATTCCCTTCCGATTATAGCAGCCTTCACCTTCTTCTCTATAATTCTAACAACTCACAAATGAAAAAGAAATGGAAAAAATGAAACATAAATCATTCTAATACTGCACCGACTACAATCGGAAGTCTGGGAAATATTTTGGCTTCCGATTGCAATCGGAGGATAACAATGTTATCATATCCTCCGAATATATAAGGGTAATTTCGCCATTACGAATTACGCGAGATAAGGGCTGGCTACATTTTCCCTTTGGGTGACCTTTTTTGTTTTATTGTTGGCCCCTAAATCCTTTCGAGTGGCCCCTAAAAACGCCAGGTTATTAATATATATCTGGTTGCTCGTCACATATTTATTTTGAGGTGCTTAAATTTTCAATCATGTTAAAGGGGCGGGTGGTTCCATTGGAGTGGCGGCAAGATGATAGCAATATCCCTATTATTGGTTAGGGGGCGTCCTATAGGGATTGTTAATTGACTAGATTATCCTTTTCACCTCAAATGGACTAATTTACCCTTGTTTTTGTGGTTGAAAAGACTGAATTGTCCTTCCCATTATTAACCCAATTGAAACTGAAAATCAAAACATTTTTTTTTTTAACTTTCCTTCATCTTCTCTTCTCCTCCTCTCCACCACCATTAAAACTGATTTTTCATCGTCCTCTTCGATTAATCGGCGAGTTGAAAAATTGATAATCGTTATTTGAAACTATATTAGAGATGCCGAAGAAGAAGTTTGACGAAGATTGTAGCCGTTCTAATGAACCAAATCCTCCGTTAGGTCAAGAACATCAATTTGAAACTCCTCAACCGTCAAAATCTAGCACAATGACGTATTTGAGGTATGTTTCGAAAAACCCAGTTAGGGTTTAGTCTATTGTTTGATTTAAGTTAGTTTTGTATGAAAAATTAGGGTTTTGGATCGAAATTGAAACTGGAAAATGATTTTTGCATGTGAGTTACGATTACAAATAACCCAGATACCAACCGTACTTGCATAATTTGAAGAACTTACGGTTGGTAACTACCCAAATACGAACCGTACTTTATTTTTTTTTGAGAAATTTGTTAATGTTTGGTTGGTAACGAGACATTAGTTACGAACCGTATATTCTTCTGTATGTTCAAATACTTTGTACGGTTCATATTTGCATCTCACTTACGAACCTTACTTGAGTTTCGGTTTGTAACTTAATGAAAGTTACCAACCGTACATCTTTCTGTATGTTAGGATTTTTTGAAGTAGTGAGTATGGTTGGTAACTATAGCTGAATTACCAACCGTGGTTGTGTTACGGTTGATCTCGATTCCTTATTTACGAACCGTAATTATTTACGGTTTGTAATTTATGTCTTATTACGAACCGTAATTAAACCTAATCACCATTTTTTTTGAGTGTTTTGTTTTCTATATAATTTTCTCTGCGCTTAGTAAATCAATCAATTGTAATGCTTGTGTAGGAATCCTGATAGGGTGAAGAAAAAGAGAGGAAATGACTTAACCCCGATTGATCATACGCCTACCCCTCGCGGTGACAAGCATTTAGGTGTAGATAATATAGGAATCCACAAGAATGAGAAGAAGAAGAAGAATAGGTTTGAAATTAAGTTGAGGGAACAACCTGTGGCTGAATCTGGAGTTGAGCTAGAAGGAGTGGAACATAATGATCAAGAAGAGGTCGGAGTCGAAACTAACCGTGAAGGCAACGAAAATGAAATTGTGGAGGAAGAAACTAATAATGATGAAGATGAAGAAGAATTTAAAGGAACCGATGATGATGGAGGGGAGGAAGAGGAAGCAAATGATGAAGAGGAGGAAGATGAAGAAAATGATGAAGAGAAGGCCGATGAAGAAAATGATGAAGAAAAAGGAAGATGAAGAAAATGATGAAGAAAATGAAGAGGAAGAAAATGATGAAGAGGTAGAAAATGATGAAGAGGTAGAAAATACCAAGGGAAAAGAGGTAGTTGTAGCTGCACCTCCAAGGCAAAAGAAAGAAAAAAAGCCGAGAAAGGAGCCCGTACCGAAAGGGATGCATATTCCTAAAGGCAAAGATTTGTTGTTGCCACCGAAGAAGAATAAAATACCTTGGGTCGAAGCCCCAGATAAGTCTTCAATCTTATTTGGTTATACCGGTTCCTGGTCCGCAAAAGTCTGTCAGACAAGGGTATGTATTTTGTTACTTTTCTTAAAACATTCATTATTTTGATACATTTTGTTTGTTTATTTCAGTTCACCATAATATGCTTATATTTTTGTATATTTGTTTTCTTAGGACCACGCAAGATGCATTAAATTGCTCAAGCATCAAAGGGGTAAACATTGGCCATTAAGTCAAGAATGTGCTTTGGTTCGCAATCTAGTGGCTAGTACAGGACTAGGGCCTTGAAGAAACCTTCAATCGGAGTATGATAGTGTTGTGGTCTCTGCCTAAAGGTTGTTCATCCATTAGGGGAGGTACATCCACGATCTAGACAACAATATACCCACATTAGTCTAAACAAGGAAACAAAACGAAAACATATATAAAGCTACGGTTGGACACGACACAGGAAACACCAACCGTAACAGAGATACTGTTGGTAACTACAATCATTTAGAAATCGTAACTTAACTCCGGTTGATAATGGTCCTCCAGTAACAAACCGTAAATAGGGTGAAATGAAAATGAAAACAGACAGAGAAATATACGGTTGGTAAAAACACAGATAACAAACTGTAACCAAGTTACGGTTGGTCTTGATTTACACATTACCAACCGTAAAAAGTGCAGTAAATACTACCATGCACATGATAAGTTACGGTTGGTAACCACTGAAGGACATATCCACCGTACTGGGCTTACGGTTCGTCTCGAAAATTTTCTACCAACCGTAACTGGTAATACGTTTGGGTTTTTCCCCAAATTGAACTAGTTACGGTTGGTATTGGATACTTTACGAAACATAACATACAGTTACGGTTGGTTACTAGCTAATTACCAACCGTAAGTTCTTCTGAAATTTTTAAAAATTTGATTTTTTTTACGTTCTTTAAAGAATTTTAAGCAACAAAAATCTATTGGGAACTAGTTTAGAAGTATACCTGGTGTTTTTCAGTGCTGGGTTCTTCACTTTGTTGGGTAATTTCTTCAATTGGTTGAGATTGACCTTCACTATGGGTTAAAACATCTCTACCATCTAACAAATACTCCATATCAGGATCTCCATCAAGAGGTATGTAGTATTTGTTTTCTTTATCATATAGAGATTCACCCATCTCAAATTTGTCACTGGAATCACTCATTTTGGTTGAGTGAATAAAAATCTAGGGTTTCACAAATATCACATAAGTTTTCTTTTTCTTCTCCTCTAAACTTTTTTTTTAACTCTAAAAATATGATTTTAGAGTTATTATAAGTGAAAATTAATTAGCAACACTAATTTTGATTATCAACACTAATCTTGATTATCATCACTAATCTCGATTATTAATAATAAGGGTTAATTGGTCCTTTTCATATCTTGTTTGATAAGGGGCACTTGAATTACCGCCTAATGACCATTTTTGTCTTATTAGGTTTGTCGCCCCTCCAATGGAACCACCCGCCCCTTTAACAGGATTGTAAATTTTACTCCCTACGCCGCCGCCCTATAAAAACCTCGCTACCAAAAAATGACTAAGAAAAAAAAACTTAGTAAAAAAAGAATCATTTTGAAGAACTGTGGCGAACCACTAAAAGACAAAAATGGATCATTTTGAAGTAAACAAAAAAAAATTAATAATTTTTCCTCTTAATGATAGATTTCTTTGATCAGTCAATTTTTGTTTGGTCGAGTAGTAGATGTTTAGTTTTGTTAACCTAGAAGTCAAACTAATATTAATTGATCACCACCAAATAGGTTGATATAGTACTGAAGTGACTAAAATGAATACAAAAAGTGACTATGAATAGACCAGGGGATGGAGAGAGCGATGGAGAGAGAAAGAGCGAAGCCACTCCATCCGGAGAGGAAAATAATTCATATCTCAGGGGAATCTTTAGGAACTCAGAAGGCAATCAAACTTGAAGAAAGGAAGAGGGTTGGTTTCAGGTCGTGGTTGCATTTTTCAGGAGAGGTGGCGTATTGGTTATGTAAAGTGACTCAAGAGGCAATTGAGAACTCGACGAAAAACAAATGGCCTAAGAGGGAAGGAAAAGCTTCTTTTCTGTGCGAAGTCGGATCTAATGATGATGGCATGTACCTAAGAATTTCAACAGTCAGAAGAAGAAATGAGAATAAATCATATGCTATTTATATTTCGTGTGGTGCTAGTGGATATTACTGGGGGATTCTGCTCAAGGAGTTGAATAAGATTTTGAAGGATAATAATATGTTGAAAAAGGTCATTCAACCAGTGCCGTTACAAATTGATTTTCAGGAGTCTATACCGTTGATAAGCTTAATTCTAAGAAGGAGGAACATAAATCTCAAATCAAGTGTGATGGTCGAGTCAAATGGTTTAAAATCATAAGCGATATGGAGAAGCTGATGGGATGGAGATGTGAAAACACTTGGGGTACCAAAATACACCACCAACTTTTTCTTAGGCAACTTTTTTGGACTAAACTCGAATACAATTATGAAAGTTCAACTTAATGAATTTCAATCAAGGAATTATATGAAGAACTTATATATTTTTCTCTCACAATCAGAAAGTTTACAGAACTGAATCCGCGAACCTGATTACATGTGAAAGTACTTGGACGATCTCCAAAATCAATATCCAAGAATCAATCAAGTTGTATCCAACAAACAAGGATGTATATATCTACTTTGATTGATTTACGTACAACCTATGATATTTCAATTATAAAGATAAACAATATAATGCGGAAAAAGAAAAAAACATACGCCAGAAATTTTGTTAACGAGGAAACCGAAAATGCATAAAACCCTGGGACCTAGTCCAGACTTGAACACCAAAATGTATTAAACCGTTACAGACACTAGCCTACTACCAATTAATTTCAGACTGGAATGTAGTTGAGAGCGAATTAAACCCTCACAGCAATTCAGGTACGGTCGTGCTCCTTACGCCTCTTGAATCCCAGCTCTGTGCAAATGATTCCCTTAGCTGACGTCCTTTACAGCGTAAGAGTTGAAGACTTTAAACCAATCTTCCTCTCACAGATTAGTGCTAAAAAGTGCATATTTCTATATATTTTTCTTGGCATTTAACTCATCTTTTGTGCATTAATTCTACATTTTATCCCATATTCTGTATTTTCATTGTTTTCAAGAATAAATATTTTTATTAATTAATTTTGCGTTTTTAGGTTGTAAATAAAGTTTGGATGAATTACGGAGTAAAAAGAGTAGAAAAGTGGTGGAAGCCAAGAGCAATCACACAAGGAAGCAGCGAAGAATGTTGTGCGCAAGACCAAAAGGCTAGAACTGGGCTTGAAGAGGAAGAATTGTTCTTACAGAAGATATGGGCTTGGCATACCCAAGGCCCAAACCCCTCACCCAAACCCATTTTCAATATCCATACCCGCCTTCATCTTCAACCGTCAGATTGGATCATCTCAGCATCCTACGGTCGCCTCATCTTCGTGCATCAAAAATCTGAAGATCCTGCATCACACTACAGCACCTAACTCTAATCTGCGCCGTTAATTTTGATGTATTATACATCCAACGGTCGCTACAAGCTCCCTTCTATCTCGCCTTGAGATTGATCTATCAATTCCACATCCAACAGTTGAGCTTCGCAAATCATCAATCTTGCTATCCCCGCCACACACCCAAGCACCTAATACCTATACCCATCAACCAAACACTCCCCTCCTTCTTCTCCATCGACTTCACCTCCCTCACCCCCGTCTGCAGAACCACTCCCCATCGCCTGCACCACCATCATCACCTCCACCACCTTTCTCAACCTCTCCACAACCAAACCAACTACAACCCATCTCCTTTCTCATCATTTCCCTACCTCTCTACCTATCTATTTCATCAATCTCTCTTCTTTTCTTTCTCTGAAACCCTAGGAGAGAAATTAATGAATTAGGTCGAGTTAGAAAAGAAATTGGAAGGCATGGAGAGGAGCAGGAGAGTCAGAAGAAGAATGGGTCGACGCATGGAGTAGTTATCATTCCATCAAATTAGGTAAATCAGTAACCCTAATTTCTCTGATTTGGGGGAAATTTATTGTAACCCTAATTGAGTGCTTGTAACTATAAATAGATGTTGTAGGTGTGTGTAAAAGAGATTCCTGGGATAGCCAGAGCTTCACCCAAGAGGACTGGACTAGCCAGTGCCTCAACTGTGTTGTTTTGATTTGTTCTATCAATGCTCTGTTTATGTTCAATGTTTCAATTCCAGTTATTTAATGTGTTAAACATGTTCTAGTTTAATTTGCCAGGGTTTAGATGAAACCCTAGCTTAACATTTGTTATTCATGCTCTTGTCAGTAGCATTGATGTGTTTAAATGCTCATAGTGAAACTCCGTCTTAGGGCTTCAACACTAGCTTTCACATTGGATGTCATGCATCCATTGTAGTTAGAATCATCTAGTGTTGCTGAACTGCAACTCATGCTTAATTTTATATATTGTTCTTTTGATTAATTGTGTTTTAGCTAGATAGTTAATGCTTAGGAGGAGTACCTTAGTTGTGATAGGAGATTTCATATCAAAATGACCCTTGCTATATAGAGGATTGACATCCCTCTTGCTAGTAGTTATAGAAAAACAAAGTTACTGTCAGTGATGAATAATCAGTGTGAGTTAGAGGTGGATTCAAAGACCTTGGTATTTTGTTTACATTTGTTTCCAAATTCTTGCTTCACTGTTTGCTTCTAAATTCTATACTTCACTGCCTTTGGCTCATTGCCATTGTAACTGTCATTTGCCACTGTCACTCTTTGCTTCATTAGTTCACTGCTTAGTTTAGGATAGTTTAGGAAACTTTAAATTACACACACAAGTCTATGTGGATCGACTCGTATTTGCACAAGCTACAACCGACACCGTGCAATTGCGGTATAACCATGTAGGCTTCTTATTCTCTTATTTTACACACATTCCCAAGCCTACCAAGTTTTTGGCGCCGTTGCCGGGGACTTGGCTGCTGTGTAGTGAAGTTGTTCCTTTTACTATGTTGTTTTGTTGTTTTAGTGTAACTTAGTGTAGATTAGCTGTAACTTAGTGTAACTTAATGTAGCTTAGTTTGTTGTCACTTGCATCATCTTTTCTTGCATAACCTATTGTGTAATTCTGATAAGCATCTTAGTGTAAGCATCTGCATCTGCATCTGCATCATTAGCATTGCATCATTAGCATTGCATCATTAGCATATTGCATCTTTAGTTTGCATCATCTTCTGCATCATTATCTGCATCTGTATCTCTGCATTTGCATCTTGCATATTGCATCTTTGTTTCTGCTCTGAATACCTGCAAAGCATCACTGCATCTGTAGCTTTGCTCATTGTCTGCATAGTTGCTCATTTTGTCATAATATGTAGCTTTTCCCTGCCCTGTAATTGGCTGCTCCCCTGTCTTGGCCTTGCCAATTGCATCTGTTACTGCATTTGCTTGGAGTACTTGAGCATTAAGTCAGCTGCTACTGCATATTGGCCATTGGGTCACTGTCAACTGAAATTTGGATGCCTGAAATTTATTGATGTGAATTTCTGAGATTTGCTGCTGTTCATATTGCTATGCATCTTAGCTGCATATTTTATCCTTCACTTGTTGTGTTCTTTCACTCCTCCAATTATGTGAACTGAACACTCCTCTTCTGAGTCCAGGTACCTCCTGTGTTGCTGCTGCTACTGCCTTCTGCACCTGCTGCTGTGCTGCTGAAAGGGAGAAGAGCAAGGCAAAGCAAACTGTGGGATGAGGCAGGAACCAGCTAAAACTTGCCCAGCCAAAGCTAACCCAGTTTACTGGGTTTGGGGTATTGTTATCTCACACTAAATTTCTGAGCCTTGTAAAAAGTTTTGAAATTGTGGGCCTGTCAATGGAACTATGGATTTAAGCCCAAGTTTAAATTTTGTTTCTGAATTGTGGGCTTAGACCCAACTGAACTTTAAACCCCTACACTGTGGGCTTAACCCAAAACAAAAATTTGTAAAAAGTTTTCAAAGCCCAGTTGGGCTTAGTCTTTTGGCTAAACAGCTAGCCCAAAACCCAACTGAAACTTAACTTCTGGGCTTGGTTTACTGAACAGTTGGGCCTCGTACTCAAACTATAAGTTGTCAGCTGGGCCTTTTTCCCTAAAAACCAAAATTTTCTCTTTCCCATCAAAAACCAAATGTTTTTCATTCCAAACAAAACCAAATGTCTCCCGACAAAACCAAACTTTTCCCTAAAAGTCCAATCCCATTAAAAACCAAATTTTCTTGTATAGAATCAAGTAGATAGTTTCTTAGTTAAATCTTTTGTTTCTTTTGTACATATTTTGCTAATCCAATGTGACTCTTAACTGAAATATGTTGAATTTTTGCCTTGAATAACGGAGTTCTAATTTTGCTTTCGCCGTCAAATCGGGTATTCTCTTTCCTTTTTCTCTACTCAGCATAATCCTCTTCGTATGTTATAATTCTTTTCATATTTTGAAACATTGAGGACAATGTTTAGTTTATGTTTGGGGATATTTGATGAGTGCTAAAAAGTGCATATTTCTATATATTTTTCTTGACATTTAACTCATCTTTTGTGCATTAATTCTACATTTTATCCCATATTCTGTATTTCATTGTTTTCAAGAATAAATATTTTTATTAATTAATTTTGCATTTTTAGGTTGTAAATAAAGTTTGGATGAATTACGGAGCAAAAAGAGCAGAAAAGTGGTGGAAGCCAAGAGGAATCACACAAGGAAGCCGCGAAGAATGTTGTGCGCAAGACCAAAAGGCTAGAACTGGGCTTGAAGAGGAAGAATTGTTCTTAAAGAATATATGGGCTTGGCATACCCAAGGCCCAAACCCCTCACCCAAACCCATTTCCAATATCCATACCCACCTTCATCTTCAACCGCCAGATTGGATCATCTCAGCATCCTACGGTCGCCTCATCGTCGTGCATCAAAATCTGAAGATCCTGCTTCACACTACATCACCTAACTCTAATTTGCGCCGTTAATTTTGATGTATTATACATCCAACGGTCGCTACAAGCTCCCTTCTATCTCGCCGTCAGATTGATCTATCAATTCCACATCCAACAGCTGAGCTTCGCAAATCATCAATCTTGCTATCCCCGCCACACACCCAAGCACCTAATACCTATACCCATCAACCAAACACTCCCCTCCTTCTTCTCCATCGACTTCACCTCCCTCACCCCCGTCTGCAGAACCATTCCCCATCGCCTGCACCACCATCATCACCTCCACCACCTTTCTCAACTACTCCACAACCAAACCAACTACAACCCATCTTCTTTCTCATCATTTCCCTACCTCTCTACCTATCTATTTCATCAATCTCTCTTCTTTTCTTTCTCTGAAACCCTAGGATAGAAATTAATGAATTAGGTCGAGTTAGAAAAGCAATTGGAAGGCATGGAGAGGAGCAGGAGAGTCAGAAGAAGAATGGGTCGACGCATGGAGTAGTTATCATTCCATCAAATTAGGTAAATCAGTAACCCTAATTTCTCTGATTTGGGGGAAAATTATTGTAACCCTAATTGAGTGCTTGTAACTATAAATAGAAGGTGTGGGTATGTGTTGTGGATAAGCCTGGACTAGCCAGTGTTTCACCCAAGAGGACTGGAATAGCCAGTGCCTCAAGAGTTAGTTTTTGTTTTTAGTTCAAATGTTTTTTTTGTTTCAGTTCATGTTTTAGTTCAATTCTAGGGTTTCAATGAAGCCCTAGCCTGCTGTTGTGTGTCGCTGATGATGCCACTCTTGAATGATAACATTGTCTATGAAAGATTCAAACTTAGCATGTCATCATGTTACTTTCACAATGTATGCCATGTATGCATTGTAGTTAGGATTATTCCGTGTTGATAGAGCTACCACTCATGCTAAACCAGGTCAATGTTGATCCTTAGACTAGTTGTACTTTAGTTAGACAATTAGTGCTATGGGAAGATATCTTACTGGGTTTGAACATTCTAACGGGGAAACACCTTAGACATAGGTAAGACCAACATCTTAACCCATGTCATCACAAGGACAAGAGTTGTCTACTCAGCAAATGCGTGATGTAGGTTAGAGGTGGAATTAGAGACCCTAGTTCACTCATCTCACCATTTAGTTTATTCACTGCCATCATCTTATGTCACTGCCTTTGGCTCTTTTCCACTGTCATTCTTTGTCACTCTTTGTCACTCACTTCCACTATTACTCTTTGCTTCATTAGTTCACTGCTTAGAGAATTAGCTTAGGAAACTTCAACTTACACACAAAAGTCTATGTGGATCGACTCGCACTTGCACACACTACATCACGACACCGTGCACTTGCGGTTATAACATGTAGGCTTCTTATTCTCTTATTTCATTTCCTAGCCTACCAAGTTTTCGGCGCCAAAAACTTGGTAGGCTTGGGAATGTGTGTAAAATAAGAGAATAAGAAGCCTACATGGTTATACCGCAAGTGCACGGTGTCGGTTGTAGCTTGTGCAAATACGAGTCGATCCACATTGACTTGTGTGTGTAATTTGAAGTTTCCTAAACTATTCTAAACTAAGCAGTGAACTAATGAAGCAAAGAGTGACAGTGGCAAATGACAGTTACAATGGCAGTGAGCCAAAGGCAGTGAGCCAAAGGCAGTGAAGTATAGAATTTAGAAGCAAACAGTGAAGAAAGAATTTGGAAACAAATGTAAACAAAATACCAAGGTCTTTGAATCCACCTCTAACTCACACTGATTATTCATCACTGACAGTAACTTTGTTTTTCTATAACCACTAGCAAGAGGGATGTCAATCCTCTATATAGCAAGGGTCATTTTGATATGAAATCTCCTATCACAACTAAGGTACTCCTCCTAAGCATTAACTGTCGAGGTAAAGCACAATTAATCAAAAGAACAATATATAAAATTAAGCATGAGTTGCAGTTCAGCAACACTAGATGATTCTAACTACAATGGATGCCTGACATCCAATGTGAAAGCTAGTGTTGAAGCCCTAAGATGGAGTTTCACTATGAGCATTTAAACACATCAAGGCTACTGACAAGAGCATGAATAACAAATGTTAAGCTAGGGTTTCATCTAAACCCTGGAAAATTAAACTAGAACATGTTTAACACATTAATTAACTGGAATTGAAACATTGAACATAAACAGAGCATTGATAGAACAAATCAAAACAACACAGTTGAGGCACTGGCTAGTCCAGTCCTCTTGGGTGAAGATCTGGCTAGCCCAGGCATCTCTTTTACACACACCTACAACATCTATTTATAGTTACAAGCACTCAATTAGGGTTACAATAATTTTCCCCCAAATCAGAGAAATTAGGGTTACTGATTTACCTAATTTGATGGAATGATAACTACTCCATGCGTCGACCCATTCTTCTTCTGACTCTCCTGCTCCTCTCCATGCCTTCCAATTGCTTTTCTAACTCGACCTAATTCATTAATTTCTCTCCTAGGGTTTCAGAGAAAGAAAAGAAGAGAGATTGATGAAATAGATAGGTAGAGAGGTAGGGAAATGATGAGAAAGGAGATGGGTTGTAGTTGGTTTGGTTGTGGAGTGGTTGAGAAAGGTGGTGGAGGTGATGATGGTGGTGCAGGCGATGGGGAGTGGTTCTGCAGACGGGGGTGAGGGAGGTGAAGTCGATGGAGAAGAAGGAGGGGAGTGTTTGGTTGATGGGTATAGGTATTAGGTGCTTGGGTGTGTGGCGGGGATAGCAAGCTTGATGATTTGTGAAGCTCAGCTGTTGGATGTGGAATTGATAGATCAATCTTACGGCGAGATAGAAGGGAGCTTGTAGCGACCGTTGGATGTATAATACATCAAAATTAACGGCGCAAATTAGAGTTAGGTGCTGTAGTGTGAAGCAGGATCTTCAGATTTTGATGCACGACGATGAGGCGACCGTAGGATGCTGAGATGATCCAATCTGACGGTTGAAGATGAAGGCGGGTATGGATATTGGAAATGGGTTTGGGTGAGGGGTTTGGGCCTTGGGTATGCCAAGCCCATATCTTCTTTAAGAACAATTCTTCCTCTTCAAGCCCAATTCTAGCCTTTTGGTCTTGCGCACAACATTCTTCGTTGCTTCCTTGTGTGATTCCTCTTGGCTTCCACCACTTTTCTGCTCTTTTTGCTCCGTAATTCATCCAAACTTTATTTACAACCTAAAAATGCAAAATTAATTAATAAAAATATTTATTCTTGAAAACAATGAAAATGCAGAATATGGGATAAAATGTAGAATTAATGCACAAAAGATGAGTTAAATGCCAAGAAAAATATATAGAAATATGCACTTTTTAGCACTCATCAATAATCCTATATGTGATTTCCATTCTGATCGATAGATCAAGGTCAAACTGAAAATCGATAACAATAGTATACAAAGTCTAGATAACCTCAAAATCTGGACTTATGCTTCCCGAAGAGCAGACTAGATTATTCACCTCACAAGTATTAAAATGGTGGAATCACAAAGTATGAGACGAAGATAACTTTGCGATTTCTATCTATCTTATTTGAGTGAGCAGCTCAACAATCAAACAAGATCAGGATACTCGAGCTAGTAGGATATAAGATAGTTGGACCTGGCTTCACGAATCCCAAGGTGAAGTCTTTTTAGTCGCTAAACCCCTAGAAGGATTTCAGGGATAGGACGACTCTAGTTTACAACTATGACACACAAAGAATAGTGTTAGGGATTCAAAAATCTCAGTTGCTTGAGTTTCTTCCTTATATAGACTTTCAAAGTATAGGCTGATTTAGGTTTAAGATAAGATATCTTTTTAACCAAGCAAGCAATATCCACCGTTAGATGAATCTTTTAAATGAGATTAATATAACAAGATATACACTCTAGTTAGGATGAACCATAACTGAACAGTGTACAAAGACATTGTTCATGGACGGTTAGCCAAAACTAGCTGATTGAACCATAAGCTTAATCATTTTCATATGACACTTAAGACTTTACGCTTGAGTCACAACCATAGGTTATAATGTGATCAATTATTTCTATATAGTGGTTTTAGAGATTTATTTAAATGCCAATTATCTCATAGAAAAAGAATTTGTGCATCTAAAAATATTCGACGGGGCAAGTACTTGTAATCTACCTTGTCCGTGACTGTTTTTGTCATGGTACATGTACCGAGTATGTGAACCCTTAAGACAAAAACGAGTTCAGAAACTCACAGAACCTTTCAGGTTTGCGTACTGGATATGGATACCACGCCGGTTCCAATACCAAGAGTTCCTTTACGGTATGCATACTTGGTATGCATACCATTTCTGGTTCACGAGCAACAGACTTTTTATGGTATGGATATCGGGTATGCATACCAAAAAGTTGTTGTCGACATATAGCTATACTGGCACGTGTACTGGGTACATGTACTATGGCTCCGGATCTACAACAGTTTTCTCCGGTATGTGAACTGGTATGCATATTGTCCTGTATCTAGATATACAATTGTTATAGCATAGCTCGGTTGACCTCGCATGCGTTGCTATATCAAGCATGTTTGTCAATGTTAGTGATCAAAACTATGAGTCTTGATTTCTAGTCTACATAGCTAAGTCTCAGACTAGGATAGAAAAGTATAGTTGAGCTCAAGGACTTCATGGCGATTCATCATACAACGACAAAGATCAACTCAAGGAACCGTGGAACTTCATCAACAAAAAGGTATGTGGAGACTTGAACTTATCTATCACTCAAAAGTATATCTCTTCTATCTCCTACTTCTTATGAGACAAAAGTCGTATGCTATATAGACTGGATCATACACATTTTATATTTCGAGCCGAGTATATCTCGCCTATCTATATCTCGAAATCATGTGTTGGTAAAGCGTTTCGCTTTGATGGGGGTTTATCTTCACCTAATAACGAAAGTCATAATGTTTCAATCACTTTGAAAATCTCTTTGACGAGAAATAGTGTAACAACTATATAACGTCCTCTAAGAATGTTTCAATGGTTGGAATGAGAGTTTAGGTCAGTATAACCAATGATGGATATAAGCATTGTGTGGTAACACATATGTGCATAAGTCCTATTCCTTAATCCGAAGTTTGCGAACTTTGTTGATTGAGAGAAACCGGGGGAATTGGCTTTGCCAAGTCCGCGAACTGACGGAAGTTCTCTTACCGAGAATTTCTGCTAGGATTTTCCAAAAACTCGTTTGCGTGTTTAGTCCGCGAACCTAGTCCGCGAACTGGTGGAAGTCTCCTTGCCGAGATTTCTTGCTGAGTTTGGAAAACTCTTCCGGTTGTCTTAAGTCCGTGAACTTGTTTGCGTACTTGAGTGGGTTATGATCTAAAGATGTGCTCTGAACATGGAACTTAAATTACTAAGGAATGCATTATGCAAACCGTGGCTATAAAGTTCATGAGCCGATTCAATAGAATCGAATCATCTTTGTTCTAATTGTGTCTTGTGTAGTTACATAAGATCTCATAGCAATTGAACAACTCTCTAACTAGTTCATTTGAGTCAATTGAACTAGTTATGGTGAAGAAGAAAAAGGTTAATATGAAATGCTCATATGGTTAACCTTTTGGGTTACTATGTTGAACCAACATACACGTACACGTTTGGGCATGGTTTTCACAAACCCAGTAAACGTATATCTCAAGTGTGTGTGACAAGCTAAGTTTTCTATCTAATGGTTGAGAAATATTAGCTTGAATCTAAATCAGGTTTGCATCTAATGGTGAATATTGATTCCTTTGTACCTAAGGCAAAACCTTGATTTGAAGGCTATATAAAGGAGACATCTAGCATTGGGAAAAACTAATCCCCATACGTATGTGTGATACTAGTGCGCTCGCTAGAGTCGATTCTCCTCTAACCTTTGGTTTTCTTCTCTAAAACCAGGTTAACGACTTAAAGACTTCATTGGGATTGTGAAGCCAGACCGATACTACTTTTATCGTAGTTGTGTGATCTAATCTTGCATCTTCTATCGTACGAGTACAATCTTATTGATTGGCTTGAGATCGTGAGATTCTCCGATAGGCAAGATAAAGAAGTCACAAACATCTTCGTCTCACTGTTTGTGATTCCTCGACGTCCTCTTGTTTATACTAGTAAGACTGTTGTGAGGTGATTGATTAATCTAGGCTGTTCTTCGGGAATATAAGACCGGATTATCAATTGGTTCCTTTTCACCTTGATTTCATATCATAAGACGGAACAAAAACCTAGGGTTCTTCTGTAGGAGACAGATTTATCCTTTGATAGACTTTTCTGTGTGAGACAGATTTGTTTTTTATCAAGTCTGCGATTTTGGGTTGCAGCAACTCTTGGTTGTGGGTGAGATAAGCTAAAGGAATCAAGTGCGTAGTATCCTGCTAGGATCATAGGCGTAGGGAGTACAATTGTACCTTGAATTAGTGGGATACTGATTGGGGTTCAACTATACTTCAGTCCGAAGTTAGCTTGGATTTGGCTAGTATCTGTAGCGGCTTAATACAGTGTGTATTCAATCTGGACTAGGTCCCGAGATTTTTCTGCATTTGCGGTTTCCTCTTTAACAAAATTCTGGTGTCTGTGTTATTTCTATTTTTGCATTATATTTGTTATATAATTGAAATAATACAGGTTGTGCGTTTGTGATCATCAATTTGAAATCCGACCTTTGGTTGTTGATTGATATTGATTGATCCTTGGACATTGGTCTTTGGTACCGTACAAGTATTCCTTGTGTTTGATTAGGACTCGCTGATTTCTATTAGCTTGAGTAATATCAAAAACAATAGAGAGATATTAACTCCTTGAGATATTTTTATCTAGATTGAGTCTGACTGTCTAGTTGATTCTCTAGCAAAGTATTTCGGAGTTAGTCCATACAGATTGCTAAGCGAATTATTGGGTGGTGTTGTTAGACCCCCGCTTTTCAACAATAGTTCTATATTTCTCTCTAAATCAATTCTTAGAAAAGGAAAACCATGTCTTAATGTCTTATTCTAGCCCATAGACAGAGCAAATCCTTAGAAAAGGAAAACCATGTCTTAATGTCTTATTCTAGATCAAGACGCATTCATCCGATCTAGACAGATTTTGTGTTGAGAAAGAAAAACTTGAAGCCTCACTTATTCTAGCCCATAGACAGAGCAAATCCTTAGAAAAGGAAAACCATGTCTTAATGAAAGGTCCTTCTGCACAAACTAATTCTCATGAGTTACTGTACAGAATGAAATTTTCTCCAGATGAAGATTGTGTCAAGAAAAGTTTTCATAACTTACAATCTTCTCCGGTGGCTATGAAGTTCAAACAAGTGCCTGTTGTTACTTCTCCTCCACGAACCTGTACCTTCTGTGTAAAAGGAAATCACTATGCTATCCATTGTTTTCCAAGAAAGAAACAAGTCTCTAAACTTAACAAATTGCTTCTTTCTACTGTCAATGGAGTAAATAGTCAGATGACTGCTGCAGTGAACCTCGCTTCCATACAGAACCAGGCATCTTATAAAAGTGACCTCTCTTCTAGAAATCATTACAGGACATTGGTAAACTCTAGTGGTATAAATCGTACTACCTATGAAAGCATGTCCTGTGATTATAAGAACAACTCTGGTAAATTTAAGTCTAGTGTATGGAAACCAATTTCGGAAAATCCCCTAGAACCTATTTCTAGAGGTCCTAGACTTTGTTATCAAAAAGATTCCTCACCTGTGATTCCCAGAAGGACTGTGAGACATTCTCCTGTATTTGAAAACTGCCAAGGAAGGACAAGAAATGCTAAGTTCAGATATCTTGGAGGAAATAACTGTTATTCTCTCAGAACCTATGGCGAGACTATGTCTCCCTCTGCTACCTAGTAGCAGAAAGTCTATTCTTGTGTCTAACTTGGGAGATACAAGAATGAGGATTTGTGAGATACTCAAGTATTGTTTTGTTTTTCTCCAGTTTGTATATCTTATGATGTAATGTTGTTAGTACTTCTTTCTTTTGTCACTGTGATCTTTTGGAGATAGAGTATCTTTGAAAGCAACATGGTATGCAGTTTTCCTATTTTGGGCCATTTGTACTTTGACTGGCCCACGAACTTCCGTATATCCTCAAGGAACTTTAGGGTTTCTAGCTAGGGTACTCACGAACATATATAAGTCTTATATGTATTTCTTTATTCTTTAGAAAGGAATTCTATGGAATCCGTTCCCAAAGAAGAAGTTAACCTTATGGTTGAGGATGATCTCAAAGGATGTGACTCTGGTCAAAATTTTATTCTGAAAAAGATGGTTGAAAGAAAAGAGTATAACTCTTGGATTGGAGAATCTGTCAAGGATCTGTTTCGTATTCAAAATGAAGTCAAGAACGATCTTGCTAACCTTCAACTGCAGATAAACCAGCTTATTGATGGACATGAAAAAATCCTTGGTACTCAGAATATCTTGATCAGGAATCAGAAGAAAGTTATCCTTGACTGCGCAAAGGCTCGCCATTATCCTCGCACTATTGATCGAAAAGTCAACATTCTAACTTTTGAACATGGTGTCTCTATAGTCAACAGGATCAAGGATATCAGTGACTCCTATTTTGATGGACCATTTCAGAGGTACGAAATCATCAAGGAAAACTGAGTTTATTTTTGTCGCCTAGTATGTCTTCTTTTTGGTTTAGTTGGAAGAATAACTAGCGCTTTAAATAGCGAAGATTGTGACTACACATATCCATTTTTGTTTTCATCTTCTTGTGTTATTTTTTAGGATTATTGGTATTAAATTCTAAAAATATTTGGAGGATGATGTTATTGCAGTATTAATCTGTTTGATTTTCAAGTATTGCAATATTTTTATGGGATATGTATTGTTTGCGTTTGTGAACTTGAAGGCCCCATATGTTGTCAAAAGTAAAGTCGTTCATAAACTGATATTCGTATTGATAAAAAGACGAACAAACTTTTGACAATTACAAAAGTTATGCCTATGCAGTCATGTATTTGATGGAAAATAGGGTAAAATCTTTTGTTTGACAAGGATAAAGTCTATTATGTCATTATGCATATAGTGATGGAAAGATAGAGTAGATCCTTGTATGTATTCCACGGTATTGATCTTCATTGATCCATTCTTTGTGTATTACCGTGAGGCTCCATAATGTGTCTTATGTCGAGCACGATACAACTAAGTTTATTATTTTGTGATTAACTTTGTTGGTTGTTCCGTAAGGTACTTTATGTCGAGCATCTTTGAACTAAATTAATCATCTTGGTTGGTTATTTAGTTATTTGCTCCGAAAGTCTTCTTTTGTCGAGAAAAACAATTGACAATTAAATTGATTACTTCTGTGATTAGTTTGGTTGTGTTTTCCAATTAGATTAATTATAGGTTCTCTTGTAATTAGTCTAGTTAAGTATTCATATATTCCACAAGTCCTTGTGTTAAGTATATGAACGACTATACTAATCATAATTTATTGGTTAATGTAGTCGTATATTCCGTAAGGTTTTCCTTATGTTGAGTATGTGAACGATTAAGTTAGTCATCTCCGTATGATTACCTTAGTCGTAGCTCCGTAAGTTTACTTATGTTGAGCACAATCAATTAAATTGATCACTTTTGTGGTTTGATTTAGTTGCACATGCCAATTAAATTAATCATGGATTTACTTGTGATTAATTTGATTGAGTTTTGGATATAGAAAATCATTCCTGTGGTTTTTGGTGTCCAATTAAAAATCCTTCTTTTCTTTCGAAATTAAGGTCGCTCTTGTTGTTCTTTCGGGAATGACATCAAATGGGGGAGAGTTCTTTTGAACTTGTGTTTAATGGTAATATCTTGCGGGGTGTGCGGCTGTGGAATTTTATAGGGGTTATCTTGTATCTTAAAACTCCTTGATGAATGCATTTAGCTTCGGCTTTATGATTGCATCTAAATTAAGTTGGTATGTATTTTTCCTTTTAGTCTATGGAACGTCTCTTCTCGGAAATTTCATTAGGATCCCGTTCTTTTACCTTTGCCAATTTTATTGACAAAAAGGGGGAGAATTAATGTGTAGTTCTACTACATATACATATGGTTTTCGGATCATTGTGTAAGGGGGAGTGGTTTCCATGTGAGATGGAGTATTGACTAAGGGGGAGTGATACATATCACCGTAGTATTATTGTTAAAGTCGTGATGCAATTGGACTTTGATGTTACATAATAATACTATGTCACTGTATAATGATGATCGAGAATATCGATTTCTCTCATTGTATAGTTACGGATCTTCAACAACGGTGATGCTAAACTTACAACCTTTGGGATCATTGGAGTACTTGGAAGGACGAAGATTTCAGGGAACGTTGAAGATTAAACTATGGAATAGGAGCCACTAAAGTTTATCTTTTTTGTATTCCATATGTATTAATAGTTTTGTCACTAAAATTGACAAAGGGGGATATTGTTCGAGCAAAGCTCGGTCGACCTCGCATGCGTTGCTATATCAAGCATGTTTATCAATGTTAGTGATCAAAACCATGAGTCTTGATTTCTAGTCTACATAGCTAAGTCTCGGACTAGGATAGAAAAGTGTAGTTGAGCTCAAGGACTTCATGGCGATTCATCATACAAAGACGAAGATCTACTCAAGGAACCGTGGAACTTCATCAACAAAAAGGTATGTGGAGACTTGAACTTATCTATCACTCAAAAGTCTATCTATTCTATCTCCTACTTCTTATGAGACAAAAGTCGTATGCTATATAGACTGGATCATACACATTTGATATTTCGAGCCGAGTATATATCGCCTATCTATATCTCGAAATCATGTGTTGGTAAAGCGTTTCGCTTTGATCGGGTTTATCTTCACCTAATGACGAAAGTCATAATGTTTCAATCACTTTGAAAATCGCTTTGACGAGAAATAATGTAACAACTATATAACGTCCTCTAAGAATGTTTCAATGGTTGGAATGAGAGTTTAGGTCAATATAACTGATGATGCATATAAGCATTGTGTGGTAACACATATGTGCATAAGTCCTATTCCTTAATACGAAGTTTGCGAATTTTGTTGATTGAGAGAAACCGAAGGAATTGGCTTTGTCAAGTCCGTGAACTCAGTTTGCGAACTCAGTCCGCGAACTGACGGAAGTTCTCTTACCGAGAATTTCTGCTGGGATTTTCCAAAAACTCGTTTGCGTGTTTATTCCGCGAACTCAGTCCGCGAACCTAGTCCGCGAACAGGCGGAAGTCTCCTTGCCGAGATTTTCTGCTGAGTTTGGAAAACTCTGCCGGTTGTCTTAAGGCCACGAACTTGTGTGCGTACTTGAGTGGGTTATGATCTAAAGATGTGCTCTGAACATGAAAATTAAATTACTAAGGAATGCAGTATGCAAACCGTGGCTATAAAGTTCATGAGCCGATTCAATCGAATCGAATCATCTTTGTTCCAATTGTGTCTTGTGTAGTTACATAAGATCTCATAGCAATTGAACAACTCTCTAACTAGTTCATTTGAGTCAATTGAACTAGTTATGGTGAAGAAGAACAAGGTTAATATGAAATGCTCATATGGTTAACCTTTTGGGTTACTATGTTGAACCAACATACACGTACACGTTTGGGCATGGTTTTCACAAACCCAGTAAACGTATATCTCAAGTGTGTGTGACAAGCTAAGTTTTCGATCTAACGGTTGAGAAATATTAGCTTGAATCTAAATCAGGTTTTCATCTAACGGTGAATATTGATTGCTTTGTACCTAAGGCAAAACCCTGATTTGAAAGCTATATAAAGGAGAATATAGCATTAGGAAAAACTAATCCCCATACGTCTGTGTGATACTAGTACGCTCGCTAGAGTCGATTCTCCTCTAACCTTTGGTTTTCTTCTCTAAAACCAGGTTAACGACTTAAAGACTTCATTGGGATTGTGAAGCCAGACCGATACTACTTTTATCGTAGTTGTGTGATCTGATCTTGCATCTTCTATCATACGAGTATAATCTTATTGATTGGCTTGTGATCGTGAGAGTTCTCCGATAGCCAAGATAAAGAAGTCACAAACATCTTCGTCTCACTGTTTGTGATTCCTCGATGTCCTCTTGTTTATACAAGTAAGACTGTTGTGAGGTGATTGATTAATCTAGGTTGTTCTTCGGGAATATAAGACCGAATTATCAATTGGTTCATGTTCACCTTGATTTCATATCATAAGACGAAACAAAAACCTAGGGTTCTTCTGTGGGAGAGAGATTTATCCTTTGATAGTCTTTTCTGTGTGAAACAGATTTATTTATTATCAAGTCTGCGATTTTGGGTTGAAGAAACTCTTGGTTGTGGGTGAGATCAGCTAAGGGAATCAAGTGCGCAGTATCCTGCTGGGATCAGAGGCGTAGGGAGTACAACTGTACCTTGAATTAGTGGGAGACTTATTGGGGTTCAACTATAGTCCAGTCCGAGTTAGCTTGGAGTAGGCTAGTGTCTGTAGCGTGTTAATACAGTGTGTATTCAATCTGGACTAGGTCCCAAAGTTTTTCTGCATCTGCGATTTCCTCGTTAACAAAATTTTGGTGTCTGTGTTATTTTTATTTCCGCATTATATTTGTTATATAATTGAAATAATACAGGTTGTGCGTTTGTGATCATCAATTGGAAATCCGACCTTTGGTTATTGATTGATATTGATTGATCATTGGACATTGGTCTTTGGTACCGTCCATGTATTCCTTGTGTTTGATTAGGACTCGCTGATTTCTATTAGCTTGAGTAATATCAAAAACAAGAGAGAGATATGAACTCCTTGAGATACTTTTATCTAGATTGAATATGACTGTCTAGTTGATTCTCTAGCAAAGTATTTCGGAGTTAGTCCATACAGATTGCTAAGCGAAATATTGGGTGGTGTTGTTAGACCCCCGCTTTTCAACAATAGTTCTATATTTCTCTCTAAATCAATTTGAGACATTCCCAAATAACATCAATGACACACATCACTGTTCTAGGCTATTTTCGAAAGACAATCTTGAATCACGATTTAAATTATGAACAATAAATTGTTCTTAACTGAAATTCATCAAGTATGAAAAAATGTTCATTAAGCTTGGTCATATATATTTCGAGAACTAATTACCAAGATAAACTTGACTAGAAATTCTTGATATGCTTGCAATAGTCTAATTAGTCATGCGACAACGTCTCATAGATAGAAGGGTGAATATAACTTGAAAAATGGGTGGTTCAGTCTTCACTTAACTTTTGTTGAAGAAGTTCTTCAAAATATTCGGTTGATCTTCGCCTTCAAACGGTAGAACCCAGTGATGTCCGATTCTCAACTACACACTTCTAACCTGATCTGAGACTTGACAAATTGTAGACTATAAATCAAGATATATTTTTGATCAACTGAATTTGACAACAAGCTTGATATAGCAACACTTATGAGTTCGACGGAGCAACGCTCTAACAGTCTACCCATTTGTAAATATTAGTGACAAAACTATCAATACATATGGATTAAAAAAATAAAGCTTCAAACTCCAGAATTTATCATGCTTGATTTCCTTGGTTCTCCAATTCCTTGAATTCTTCATTACTTCAAGTTGCAATGATTCTGAACGTGTTCAACTCAGCATAGTTGTTGTTAAAGATCCGTAGAGATAATAACTTTGAAAACAAATATTTCTAATCGTCGTTGTACAAAAACATAGTATTATTATCTTTTCCAGAGTTCAATTGTATCACAACTTCAAAGTAATACTACGATAATATGTTTCTCCCCCTTAATCAGTACTTACATCTTTTGCATAATAGGTGAAACCTATAGATATTGATTCACTCCCCCTTATATAATGATCCGTAAACCATATGTATGTAGTGCGAAACTACTAAATCATTCTCCCCCTTTTTGTCAATAAAAATTGGCAAAGGTACGAAAATCATGGGATCGTAATGAATTCAACCAAAAGATACTTCAAGACTTAAAGAGATTACATATCATCTTTTGTTTAAATGATATCACATGGTAAAAAATACTTAGCGCTCATCTAGGAGATTTAAGATACAAGCATCCCCTGTACAAAGATATAACAATTAGGCACAAGTTCATTTAAGAACTCTCCCCCATTTGATAACATGAGTGACCTTACTTTAATGATAAAGAAGGATTTTGTCGGACATTAACAAATCACATGGATTTGTATCCTGAACATCGATTTAAATTAATCTCAACGCCAGTTACGAATAAAGAGATAATTTTAATCGGTATGACTCAACATAAGAAAATCTTACGGAGTGTATAGTGCAGTAATAATACAAAGGTGTGATTACAAGTAGATAGATACTGCAATTTTACTTTATTTTACAAAGTTTGTTTTATTTTTGGTTTATAAAACATCATATTTAATTTCTCAACATATATGATATATCAGTTCAATTCACATAAAGTAAAGGACATATATGTCTCAACCAATAATGATTACATAGTGCAAGTTCATCTTCCAAAAAATTTAAAATTTAAATAAATAAATAAATCTTAAAACATGCAAAATGAAAATCGTTGGAAATAACTTTTGTAATCGCAATATTTGTTATACCAAACCCTAGTTACCCATCTTGAATACAAAGATAAATCCTCACAAGAAGTTTCCTAGTAATGCATCAGGTTATTTTTGATATCCTGAGCGGAGAATTCCTTCTCATTGTTGAAAAACTCGTTAATGATGGGATCATACAGTTTTTCCACGTCTTCAGAAATTCCAGTTAACTCACTGAATTATGCTCTCAGATTACACAAGGTAATTTTAGACTGAGACAACATGTGTTCATTGTGAGTTATCTTATCCAAGGAGATATTGATTCGAGATTTCAAATCATTCGTCTTAGATCCAAATTTCTTTACTTTAGCCCTGATTTTATTATCCTGATAACATATAGATAAAAGACAAGTTGAGTTAGAACCTTTTTCTTCTCTATGCGGTTTCTTATTTCTGATCCTTGATCATTTGATTCCTTCACATAGAGAAACGTTAACAGTTTCTACTGCATCCTTTTTGGTGATACCCCTAGTTACAGGAGCCATTGAAGTTTTCTTCCAAAAGAAGGAAGTAGCCCTAAATAGGAGAAATGGCCATCCTTAATCGGAGCCATTGAGTGCAACCTCAATAACATCGTTGTTATTTCTAGTTACAGGAGCCATTGAGTGCAACCTCAATATTTTAGCTTGAGAAAATGAAGCTTGCACAAAACTTATCACAAACTTGAGTAAGCTTGTCATCACAAATAATTTGTGATAAGTTTTGTGCAAGCTTCATTTTCTCAAGCTAAAATATTGAGGTTGCACTCATTACTACAATTAAGTAGTGATGGGGTGAGTAGGCACTCACCACTTGAGTCATTGGGTGACTTAACAAGG
This sequence comes from Papaver somniferum, assembly GCF_003573695.1. Lineage (NCBI taxonomy): Eukaryota > Viridiplantae > Streptophyta > Magnoliopsida > Ranunculales > Papaveraceae > Papaver > Papaver somniferum. The sequence goes on along the minus strand of NC_039363.1, from coordinate 174,367,742 downwards.
TTATCAGTGTATTCAGGAGTCTTACTTTTCTGGTTCTTATTCTTCGTTTATCTCTCTTTGGCCATGAAGTTTCCGAACTATTATTCAATAATTGATTCATTCTCTGTCATTTCCTTCTGAGTTTAAAATTTTTCTTGTTATTCTTCTTGAGTTTCCAACATTTCTCTTGCACATGATTCTTGTTTACGCAAAAGAAGCAATGCAGAGAGGGTTCATCTTTAGAAGATTCAACTACATGTTTATCACAACGAACTGTTTCCATTTTACATGAACCGTGGGGATGAAACAGTTCTTGATGATTAAGGTCTTGCTCGTGAACCCAATAATATTAGTGTACCAAAGGAATTTTTTCCAAACAACATAGCTGAGATTTTTTCTGAGCTTCCCGGGAGCCTTTGTAGATCACACTCGAGGCCATTAATCTCATTATCTTTTACAGACATCGTCTAGTGAAGGACTCATTGATTTTATCCAACTCTAAATTTTTCACTTGAAGAGATGATTCGAGTTTTATCATGGTTTTCTTCAAACGAAGATTTTCTCGGTGAATTTCTTCACTTTTATTCAAGAATTCTAAAATCTCCTTATCTGACTCAGAATCAACAAGTTGAATTTTCTGTTTGTATTTCAGAAGTATGCTCATCAGGGTTATCAAGGGAAACTATGAGAGCATTATTTCTTTGGAGAGAATTTCCATCTTGAATAGTAAAATCATCTTGGGTGTTGGTTCGGGAGATCCGCTTCCCATGTTGTCTATTACTTTTAAAGATATTTTTGACTTTTTGTGTGATCATAGATATATTTTCTTCATCGTGATCAACACAACACTCGTCAGCCTATGACAAGATTTCCTTCGAAGAAGTTACGCTTGTTCTGGTTGTGACTTTAAGTGCAGAAGCGTTATCTTTAGCCACATTATGCTCGTGATAAAAAATCTTTAACTTTCCAACGAGACTGTTTTTGGAAAGTGTTTAAAGGTTATTTCCTTCCATGATGGCATGTTTCTTATACTTGTATCTTACTGGTAAAGATCAGAGAATTTTCGTCACCACGTCCTTTTGGGAAATAGTCTTCCCTAACGCGTAGCATGCATTAACAATTCTAGACACCTTTTGATTAAACTTATCAAACGAATCTGCATCAGCCATACGAAGATTTTCCCAACTTTAGGTTTTGAAGCCTAGCTTCTTTCTTTGAGGTATCTCCTTCGAATACGGATATCTCAAGCTTCATTAAATGTAGTGCACGAAGTCACATGATGCTGAAGATCTTGGCTTATGGCGTGGATAATAGCATTTAACCCATCAGAATTATGCTTTGCAGCATTTATCTCGGTTTCACTATATTCTCTTAATGCCTTCGCAATAGTGGTTTCATCTCTAATAACTGTTGGAGGAACGTATCCTGTAACCACAAGTTTCCATGTCTGAAAATTACGACTTGTGGAAAGGAACACATAGAAATTTTCCACCATAAGTAATTTGTGCCTTCAAAGGCTGGCGGTATGTTTATCGAGATTAGACTCCTTTCCATATAGTCAGATTACTTCAAACATAGACTTGTTAGGTCTTAAACGTGTTTTCCTACTCTAATACCAATTGAAAACACTAGGGTACAAAAATACACCTCCAACTTTTTCTTAGGCAACCTGTATGGACTTAACTCGAATACAATTCTGATAGTTCAATTTAATGAATGAATCTCAATCAAGGAATAATATGAACAGATTATATCTCTTTGTCTCACAATCAGAAAGTTTACAGAACCAAATCCATGAACCTGATTACGTGTGAGAGTACTTGGCCGATCTCAAAAATAAATATCCAAGTATCAATCAAGTCTTATCCAATGAATAAGGATGTATATATCTACTTTGATTGATTTACATACAACCTGTGATATTTCAATTATAAAGATAAACAATATAATGCGGAAAAAGAAATAACACATATACTAGAAATTTTGTTAACGAGGAAACCGCAAATGCAGAAAAACCTCGGGACCTAGTCCAGACTTGAACACCGAATTGTATATTTGACCTGGTTTGAAATATGTCATGGAGGAAGTCCAAACTAATACCATATGGTTAGTTGGTGATATTCATCAGATTTTAGTGTGGGATGATAATTGGATTAGATAGAAGCCTACCAACAACTTATATATTCAACTTCATAAGAAGATGGTAGTAGCTGATTTGTTAAATGAGGGTGTGTGGAATATTCCAAAACATTTATTACATCTTTTTTACAGTAATGAACTTCATGTGGTTGGTGAAAATAATGATACAGAAGGATTTGGAATTTCAGAGTGGTTCATTAAACGAAGAATTTTTTATAGCTTCCGCACTTAAGTGCATTAGAAAAAAGTATGCAAACGAGGCCTAGGCCAGTTCGATTAAAAGGGTTATGATCCCACAAATGCGATAACCATGTGTTATCCCTCGATGGATCATCTCTAGATTGACCATAACCAGATATTTATATGTTGTCTTACTTTGATTCGGCTGTTCAGGCGCATTAGGATTGTAGCCAATATCATACTGGTTGTTTGGTACAAGAGAATCCGACGATGGTCCCGAATCACGAGAGTGGCCCGGGGTAGATGACTCACATGTATATATTGGTCGATACTCTTTGACATACCTATGAGTAAATCAGTACCGTAACGAAGTTTGGATTCCAATTCCTTTGTATGGTCAAATTATTGTAGAGCCCTATTGTGTCGTCGCTCATCATCCTGAAGTGCTTGGCACCACATCTTCTGTAAACACCAAAATAAAATTAATTTTTTATTTTGACAACACCAAAATAAATCAAAAATATAAATAAAAGTATTATAAGACATGTGATGCTCACAGGTGTACCCTGATTGACATTATAATTGGGTTTAGGAAACTGATCCAAATACTCCCTTTTAATAGGTCTCATTACCGCTTGAATATACTGTTAGAGCACTGCTCGGTCGAACTCGCAAGTGTTGCTATCTCAAGCTTGTTTGTCAAGTTTAGTTGCCAAAACTATAAGTCTTGATTTCTAGTCTACTTATAGCTAAGTATCGGATTAGGATAAAAAGTATAGTTGAGCTTTAGACTTGATGGCGTTCATCGATTGAAGACGAAGAAATTCTAAGGGGAGCTTTTGGAACTTCATCAAGAAAAGGTATGTGGAGACTTGAACTCATCTATCACTCAAAAGTCTATCTACTGTATCTCCTATTTGAGACAAAAGTCGTATAGCTATGTAGACTTCGATTATACACATTTGATATTTTGAGCCGAGTTTAACTCGCTTACATATTTCTCGAAATATGTGTTGGTATGGTTTCGCTTTAACCAAATTCATCTTATATTCTTAACTAAAGTCAACATATGATCATGTATTATCTTACATGATTTACGCGAAACAGTCATTTGATGTAGACTCGGAATGTTTCGTATTGATCATTCGATCACTTGAAAATTGCTTTGAAGTTAATAGTTTGTGTGAGACAGCTATTGTCGTCTTCTAAGAATATTTCAATGATTGGAATGGGAGTTTATAACAATTAACCATAATTGGATATATCACAGTATGGGTACTTGTATTCTAACTGTTGCAAGTTATTCCAAGTCCGGGAATCATAGTATGCATACACGTATGCATACTGGTTGGTTAATGAAAGTCCGGGAACTTAGTATGCATACCGGTATGCGTACTGGCGTGAGTTTCAAGTTCCGGGATTTAACTGAGTTTGGTAGTATGCGTACCCGTTTGCATACTGGCAAACGCAAACTTAGTTCGGCCACTTAGGTATGCATATCCGTATGCATACTTGAGTAGGTTATAGTCTAAAAACGGTTTGTTCATGAATTAATACATTTATATAATAAGGAATGCAATCTTTTGTAAACCATGGTTATAATGTTCATGAATTGATTCGAGTGAATCAAAATCGATTTGCTTCAATTGTGTCTTGTATACTTCTATGAGGATATAAACAATTGAACAACTCTAGAACTAGTTTCATTTGAGTCATTTGAACTAGTTATGGTTGAGATGAATATGGTTGATATGAAAGTGTTTATATGGCTAACTTCGGTTAACTATTGTTGAGCCAACAAAGGTGTACACATTTAGGTACAATTACTCATATCTAAATGAAGTCACTTTTCATTTGTCCGTAACAAGCTAAGTTCGATCTAACGGTTGAAAGATATTAGCTTGAATCTAATCAGGTATTCATATGACGTTGAATATTGATTGCTTTGTTCCAAAGCTATCAAAACCTGATTTGAAGACTATATAAGGGACAACTCTAGCAACTGGGAAACCTAATCCCCACACCTCCTGTGTGATACTAGTTGTGACTAGAGTCGATTCTCCTTTAACCTTAGATTTTTTCAAAACCCTGTAGGTTAACGACTGAAAGACTTCATTGGGATTGTGAAGCCAGACCCAACTATTTCTTTGTAGTTGCGTGTTCTGATCTTGTTGTTTTCTATCGTGTTGAGTACTATCTTCTCTAAGATTTGCTCGAGATTTAGTCTCCGATAGGCAAGATAAAAAGTAGTCACATACATCTTCGTCTCATCGTTTGTGATTCCACCATATCTTGTTTCGCTACCATACGATTAATATTATTATGAGGTGATTGATATTTCTATGTTGTTCTACGGGAATATAAGTCTGGTATACCAATTGGTTCATGTTCATCTTGATTTATTAAAAGACGGAACAAAACTCATCGGTATATCTGTGGGAGACAGATTTATCTATTCAATAAACTTTTCTGTGTGAGAAAGATTGGTTTATCAAGTCTTCGACTTTGGGTCGTAGAAACTCTTAGTTAGGGGTGAGATCAGCTAAGGGAATCAAGTGCGTAGAATCCTGCTGGGATTCAGAGACGCAAGGAGCGCAACTGTACCTTGATCAGTGTGAGATTGGTTAGGGATCGATTACATTCCAGTCCGAAGTTAACTCGGAGTAGGATAGTGTTTGTAGCGGATTAATACAGTGTGGTGTTCAAATCTGGACTAGGTCCCGGGGTTTTTCTGCATTTGCGGTTTCCTCGTTAACAAAACTTCTGGTATCTGTGTTATTTTTTTTTCTGTATTATATTTGTTTATATAATTGAAATATCACATGTTGTGCGTAAGTTCAATCAATTTTGAATCCAACCTTTGGTTGTTGATTAAATTGATTGACACTTGGATATTGGTTTTTGATACCGTCCAAGTTGTTTCTTATAATAATCAGGCTCACGAAATTCTATTTGTTTCATTTGCTGGTTACATTAAGAACAGAGATATAACTCTTGGATATATTTCTTGATTGAGCTCGCTTTATTATTTGGTTCTCCTTGAATTATATTGGAGTTAGTCCATACAGATTTCTAAGCAAAATATTGGGTGTGGTTGTTAGACCCCCGCTTTTTAAATTGGTATCAGAGCAGGCAAACACGTTTAAGACCTCATAAGTCTGTGTTTGTAGCGACCTGACTCTATGGACAATAATGATATCTCAGATAAACGCATCATCATAAATAAAAGTTCTGTTTCCATGAAATCTATTAAATAAAAAGATTCGTCTATCTCAATTTTAAAATAAACATTGTGTTCCAACGAAACAGGATTGCACTGATAAGTGTCACCTCGATTACCTTTCGAACGAGTCTGACTCTGTTGAAGAAAGGGAAGCATCCAAAAAAATTGTGAAATGATTTTAAATCTTGTTAGAATCCAGGATGATAGAATCAATCAGTTGAAACACAACGTCAATGCACTTATCGGTATAGTAAAAGATCGTGTCTCTAAATTAAAGGCTCTTAGCGAGGAGGCGAAACTCAAAAATGATGACTTGGAAATTGAACATCTTTTGAGTAAACTCTCTATTCGAGGATGTTCTAAGGAGTCCACTATACCAATCGCTTCTGACCCAACTGCAAATTCAGCTCTAGAAGCTAAATCGCAATCCCTTCCGATTAAAAAGGATGTGCTTGTATCTTCCTTTAATCAAGGAAACTTCACATCGTCGGAAGGAAGAAATCTCCTAACAATATTGTTAAGTCTGTTCACTCTATTCACTCAGGTGATCAGAAAGTGTATCTCTTTTTGTGATTCAAAAGGACATGTTGAACGAAAAAGCAAATCTAGGTTGCATGACAATTCTATTGTTCGACTTCAACATACCTTAGATTTAATTCTCAAAGGTGTAAATGACATTCGGATGTCTAAACCTATTGGTTTTAGTACTCACCCTGTGAATTCTTCCAGGAAAGTAAGTTCAATTTGCTCATTGAATGTTCGATTAGTACAATTTTCTCAAGGAGATTTCAGAAAGGTTCCTCTCAACCTAATGTGAAGAATGATGTTCAAGATGCGAAAAAGGTTTATGTAGATGAAATCAACAGTGGATATATGAAGGAAAACCTTAATTTGATAATTGAAGGATACAAGGATCTTATCAACAGGCTGTCAAAATCCTCCAAACAAACTCCTTCTGATAAGGACTCAAACTTAGTCTCGTATTTTGATGACAACAAGTTTTATGATAATTTTTCACATAAAAAAGGATCATTTCCTAGAATTGGAAGGAAAAAGAGACTCAATTGTGAACACCTTCATTTAATGAGCTTAGAGCTTATACTTGTGCTAATTAATCACAAGGTTGAAATCTCACTCACAAAAAAAAACCTGGTTGAGTGAGATATGGTCAGGTATACTTGTTAGTAAAATGCTTTCTAATTAGTCGAGCTATTTTCTTATATTTCATAGCTAAACTATTGTCTACAAATATCTTTGCCTAATTATTGTTTGTGTCTCAAGAATCTTTTCATTTTCTTATTGATTTAGTTTCGAAGAAGTTTTTGTTGCAACAAATTTGTCTGCTATCTCTTGTGCTCTAAATTGTTTCTCTGTGGAGATATAAAATTTATTGAGCCAAAAATTTGTGAAGGAAAATCTTCACGTAGCAAAATTATACTGTTTTGTCTTACCTTGTTAAAAGGTACGTTTCGTTTCGCTTTGGTTTTGTTTTTCTTTTGGGTTCGGATTGTGTTCGCTCGGGTATCCATGCCTTACTTGTCACAAATTGTATTTAGAAACCCTAAAAGTTATCGTCCCTAAGAAACCATTTAAGTACCAAACCTATAATTGAGTCACGTACGCATACATTAGGTTTTTGTCTTTTTGTCAAGAATGTCTTCACCTTCTCGCACTGGTGGTTTTGCAAGAGGTTTTCTTGATAAAGGTATTGGTTTCGAGTCCAAAGGGAGGAAGAAAAGAACCCTAGTAGAAGATGATGATCAAAATCCTGATGCCTCATGGTATTATGCCTATACTCATCATGATGTTGAGAATGAGGATATGGTTTCTTCTGAAGTGGTTTATGATTTTCTTAAATACTTTGAGGAAGCAAAACTGCAACTCGTTGATACTATGAAGGGTCTTGATGTGTAAGAACTGACTTGAAAAAAGTTAATTCCGACCTTGTTCTCATGAAGACACATGTTAAAGATCTTCTCAATGAGGACATCTTCTCTGAAGAAGCAGTGGATGTTGTCAATCACAAGCTGAAAGGTCTTAAGACTCGTGTGGGTTCCGGAAGTGATCCTTGATTTCCGTTCATGATCGGTTTTGTTGATTTATGAGTGTAGATGGTGGATTTTCGACAAAGGCTAAATTCACAAACTCATAATTATACGAAGCTCTGATTCAGCAATCAGACGTGAGTATCGAGACATGGGTCTCTCATCGAATTATGAATGGAGAGTACCTTCTCTCAGAGTACATGTGGATATGTAGTCTCACAACTGGACAATGGCATATCTCATGAATACTGAATACTTTCAGTGATTATTTCTATATAGTATCACGAGATGGACGGCTCCTAGACAGCTTGTTTTGCTAGTATAAAGCGATAACGTCTTCAGGAACAAACAATGAGTTTACCCTGACTATATAAAGGATATGACTTACCGACAAGCTCGTATCAGGATAATTAATGCTCCTAGACAGCTTGCTCTGCTAGTATAGAGCCACAAAGTTAATTATTCCTAATTACAATCGCTCATATTCCATGGTCGAATCCACGACTGGTCCCATGGAATGTCAATAACAATTGTTCTGATTCTATGATCGAATCCACGGCTTGATCTCATAGAATAGAAATAACTATATTATCTCATTACTCTGATTTCATGATCGAATCCACAACTAGTCTCATAAATGGTAATAGATAAATCTTAATTACTCCGATTCTACGGTCGAATCTACGATCCCATGGAATGGTAATGCCCACTTTATTATTCTGAATTCATAGTCAAATCCTCAGTTGATCCTATGAATTAATAATAAACATCTTATTACTCAGTTTTGTGAATTATTCTCCACTGGATTCCACAATTAGTAATAAATAATCAACAACCGGGCGTCTGAGCTACCTCTAAGTAAGTCCCGATTCAAATGGTGAAGGTGTATTCAACGACGATACACTAACAGTCACCGCACGAATGAGTATTTCAAAAATACAACGAAACGATGAACCTATGCAAAATAGAGAAGAAAATAAAAAATAATTAAAAATATTGACCAGGGTGCTGGGAGCACGGACACACGACCAACCGACCGTGTCGTGGTCAATCCCACGCCAGTTTTATATTTTTAATGCATTTTTATTATTTTCCATGATTTGATGAAAATTCTGTCATTTTATCAAATCTCCTTCGTCTCGAGGAAACTCCTCGGTTTCATGGTACTTCCATAAATCCATACAAAATAACATACAATTAAGAAAAGGAGTATGGGGCATGACCATTAGCCAACCGGCCATGCCTTGGTCCCAACCGGCCCCACGCCCCACGGTTCCTTATTATTTTATTATTATTATTATTATTATTATTAATTCTCTAATTTCATGAAAAAACTCCTTGAGTTCATGGTATTTTTGCACAAATCATCAAATAATAATAAAATAAATTAAATTATGAAAACTTGTGAGAGCGGGCCTTGGCCGGCCGGCCATGCCCTAGCCGGTCTCACACGCCCCTTTGTTTTATTATTTTATTATTAGTTTTCCTTGAATTTATCAAATTCCTTGATTTCATGGTATTTCTCTCAAATTAGGAAAAATTCCCTCAATTCATCAAAAATACATAAAAAATACACAAAAATTAGGGAAACTCGTGGGACCGGGCCCAAGCCGGCCGGCCATGCCTCCCACGGTCCCACACGCCCTTGTTTTATTATTTTAATATTTTTTGCTTCCCTGAACTCATGAAAACTCCTTCAATTCATGGAAACTCCCTAAATTCATCAAATTTCTCAAAATTCATGAATTTTTCATAAAATCATCAAAATATTATAAAATTAAGGAAAAGGCACCACGGGACCGTGGTCACGACCGGCCGACCATGCCTTGACCACGGCGGTCCCACGCCTCCTCATTCCTTATTTTATAATTATTTTTCATCATCTCATGGTGTTTTCCTCAGTTTCGTCGAAACCCTAATTTTGGCATATTTTCTCGAATGGATGCTCAATTGCACGCCAGAAAATATCAAAATTCTCAGGACTGAGACGCGGACGCCTTGGGGACACGAGCACGCTATCTTGACCGACCAAGATTGGCTCTTTGGCTCACGGAAGCCGGTCCCATCAATTTTCACAGTTTTGACCTAATTTGCACAATTGCTCGTATTAGGTCCAAAACTCTTCCAAACACTTTGGATTTTCATGAAGTGATCGTCAGGCGGTCACGTGACAACCCAGGGCCGGTTTCATGACTCCATGGTCGGTCCCTCGCCTCGTCATAATTAATTAGGTTTTCTCACCTAAGGCTCAGACGAGCATTTTGAATAAATGATTAAGCCAGCATTTAATCATTCTTCCACCAACAAATCGTCAACTCTTCAGGAGTTCTTCGTATTTGCTCACGTGAGCATATGGACACTACATGGTTGATCCACGGTCCCATGTAGTCGCTCCCTCCTTCGTCCCATGGTTAAATTCTGACGAACCATGAATTGATCATCAATTGATCAAATTAGGGTTTCTGAATCCAAGGATCATCATTCCAGATTCCAACCTTAATAATTTTACGACGACCTCATGGTCATTAATTTTATTAATTATGCTCGGTTCAACGACCAGTATTCTAATTAATATTTTTGGTACGCTGCCAATAATCCATCAGATGAGCAACACATGCTCAGACGATCAAATATTCAACAATTCATCACATGAGCAACACTTGCTCAGATGATAAATATTTGCTCAAACCAAGGAATATTGGTTCAACAATCAATATTCAACGATCCATCGAATGAGCAATACTTGCTCACTTCATCGTAAGAACTATACCTCTGTCTCATGACATGTTCAATTCATGAGTTTCAGAACATCATGTTCACTCACCGTCCCATCAAACCACGAAGTCATCAATTGACTAACAAACCACGAGACGTCAATCGTGTCACTTGGGGGGATATCACTTAGGGTTTTGGTCTGGCGGTCTACGGCACGTGTGTTCAAACACACGATGGAATGTGAGCAAGTCGTGCAATCAGTTGAAGGAATTCACGAGGTAGTGGGTGGAAAATCGACCAAGTCTCCACACGTTGAGCAACTGGTTTCAAACACGATCTCCACTTCCCCACTCCTTGATTCCATCAACTGTCACACTTCATGGAATCATGGTGTCTAAATTCCAGCAATATAAATAAGTCTCTGAATCATGATTGAATCATCATCATCAGTATCATCAATCTCACGTCAACGACAACACGAGATCATCAACTCATCAATTGAGCAACTACTCTCAATTGAGCAATTTCAATCACTCAGAGCTTATCGTATTCAGAATTCACACACCCACAATCTTTGATTACCATTGATTCCACACATTCTCAGCTTCCCTCCTACAGATCAACCCATCCTCTCTTGTGACCGAATTTACTCTGGAACGGTCATTGTCTTGATTTAGGCCGGAGTACTACAGATTGATCTCTCGAATCTAAAGCACCCCCTTTGCAGCGGTGCATCTGTGTGAGGTTTAACATTTCGCTCGGTTCGAGGAGTCTCCTCCGTACGGTCGTCTCCTCAATTCCTTAAAAACCAGCAAATCGTTTTTCCCCATCTACAGATTGGCGACCACAGTGGGAGATTCTCTCGGTTGCAATCTAACAATCTCACAAGATGGTTGGTCTTAGGACTAATTCAACTAATTCAGATCAGAATATTTCAAACGGCAACATTCCTCATGTTACACCTGGCGGCATGGAAGGCAGAGGGATCCCGACTTTGGCAGAGTTGGCTCAAATCCTAGAGGTCCATACCAGGAACATGGACCTGATGAAGGAGACGATAAACCACATCCTCGACTTTCTCATCAGATTAACATCCGAGTTAGGCGGTATCTCCGCTCCAGAAGCCTCAACACCGGGGACTGAAGCGTCATCTGACCCTCAAATCAACAGCTTCACCACATACGAGAAGCCGGTGGAACAAGAGGTCACACATTTGATTGAAAATCTATGTGAACTCCTGCACTTCTCCAGGGATCAGCGCACAGACACATTTTCAGCACTCAACCAGATATCATCCAGCGTGCAAATAACGCCACCAACACCATCAGTTGAAGAAGTCTCCCTAGTGCCTGGGCATTCGATCGACAACATCTCTTTTGGAGAAGAAGATCGCATGACGGATGAAGGACACAACCGAGCATTGTATGTCACTGGTTTCATCAAAGGCACCGAATTTAGAAGAGCTCTTGTTGACACCGGTGCTTCCACCAACATTGTCACTATGAAGACTCTCAGGATGGCCAGATTCCCACAAGGTAAAATCGTTCGCTATCCCATCCTAATGACAGGATTTGAAGGAAGTCAAAGCCATACATATGGATATGCATACATAGATTTGAGGGTGGGGCCGATTCGATCGAAAGCAAAGTTTCATGTGATCGAGCAAGAACCTGACTACCACATAATACTGGGACGCCCATGGCTCCATGATAACAAGGTGGTTCCTTCAACATACCATCAATGCATGAAGGCCCTGCTCGACAACAAGATCGTTCGCATTCCGGCTTCATCATCTCCTTATGCTCCCGTCTATGATACTGAGTTCCTTGAATCTCAAAAAGGCGTCCCGGAACCTCCAAGCAGGATTCACAGTACTCCACTTCCAAGCTGGAAGACTATCGAGAAGGCTGATAACGATCCGTCATCCTCAGCTGCTAAAATGATCAAGTCACCTACTACACCGACTAAACGCCATAATGATCAAGTCTCAACTCCAGGGACAAACTTCACGACCGATCGAGACGTAGAAGGGAGAGTCATTTATCGCCGACGGAAAGATTAGCAATTAATCGGGAGAACGATGAAAAGTCTCCCCACCATGAAGAATCGTGTCAGAGTGAGCTATCACTTGAAGAAGAAGTCCAAGATGCCCCACGACAACTACAGGACGACACTGACTCTACCACTGACGATCTTGAAACAATCAACATTAGGACTGAAGACGATCCAAGGCCAATCCTGATCAGTTCAGCGCTATCACCAGAGGAGCGGACCGAGTTGGTAAAATTATTGAAAGAATATCAAGATGTCTTTGCCTGGACGTACGAAGAAATGCCGGGTCTGGATGACAAACTCGTCACCCATCACATGCACATCGTCCCTGGTTCCAAAGCTGTCAAACAACCTCCCAGACAATTTAAACACGAAGTTGAGGAGCAAATCAAGGTCGAAATCCAGAAACTGTTGGAAGCAGGGTTCATCAAGCCTATTCTTCATCCAACGTGGCTAGCAAATGTGGTACCTGTTAAGAAGAAAAATGGTCAAATCAGATGTTGTGTCAACTTTAGGAACTTGAATAAATGTTGTACAAAGGATAATTTTCCTCTACCCAACATTGACATGCTCGTCGATGCAACCAGTGGTCACGGTATATTCTCATTCATGGACGGCTATAGTGGGTACAACCAGATCAAGATGTATGAACATGACGCCAACAAGACTGCGTTCGGCACTCCCATTGGGAATTTTCACTACACTGTGATTCCCTTTGGATGAAAGAATGCTGGTGCCACCTATCAACGAGCCATGACTGCCATATACCACGACATGATGCACAACAAGTAGAAGACTATGTTGATGATGTGGTGGCAAAATCGAAGACTCGAGCATCTCATCTCGAAGTTCTAAGGCAGGTGTTTGAAAGGTGCAGAGAATACAAATTAAAAATGAATCCTTTAAAGTGCGCATTCGGAGTTTCTTCAGGAAAATTCTTAGGATTCCTGGTCACGGCTGAAGGGATCAAAGTCGACCCAGACAAGGAAAAATCTATTACCACCATGCCTCCTCCACGTACCGTTAAGGAACTACAGAGCTTTATGGGAAAGGTAATTTATATTCGACGCTTCATTCCTGGATTATCTCAACTCATTGCTTCGTTCACACCTATGCTGAAGAAAGGAGCAAGCTTCACCTGGACAGCTGTTCAACAAGAAGCTTTCCATAAAATACAACAGATATTATTGTCACCGGCCGTCATGAGGTCTCCAGTGCAGGGACGACCTCTGATTCTTTACACATCCTCCAGTGACGTCGCCATCGGTGCACTCCTAGCTTAGGAAGACGACGAAGGCGTCGAATAACCGATTTACTACTTCAGCCGCACAATGAGAGACGCTCAACTCCGGTATCCAAAGGCCGAAAGGGCATGCATGGCATTGGTACATGCAATCCAGAAGTTCAGACATTACTTACTATCTAACAGGGTCGTACTCATCTCCAAAGCTGATCCCATAAAGTTCTTGCTATCAAAGCCAGCCTTAATAGGGAGACCAGCGAAGTGGCTACTCCAGATTTCAGAATTTGACATAGCTTGCACGCCACCTAAAGCCATCAAAGGTCAAGCGGTAGCATACTTGCTCGCTGCTTTTCCAGGGGAAGACACAACAACACTACATGAAGAAGTGCCCGGAGAATTCCCAGACATCTTGGTCATCAAGGAAGAAACGTGGCTTCTATACTTTGATGGGTCTGTCGCCCCTAGTAGTGACACCGGAGGAGTGGGCGTAGTGCTGGTGTCTCCATCTGGTGAAGTTTTATCACATTCGTTCAAGTTGGATTTCCACTGCACCAACAACTCAGCGGAATATGAAGCCTTCCTATTAGGATTATCTTTGGCCAAGCAAGCAGGAGCAACACACCTCGAGATAAGGGGAGATTCAAAATTATTGGTCAACCAGATGAATGGAACATATTCTTTCAAAGAAATCACACTTGCTTCATTCAGAACCGAAGCTCAACGACTGTTGACCTATTTTGCTGACGCAACGATCGTCCATACTGGACGGACTAACAATATGCATGTTGATTTCCTAGAAACTATCGACTCCAAGCTGCAATTAGAAGGAGCACAGAAAACGATCATTGTACGGAGGCGTATAGTATCTTCGACTTGGCTCACTCAGATCGAAGACATTCCAGCGAGTGATTGGCGAGCACCCATCATTCATGAATTGAGAAAATATATCTCAGAAGGCCAAGTCATCCTCAAGGAATTGAAGAACTACTTCTTGCTTCATGGAGGGATATACTATCGAAACCCTGATGGATCTCTATCACGATGTCTTGGGAACGACGAAGCGGAAGAACAGCTCAAGCACATACATGAGGAAGTCTGTGGGCAAACGGTAGTGGTAACACTTTACAGAAAGCTTCAAAGAATGAGGTACTACTGGCCATCCATGGAGACCCAGTCAAGATCTTTACAAGGATCTTGTCCTGATTGCCAAACACCTCCTCATCACTTGGAGGTTATGACGGTCCACCACACTGGGGACTGGAGGGAGCCTTACATCAAATACCTAGGGGACAACGAACTACCACTGGAAAAGAAGCAAGCGGTCAAACTCATTCAGAAAGCTAAGAGATTCGTCTATCTCGATGGGATCTTATACCGCAAAAGCTTTGGTGGAAATTTACTGAGGTGCTTAGCCGAACATGAAATCCCTACAATCCTGAAGGAAGTACATGATTGAGAACATCAAGGAAAGAGGAAACTATTTCTTCAAATTCATGAGAAATATTATTGGCCAACCATGGAAGATGATGCAGCCGCACACGTTCAGAGGTGTCACCAATGCCAAACCCATGGTAATCTCATCCACACTCCTTGTCTCCCGTTGAATCCTGTGAATAGTCCGTGGCTTTTCTACAGCTGGGGACTAGATATCATTGGGAAGATCAATCCAGCATCTTCAAAACAACATGAATACATTATCACTGCGACATAGTACTTCACCAAGTGGGTCGAAGCTATTCCTCTTCGAAGCACCACTGGAGTTACGATTGCCGCCTTCATCAAAGAGCACATAATATGCAGATTCGGAGTTCCTAAGCATATCATCACAGATAACGAAACTCCTTTTTCCAATCAAGATATTGAGAAGCTGCTCAATAAATATGGGATCAAACAAATCTTCTCCACGCCTTACTACCCACAAGGAAATGGTCAAGCAGAAAGTACCAACAAGACTTTGGTCAGGATTATCAGTCGGACGATTCATGACAATCCTCGATCATGGCATGAGCAATTACCCATGGCTCTATGGTCTTATAGAACTGCACCAAGGAGCTCGATCGTTACTTCGCCATATTCCCTTGTCTATGGAGCCGACGCCATACTTCCAGCAGAAATCAAAGTTCCCTCAGCCAGGATTGCAGCATCCAGTGGTGTACAATAGGATGAGGCTGAAATCTCCAGATCAAGAATCGCTGAGCTAGATATGCTGGAATCAAGGAGAACCAAGATGGAAAAATATGTGGAAGCTTACAAACAGAGGATCTCCAGAGCCTACAACAAAATGGTAAGACCTCGAACATTTCAAGTAGGAGATTTGGTATTAAAGACGGCAAAGCACATTCAACAAGACATGTCCGCTCCTAAGTTCTCTCCTAAATGGGAAGGACCATATGTTGTTATCAAAGTAGTATCTAGCGGATACTACAAAATTTTAGCAATCAATGGAGGAAAGGAAGGAAACATCATCAATGGAAAATGGCTCAAAGCTTATTATGCTTGATCCATGAAACAAACTACCTCTTCATCATTTCAAGCATTTTCAAAAATGAAATCTCATTCCTCCAAAGAGCATGCGAATGCTCCTTTGTTCATTAAACATTTTATGTATGAGCAAAATTCGTTTCTATCTTTCCTATCGGAGATATAAATCTCAAGACAATCTTACGATTGCAATCAATTACGATAGGAACATCAAGATCAGATGATGCAACTACAGAGAAAATAGTTGGGTCTGGCTTCACAATCCCAATGAAGTCTTTAAGTCATTAACTACAGGGTTTCGTGAAAAACCTAAGGTTAAAGGAGAATCGACTCTAGATTATACAACTAGTATCACATAGGAGGTGTGGGGATTAGGTTTCCCAGTTGCTAGAGTTCTCCTTTGTATAGTCTCCAAATCAGGGTTTGAAATCTAAGTTACCTTGGTAACAAAGGATTCAATATACACCGTTAGATGAAAACCTGATTAGATTCAAGCTAATATCTTTCAACCGTTAGATCGAACTTAGCTTGTTATACACAAATGAAATGTAACTTCATTTAGGTTTGAGTAACCGTACCTAAATGTGTACACTTAGTTGGTTCAACAATAGTTAACCAATGGTTAGCCACATGAGCACTTTCATATCAATCTTATCCATCTTCACCATAACTAGTTCAAATGACTCAGATGAACTAGTTAGAGAGTTGTTCAATTGCTTAGATCTCATAGAAGTATACAAGACACATTCGAAGCAAAATCGATTTTTTCAATCGAATCGATTCATGAACATTATAGCCACGGTTTGCAAAGATTGCATTCCTTATTATATAAATGTTTTAGTTCATGAACAAACCGATTTTAGAAAGTAACCTACCTAAGTATGCGAACAGGTACGCGTACTCAAGTAACCGGATTGAGTTTGTTTTCACTTTCAAACTCCAGCAGAAATTCACGGACGTGAACTTTCCGCCAGTATGCGTACGGGTATGCATACTTACGCGGATTTCCAACAACCGCCAGTACGCGTACGGGTACACATACTTTGGGTTCCCAATTTTGGACTTCTACATAAATGTATGATCACACTATGTTTATATCCAAAGATGGTTACATGTTCTAAACTCTCATTTCAATCTTTGAAACTTTCTTAGAGGATGTTATATAGTTGTTATTCACAAACTATTTTTCATCAAAGAGATTTTCAAGTTATTGAAATAATCAACATGACTTTCGTCACGAGTAAAGATGAACTTGGCCAAAGAGAAAGCTTACCAACACATATTTCGAGAAATAGATAAGCGAGATAAACTCGGCTCGAAATAGCAAATGTGTATAATCGAAGTCTATATAGCAATATGACTTTTATCTCAAGATATGAGATAAAATAGATAGACTTTTGAGTGATAGATAAGTTCAAGTTTCCACATACCTTTTTGTCAATGAAGTTCCACAAGTTCCTTGAGTAGTTCGTCTTCACATGATGAACACCGTGGAGTCTAGAGCTCAACTACACTTACTATCTTAGTCCTAGACTTAGCTATAAGTAGACTAGAAATCAAGACTTATAGTTTTGGAAACTAACCTTGACAAACAAGCTTGAGATAGCAACGCTTGCGAGTTCGACCGAGAAGTGCTCTAACAGCTTATACTAACTCGATGTCTCCTTGGTTTAGTCCTAGCATCTCCCGTGGGGTATTTTACTTTATGCTCACTATTATCTTTTGAAGAAACCGAAATTGTATTTTCCGTAACACGTTGAAAATTTTCCCAATTCATCTATACATAAAATTACATTCCAACACATTGTTTATTCAACATTGAAAGAAAAACATATTGGTTCGATCAATTTTAATCATAAAATCATCACAAAACAATGTTTCAAGGTTTTTAACAACATCTACAACATATTGCTTCAAGCAACAATCAATCCTAATCACATTATCCATCACAATACAATGTCTCAAGGTTTCTTAAACAACATCTATTTCAAACAACATTTTGGTTCAATCAACAATCAATCCTAATCACATTATCCATCACAATACAATGTTTCAAGGTTTATTAGATACATCTAATCATACAACATACTTAAGGTGATACGGGACGTATTTTGGGTTAGTCATGTATATCTCAAGATTTGACTAAATCTTGGATATCTATTATTTTTAGTATTTTAATTATTAGGATAATTACTTTCTTGTTTAGATTTATCTTGTGTTATGAGAATAATATATTGTCTTACGCTAGTTTAGGAATGTTAGGATTTCCTAGGTTTACGTTTACCGGCTATATATAACCTTTGCATTGTAACTTTCTCTTTAGCTTGGATTAGCTCGTTTAATGAAAATACCATTTGGTAAAAACCTGTTTGATTCTCTTTGAGAGATTGATCATCTTGATCGTTTATCAATTACTTTGTTCCTGGATTGGAGTTGTTTATCATATTTGGGTCTTTTTTACCGGAGTGGATTCTCCGCGTGTCGGTTTATTCTAAATCGTTTCCGCTGTGTCGTATCAGGTGCTATCAGAGCAGGCTTTTCCTGTGCTGTTCATCTGTGGGTTGCCTAGAAGAATCAGTTGAGGAGTCCTGTGATACCTAGGTATTTTATCCAATCAAAAAAAAGAAAATCAAAAAAAAAATCAAAAAAAGACAAAAAATTATCAGAGTTGCGTATTTCAGTTTCGGTTCTTATCCTTCTCATCAATCCGTTGTTTTTGAAAGCATCTCGGCAGTCGAAGATTTGTGTTCTTTTTATCATCAATCACCATCTTGTTTGGTAAGCATCTTTACTAAACCTTTTGTTGTTCATTGAATCATTGATTGATATACTGGCGGTAACAGTTTTTCAGAGAAATAGTTTGTGTATCATCCGCAAATCTAGTTTCAGTGCCTTCTATTTCCAAGAAAGAATTGGAAGTTACAAAAAGATCTGTTGGGTCCAGTTGAAATATAAGCATAGCCCATTCAACATTAATGTACTGTTCTTATATTTTATAAAGCCCATTTGTTTCACGTATAATGTAGTGAGGTTACAGTGAACATCGGTTAGTTTTCAAACCTTTTCTCAATCAATCAGTGCCCAGGCGAGGAACTTAATATATATGCAAGAGTCAAGATGCAGGAACGGAGCTATACTTTTCGTGGTCGATATATACTGCAAAAGAGACTTTTTGACTTGGTTTCCATTAAAATGGTGGAAGCTTTGGGTTATGAGATGGACTGGTATCCCGTCCGGGCCAGATTAAATGGGTAAGCAACAACGAAGGAGTAGTTACCTGTTTGGGTGTCTGCAAAATTCCTATAGCAATTGGTAAGTGTTACTCCGACATAATATTTTGTGAAGTAGTTGACTTTGACGTTTGTGATGTCGTGTTGGCTGCTCCGTGGCTGTTTGATGTCCGAGCAAGTTGTCGTGATAACATTTGTGAGTTCATATGGGGAACAACCAAAGTCAAGCTAATGTCGGGTAAGCGACCACCAGGAAAATTGAAAGAAATGGTGTCTAAAAGTGCTCTTCATGCAACAGGTGATGTTAAGTTTCAAGGAAATCTTGGTGATGTTGAAAACGACAGTATCGAGGCAGTTAATCAAAATACTGAATACAATGAGATACTTAATGAAGGTCCCTCCCAAATGGATGCAATTGTGGTAACAATTCTCAAAAGCCCTTATAAAGATCATTTTGATATACCAACTTCCGTAGGCTGCCGACAAGACCATGATTGGATGGTTTCGTGGGAGTTCTTACACAGTAAGGGTTGGAACAAACACCGAAGCCTTATGCATATAATGAAGACTGAGAAATTGGATTCCTGTGCAGAATGGCTAGTGATCCCCATGCATAATTCAAGGTCAAGTTGTATCACTAGCAGCAGTTCCAAACTCCTTTCTTCCATTTGTCATTTTCAGTGTAAACTCGAGGTAAGTTTCATCGCAGTAGGGGAGCCTGATACAGGACGTATTTTTGGTTAGTCATGTATATCTCAAGATTTGACTAAATATTGGATATCCATTTATTAGAGCACTGCCTGGTTGAACCCACTAGCGTTGGTATGTCAAGTTAGTTGTCAATTTTAGTTGCCAAAATGCATTCTTGATTTAGCATACTAAAGATAGTTTCGTACTAGATTAGGTCTAAGAAGTTGGATCGAAGCTATCCTTAAAGGATGAAGATTGAAGATTAAGGACTACAAGAAGACATGAACAAGTTCTTCATCAAAAGGTATGTGATTGATTTCATTTGGATTCTTGTTCAATTCTACCTTTCTAATCTATCAAGATATATGCTCACTATATGGAACAATTCTGATGACGGTAAATGTACATTTATGTATATATGTGTAGTTGCAGGAAATCCTACACTACACCCCTCATATGATTTTATTAACATTCAACTCATTTTAGATTAACAATCTTAATTTTATTGATGAATATTTGAACAATCTTACAAGAAAAGATAAAGGAATCAAGAATAACCACTGCTCTAGATTTTCTCTCTCTTATTTACTTGCTTCTCACCCAGAAAAAGATCTCTCTCTTTCCTTTACAACTGAACGACTATTTATAGGGAAGTACATAGTGGATGACAGCTAATCTGTCCTTTATTTTCGGATATGGCTTGCGACATTCTCGCAACCTTACAAATGTTAATCTCGTAAACTCTCTAATTTTCACAGGACCATCACATTTTTCTCATGATTTTAGCTGACGTCGTTTATTATGTCATTTCTGAAATTGTTCTGCGACGCTGTTGTGTTGTGTTATTGATAATTTCGCTGAGACATTATTGCTGCTGTAGATGGTGGATTTCCGACAAAGGCTAAAATTGTAAACTAATAATTATACGAAGCTCTGATTCAGCAATCAGACGTGAGTATCGAGAAACAGTTCTCTCATCGAATTCTCAACGGAGAGTACTTTCTCTCAGAGTACATGTGGATATGTAGTCTCACGACCGGACAACGAGATATCTCAGGAATACTGAATACTTTCAGTGATTATTTCTATATAGCATCACGTGATGGACGGCTCCTAGACAGCTTGCTCTGCTAGTATAGAGCGATAACGTCTTCAGGAACAAACAACGAGTTTACCCTGACTATATAAAGGATATGACTTACCGTCTAGCTCATATCGGGATGATTAATTCTCCTAGACAGCTTGCTCTGCTAGTATAGAGCCACAAAGTTAATTATTCCTAATTGCTCCTATTCCATGGTCGAATCCGCGACTGGTCCCCTGGAATGGCAATAACAATTGTTCTGATTCTATGATCGAATCCACGACTTGATCTCATAAAATAAAAATAACTATATTATCTCATTACTCCGATTTCATGATCGAATCCACAACTGGTCTCATGGTAATAGATAAATCTTAATTACTCTGATTCTATGGTCGAATCTACGATCCCATGGAATGTTAATGCTCACTTTATTATTCTGAATGCATAGTCGAATCCCCAGCTGATCCTATGAATTAATAATAAACATTTTATTACTCAGTTTTGTGAATTATTCTCCACTGGATTCCACAATTAGTAATAAATAATTAACAACTAGGCGTCTGAGCTACCTCTAAGTAAGCCCCGATTCAAATGGTGAAGGTGTATTCAACGATGATACACTAACAGTCACCGCACGAACGAGTATTTCAAAAATACAACGAAACGATGAACCTATGCAAAATAGAGAAGAAAATAATAAATAATTAAAAATATTGACCAGGGTGCTGGGAGCACGGACACACGACCAACCGACCATGTCGTGGTCAATCCCACGCCAGTTTTATATTTTTAATGCATTTTTATTATTTTTCATGATTTGATGAAAATTCTCTCATTTTATCAAATTTTCTTCATCTCGAGGAAACTCCTCGGTTTCATGGTACTTCCATAAATCCATAAAAAATAATATAAAATTAAGGAAAGGAGTGTGGGGCGTGACCATTGGACAACCGGCCCCACACCCACGGTTTCTTATTATTATTATTATTATTTCTCTAATTTCATGAAAAAACTCCTTGATTTCATGGTATTTTTGCACAAATCATCAAATAATAATAAAATAAAATAAATTATGAAAACTTGTGGGACCGGGCCTTAGCCGTCCGGCCATGCCCTAGACGATCCCACATGCCCCTTCGTCTTATTATTTTATTATTATTAGTTTTCCTTGAATTCATCAAATTCCTTGATTTCATGGTATTTCTCTCAAATTAGGAAAAATTCCCTCAAATCATCAAAATATTAAAAATATTAAAAAAATAGGGAAACTCGTGGGACCGGGCCCTAGCCGGCCGTCCATGCCTTCCACGGTCCCACATGCCCTTGTTTTTTATTATTTTAATATTTTTGCTTCCTTGAACTCATGAAAACTCCTTCAATTCATGGAAACTCCCTAAATTCATCAAATTTCTCAAAATTCATGAATTTTTCATAAAATCATTATAAAATTAGGGAAACTCGTGGGACCGGGCCCTAGCCGGCCGGCCATGCCTTCCACAGTCCCACACGCCCTTGTTTTATTATTTTCATATCTTTTGCTTCCTTGAACTCATGAAAACTCCTTCAATTCATGAAAACTCCTAAAATTCATCAAATTTCTCAAAATTCATGATTTTTTCATAAAATCATCAAAATATTATAAATTAAGGAAAAGGCACCACGGGACCGTGGTCACGACCGGCCGACCATGCCTCGACCACGGCGGTCCCACGCCTCCTCATTCCTTATTTTATAATTATTTTTCATCATCTCATGGTGTTTTCCTCAGTTTCGTCGAAACCCTAATTTTGGCATTTTTTCTTGAATGGATGCTCAATTGCACGCCAGAAAATATCAAAATTCTCAGGACTGAGATGCGGACGCCTTGGGGACACGAGAACGCTATCTTGACCGACCAAGATTGGCTCTTTGGCTCACGGAAGCCGGTTCCATCAATTTTCACAGTTTTGACCTAATTTGCGCAATTTCTCGTATTAGGTCCAAAACTCTCCCAAACACTTTGGATTTTCATGAAGTGATTGTCAGACGGTCACGGGAAAACCCAGGGACGGTTTCATGACTCCATGGTCGGTCCTCGCCTCGTCATAATTAATTAGGTTTTCTCACCTAAGGCTCAGACGAGCATTTTGAATAAATGATTAAACAAGCATTTAATCATTCTTCCACCAACAAATCATCAAATCCTTAAGAGTTCTTCGTATTTGCTCACGTGAGCATATGGACACTACATGGTTGATCCACGGTCCCATGTAGTCTCTCCCTCATTCGTCCCATGGTTGAAATTCTGACAACCATGAATTGATCATCAATTGATCAAATTAGGGTTTCTGAATCCAAGGATTATCATTCCAGATTCTTTTATGACGACCTCATGGTCATTAATTTTATTAATTATGCTCGGTTCAACGACTAGTATTCTAATTAATATTTTTGGTACGCTGCCAATAATCCATCAGACGAGCAACACATGCTCTGACGACCAAATATTCAACAATTCATCACATGAGCAACACTTGCTCAGATGATAAATATTTGTTCAAACCAAGGAATATTGGTTCAACAATCAATATTCAAAGATCCATCGAATGAACAATACTTGCTCACCTCATCGTAAGAACTATACCTCTGTTTCATGACATGTTCAATTCACGAGTTTCAAAACATCTTGTTCAACTCAACGACTACATGGACTCATCGTCCCATCAAACAACGAAGTCATCAATTGACTAACAAACCACGAGACGTCAATCATGTCACTTGGGGGGATATCTCTTAGGGTTTTGGTCTGGCGGTCTACGACCCGTGTGTTCAAACACACGATGGAATGTGAGGAAGTCGTGCAATCAGTTGAAGGAATTCACGAGGTAGTGGGTGGAAAATCGACCAAGTCTCCACACGTTGAGCAACTGGTTTCAAACACGATCTCAACTTCCCCACTCCTTGATTCCATGAACTGTCACACTTCATGGAATCATGGTGTCTACAATTCCAGCAATATAAATAAGTCTCTGAATCATGATTGAATCATCAGCATCAACAGTATCATCAATCTCACGTCTCATCGACAACAAGAGATCATAAAATCATCAATTGAGCAACTACTCTCAATTGAGCAATTTCAATCATTCAGAGCTTATCGTATTTGGAATTCACACACCCACAATTTTTGATTACCACCGATTCCACATATTTCTCAGATTCCCTCCTACAGATCAACCCATCCTCTTTTGTGACCGAATTTACTCTGGAACGGTCATTGTCTTGATTTAGGCCGGAGTACTACATATTGATCTCTCGAATCTAAATCACCCCCTTTGCAGCGGTGCATCTGTGTGAGTTTTAACATTTCGCTTGGTTTGAGGAGTCTCCTCCGTACGGTCATCTCCTGAATTCCTTAAAAACCAGCAAATCGTTTTTCCCCATCTACAGATTGGCGACCACAGTGGGAGATTAATATCTCGGTTGCAATCTAACAATCACACAATATGGTTGGTCTTAGGACTAATTCAACTAATTCAGATCAGAATATTTCAAACGGCAACATTCCTCATGTTACACCTGGCGGCATGGAAGGCAGAGGGGTCCCGACTTTGGAAGAGTTGGCTCAAATCCTAGAGGTCCATACCAGAAACATGGACCTGATGAAGGAGATGATAAACCACATCCACGACTTTCTCATCAAATTAACATCCGAGTTAGGCGGTACCTCCGCTCCAGAAGTCTCAATACCGGGGACTGAAGCGTCATCTGACCCTCGAATCAACAGCTTCACCACATACGAGAAGCCGGTAGAACAAGTGGTCACACATTTGATCGAAAATCTATGTGAACTCCTGCACTTCTCCAGGGATCAGCGCACAGACACATTTTCAGCACTCAATCAGATATCATCAAGCGTGCAAATAACAACACCATCAGTTAAAGAAGTCTCCCTAGTGCCTGAGCATTCGATCGACAACATCTCTTTTGGAGAAGAAGATCGCATGACGGATGAAGGACACAACCGAGCATTGTATGTCACTGGTTTCATCAAAGGCACCGAATTTAGAAGATCTCTTGTTGACACTGGTGCTTCCACCAACATTGTCATTATGAAGACTCTCAGGATGGCCATATTCCCACAAGGTAAAATCGTTCGCTATCCCATCCTAATGACAGGATTTGAAGGAAGTCAAATTCATACATATGGATATGCATACATAGATTTGAGTGTGGGGCCGATTCGATCGAAAGCAAAGTTTCATGTGATCGAGCAAGAACCTGACTACCACATAATATTGGGACGCCCATGGCTCCATGATAACAAGGTGGTTCCTTCAACATACCATCAATGCATGAAGTCCCTTCTCGACAACAAGATCGTTCGCATTCCGGCTTCATCATCTCCTTATGCTCCCGTCTATGATACTGAGTTCCTTGAATCTCAAAAAGGCATCCTGGAACCTCCAAGCAGGATTCACAGTACTCCACTTCCAAGCTGGAAGACTATCGAGAAGGCTGATAACGATCCGTCATCCTCAGCTGCTAAAGTAATCAAGTCACCTACTACACCGACTAAACACCATAATGATCAAGTCTCAACTCCAGGGACAAACTTCACGAACGATCGAGACGTAGAAGGGAGAGTCATTTATCGCCGACGGAAATATTAGCAATTAATCGGGGAGAACGATGAAAAGTCTCCCCACCATGAAGAATCATGTCAGAGTGAGCAATCACTTGAGGAAGTCCAAGATGCCCCACGACAACTACGGGACGACACTGACTCTACCACTGACGATCTTGAAATAATCAACATTGGGGATGAAGACGATCCAAGGCCAATCCTGATCAGTTCAGCGCTATCACCAGAGGAGCGGACCGAGCTGGTGAAATTATTAAAAAAAACATCAAGATGTCTTCGCGTGGACGTACGAAGAAATGTCGGGTCTGGATGACAAACTCGTCACCCATCACTTGCACATCGTCCCTGGTTCCAAAGCTGTCAAACAACCACCCAGACAATTTAGACACGAATTCGAGGAGCAAATCAAGGTCGAAATTCAGAAACTGTTGGCAGCAGGGTTCATCAAACCTATTCTTCATCCAACGTGGCTAGCAAATGTGGTACCTGTTAAGAAGAAAAATGGTCAAATCAGATGTTGTGTCGACTTCAGGAACTTGAATAAATGTTGTCCGAAAGATGATTTTCCTCTACCCAACATTGACATGCTCGTCGATGCAACGAGCGGCCACGGTATGTTCTCATTCATGGACGGTTATAGTGGGTACAACAAGATCAAGATATATGAACATGACGCCAACAAGACTGCATTCCGTACTCCCATTGGGAATTGTCACTACACCGTGATGCCCTTTGGATTAAAGAATGCTGGTGCCACCTATCAACGAGCCATGACTGCCATATTCCACGACATGATGCACAAGCAAGTAGAAGACTATGTTGATGATGTGGTGGTAAAATCGAAGACTCGAGCATCTCATCTCGAAGTTCTAAGGCAGGTGTTTGAAAGGTGCAGAGAATACAAATTAAAAATGAATCCTTTAAAGTGCGCATTTGGAGTTTCTTCCGGAAAATTCTTAGGATTCCTGGTAACGGCTGAAGGGATCAAAGTCGACCCCGACAAGGAAAAGGCTATTACCACCATGCCTCCTCCACGTACCGTGAAGGAACTACAAATCTTTATGGGCAAGGTAAATTATATTCGACGCTTCATTCCTGTATTAGCTCAACTCATTGCTTCATTCACGCCTCTGCTTAAGAAAGGAGAAAGCTTCACCTGGACAGCTGTTCAACAAGAAGCTTTCCATAAAATACAACAAATATTATTGTCACCGACCGTCATGAGGTCTCCAGCGCAGGGACGATCTCTGATTCTTTACACAGCCTCCAGTGACGTCGCCGACGCTCTCCTCGCTCAGGAAGATGACGAAGGCGTCGAACGAACGATTTACTACTTCAGCCGCACAATGAGAGATGCTCAACTCCGATACCAAAAGGCCGAAAGGGCATGCCTGGTATTGGTACATACAATCCAGAAGTTCATACATTACTTACTATCTAACAGGGTCGTACTCATCTCCAAAGTTGATCCCATAAAGTTCCCACTATCAAAGCCAGCCTTGATAGGAAGACCAGCGAAGTGGATACTCCAGATGTCAGAATTTGACATAGCTTGCACGCCACCTAAAGCCATCAAAGGTCAAGCGGTCGTAGACTTGCTCGCCGCTTTTCCAGGGGAAGACACAACAACACTACATGAAGAAGTACCCGGCGAATTCCCAAACATCTTGGTCATCAAGGAAAAAACATGGCTTCTATACTTTGATGGATCTTCCACCCCTAGTAGTGACACCGGAGGAGCGGGAATAGTGTTGGTATCTCCATATGGTGAAGTTTTCTCACATTCGTTCAAGTTGGATTTCCACTGCACCAACAACTCAGCGGAATATGAAGCCTTCCTATTAGGATTATCCTTGGCCAAGAAAGCAGGAGCAACACACCTCGAGATAAGAGTAGATTCAAAATTATTGGTCAAAGAGATGAATGGAATGTACTCTCTCAAATAAATCACACTTGCTCCATTCAGAACCGAAGCTCAGCGACTGTTGACCTATTTTGCTGACGCAACGATCGTCCATACTGGACGGACTAACAACATGCATGCTGATTTCCTAGCAACTCTCCCCTCCAAGATGCAATTCGAAGGAGCACAGAAAACGATCACTGTACAGAGACGTACGGTATCATCAACTTGGCTCACTCAGATCGAAGACATTCCAACGAACGATCGGCGAGCACCCATCATTCATGAATTGAGCAGCTCTATTTCAGAAGGCCAAGTCATCCTCAAGGAATTGAAAAACTACTTCTTGCTTCATGGAGGGCTATACTATCGAAACCCTGATGGATCTCTGTCACGATGTTTTGGGAGCGACGACGCGGAAAAACAACTCAAGCGCATACATGAGGAAGTCTGTTGGTCAACGTTAGTGGTAACACTTTACAAAAAGCTTCAAAGAATGGGGTACTACTGGCTATCCATGGAGACTCAATCGAGAGCTTTACAAGGATCTTGTCCTGATTGCCAAACACCTCCTCATCACTTGGAGGTTTTGACGATCCACCACACTGGAGACTGGAGGGAGCCTTACATCAAATACCTCAGGGACAACTAACTACCACTAGAAAAGAAGCAAGCAGTCAAAATCATTCAGAAAGCTAAGAGATTTTTCCATCTCGATGGGATCTTATACCGCAAAAGCTTTGGTGGAAATTTACTAAGGTGCTTAGCCGAACATGAAATCCCTACAATCCTGAAGGAAGTACATTATGGAGAACATCAAGGAAAGAAGAAACTATTTCTTCAAATGCATGAGAAATATTATTGGCCAACCATGGAAGATGATGCAGCCGCACACGTTCAGAGGTGTCACCAATGCCAAACTCATGGTAATCTCATCCACACTCCTTGTCTCCCATTGAATCATGTGAATAGTCTGTGGCCTTTCTACAGCTGGGGACTAGATATCATTGGGAAGATCAATCCAGCATCTTCAAAACAACATGAATACATCATCACTGCGACAGAGTACTTCACCAAGAGGGTCGAAGTTATTCCTCTTCGAAGCACCACTGGAGTTACGATTGGCGCCTTCATCAAAGAGCACATAATATGCAGATTCGGAGTTCCTAAGTATATCATCACAGATAACGGAACTCCTTTTGCCAATCAATATGTTGAGAAGCTACTCAATAAATATGGGATCAAACAAATATTCTCCACGCCTTACTATCCACAAGGAAATGGTCAAGCAGAAAGTACCAACAAGACTTTGGTTAGGATTATTAGTCGGACGATTCATGACAATCCTCGATCATGGCATGAGAAATTACCCATGGCTCTATGGGCTTACAGAACTGCACCAATGAGCTCGATATGTACTTCGCCATATTCCCTTGTCTATGGAGCCGATGCCATACTTCCAGCAGAAATCAAAGTTCCCTCAGCCAGGATTGCTGCGTCCAGTGGTGTACAATGGGATGAGGTTGAAATCTCCAGATCAAGAATCGCTGAGCTAGATATGATGGAATCAAGTAGGACTAAGGTGTACAAATATGTGGAAGCTTACAAACAGAGGATCTCCAGATCCTACAACAAAATGGTAAGACCTCGAACATTTCAAGTAGGAGATTTGGTATTAAAGACGGCAAAGCACATTCAACAAGACATGTCCGCTCCTAAGTTCTCTCCTAAATGGGAAGGGCCATATGTTGTTTTCAAAGTAGTGTCTAGCGGATACTACAAAATTTTAGCAATCAATGGAGGAAAGGAAGGAAACATCATCAATGGCAAATGGCTCAAAGCTTATTATGCTTGATCCATGAAACAAACTACCTCTTCATCATTTCAAGCATTTTCAAAAATGTAATTTCATTCCTCCAAAGAGCATACGAATGCTCCTTTGTTCATTAAACATTTCATAAATGAGCAAAATTGTTCATACCATGATCAACTGTTTCACCTAACTAGAAACTCAGATTTGCTCAAAAAAAAACAACCACAAATGCTCACTCAGAGCAAACCATCTAGCAACGGATAATCCCTGTAAGAATCCTCGTCAAGCTTCTTCTGAAAAATCTTGGTCTTTGCCTTCAAGTCTTCGACTGCTTTCTCAACCCTTGCCGACTCCAGAGCCAGTATCCTCTCCTCATCCAGTAAAGCTGCATTCATGGAAATTGCATCAGCAGCCTCTGCTTCCTTATGAACCTTGATTATCTCAAGACGACGACGGAGCCAGCTTACATTAAATCGCAATATCTCAAAATTCGAGATCATTTCATCCCATTGGTGCAGCTCATGGTTTTTGACGTCTCGCAAGTGCATCTGATTCATTTCCTCGATGATCAGCAATAACCCCGCTACCGTGGTTAAAAGGGTTGGATGAAAACCTTTCCACACTTCTGTGTTGGAAATGTTACCATACTTTTTCCATATCTTGGTGTACAGAGATACATGACATTTTGGGAACCACGAATCCGCCGACCATTTCATTGTCTGGGAAGGTATTAATCAATGGGGATTCGAATAAAATTTCAGCGGTTGGGTATTCACGAGCATGGCCACCGTCTCCGGTCTCCACGGATCCTACAAAATCTTCACATGCCTGGTTACTGCTTTCCTCAACCTCAACCACGGTCACAGACTTTCCACTCTTTCTTCGTCTAGCATCTACGACGACACGGACATCCTCCTACGATGAAACGAAGGAGTGTTAATCCCGGGACTCATTATAATCTCAGGAGTGATAGGTTTACTTACAGATGATCCAGCTTCAGCACGAGCTGATCCATACCGCGCAGGAGCTCTAACAGTCCGCTTAGGCCTTGCATTATGAGGAGTAGCATTCTTCTTACAGTCCTACGACAAATCATTCTCTTGTGATCAACAATCTCGATTGAACGGAGACAAGAAAGGAGAAGAAGAAGAAGTGCACAACTTACTGAGATAGACGATGTTATTTCACGCTTCGACTGAAGATCATCTTGAGAATAAATGCTATTGCTCGACATGGCGACAAGAGGGTAGGATCAAAAATCCTCTGCACGATGAAGCTAACTCAGGAATGGAAGAAATATTTGTGTGGATCATAGATTTGGAGTCTTGAAGATATATATATGAGGTGATAGTCATACAGTCAACTCAATTACGAGTTTCAATGAAACCCTAGGCTTCAAGGATCAATACCAAAGACGAAGAGGAAAATAATACACTGGGGACTGAACATCACGGTCAAAGGATGGGCCACGCGGCCTTGTACACGTCATGAATTCTCAGCCGTGTTATTTTACTTCTCGTGAAATCGACAAGTCATGATGAATTTGGATATATGGACATTGGTCCATGTCATGGATAAGAGAAAATCGACGATTAACAAAATGTTCATCATTCAGAAGAAAAGTCTAATTGAAGTAAAGTCTTTAAAAACTCAAAAGAAAGATATCCACTATGAAGACTAAAAAGGTAACGCTCTACCATCTACAAGAAGATGGAAGTAAAACTACTCATCGGACTTATCCGAATTGTCAGCTTCATCGTCACTGCCCTTCTCGGAATCATCTTCTTCAGAGTCACTGTCAGGATCATTGTTGAAGTCCGGTGGACGGAAGATAACATCATCATCTGAATCCGAGTTATCTTCTGCCGCAGCTTCAGCTTCAATTTTCTTCATCGTCCTCCGATGTTCTCTTTCATATCGATCAGGCTTAATGTAATGCTCGGATGGTTCCCATGTGATCTCTCCTTCGGAAGCATCAGCATCAGAATCAGAAGGAACCCCATCCAAGAATTGACGCTTCTCCTCAACCTTCTGTCTCTTACGCCGGATGCGATATTTTGCACGTTTACGGGCACCCTCCTTTTTGTCTTCAGCTCTTTTCTTTTCGAGTTCAGCAAAAGAGACCCTTCGCTTACCCAGAGGAACATTAGTCTTCTCCCCTTCCTGGGTAACCCTAGCCTTCGATTTCGCTACAAGAGCATCAGAATCCTCATCAGAAGAGCTAGAGGAAGAAGAGGAATACCAGTAATCATAATTGCTGTTACTGTTGGTCGACATTTTCTGGAACCGGAAGATCAAAGATTACTACTATGTAAACAAACCAACATCAGCAAAAATGGTAACTCTTAACTCTTACCTTTTATACTTCCACTAACAATAGTGATAGTAATACTAGAGTTAACACCTCAAAATCGTTCGTCTCTTCGAAAACTGCAAAAAACGAACGAAACTTTATTAATTTCAAAACTGATTTTTCATAAAATCAAGGACACAATTTTCATAATGTGAACATTCACACAACTGACCTATGAAGTTTACAACAATAAAATATTTCATCATAAATATATTGTCTATCTTCAAAGGTTCCTCAAAACACACGTTTCTGATTTTTCGAAAAAGCAGGAATTAATGCAACTTGCATACATAAACTCTCAGGGATTTTGTTTAATGAAAACAAACTCATGAAAATAAAATATATCATCATATTTTGCACAATATATGTCATGGCTGCATATATATATATATATATATATATATATATATATATATATATATATATATATATATATATATATAACTATTTTTCCTTCGTATCGTCATTATTTGTCTTTAAAACGAAGGTTTATTTCAAAAAACATTGTGAAAGCTCACATCTCATACATATGATAAAGTTTTTTATTTACAGGAAAGCTCATAAGCAAAATTTTATCACTGGACACAAGTTCATCATACATATTTTCCTTCGTGTCATCGTTATTTGTCTTTAAAACGAAGGATTATTCCGATTTCATGAAAATTCACTTCTTTTATGATAAAACCGTGGCACACATGAAAGATCATACACTAATTTTTATCACTGGACCTAGGTTCATATTAAAAAAAAAATCTCTGCTAAATCAGGGATTATAGTTAGTTTTCAAAACTAACGATCGAACGAACATATGTTTTCAAAAACGAGGATTTTTCATAAAACTCACACTAAAATGCACACATGTATATAACTTCATCATGATCAAAACATGAACAACTCATGAGATCATAAACATCAGCAAAAAAAAAAACAACACGTACCTGATCGGCTGGAATTTGGCCGGCGGCGACGCTGATCCCGACGGTCTTCTCCTGCTGCTGGCGTGAAGGTGCTGAGGCGGTGGAGAACTAGTCGTGGAAAAAAAGGATTAATCTCTTTTATATCAATTTTATTTCCAAAACCTAATTTTCTAAGGATTTCCTTATTGGGCCCGACCCGTGGATCCTAACCGACCACGGACTCGTCGTCCAAACCAGCGGTTCAACACCAATTTATGCTCATCAAACGACGCTCCAATCATGACATTGAATATTTCATCAAGTCATTGTTTGCTCATGCTTTCTAAATCCGGTAACGTCTCAACTTATGACTAAGTTCAATCACTGGTATTATTATTAATGGCTGGAAAATCATCATTTAATGCTGACTGAGGAACACATCTTTCCTCAGTAAGCAGGGGACTTAATGTAGATGGTGGATTTTTGACAAAGGCTAAAATTGTAAACTCATAATTATACGAAGCTCTGATTCAGCAATCAGACTTGAGTATCGAGACACGGCTCTCTCATCGAATTCTCAACGGAGAGTACTTTCTCTCAGAGTACATGTGGATATGTAGTCTCACGACCGGACAACGACATATCTCAGGAATACTGAATACTTTCAGTGATTATTTCTATATAGCATTACGTGATGGACGGCTCCTAGACAGCTTGCTCTGCTAGTATAGAGCGATAACGTCTTCAGGAACAAACAACGAGTTTACCCTGACTATATAAAGGATATGACTTACCGACAAGCTCATATCGGGATGATTAATGCTCCTAGACAGCTTGCTCTGCTAGTATAGAGCCACAAAGTTAATTATTCCTAATTGCTCCTATTCCATGGTCGAATCCGCGACTGGTCCCCTGGAATGGCAATAAAAATTGTTCTGATTCTATGATCGAATCCACGACTTGATCTCATAGAATAAAAATAACTATATTATCTCATTACTCTGATTTCATGATCGAATCCACAACTGGTCTCATGGTAATAGATAAATCTTAATTACTCTGATTCTATGGTCGAATCTACGATCCCATGGAATGGTAATGCTCACTTTATTATTCTGAATGCATAGTCGAATCCCCAGCTGATCCTATGAATTAATAATAAACATTTTATTACTCAGTTTTGTGAATTGTTCTCCACTAGATTCCACAATTAGTAATAAATAATTAACAACTAGGCGTCTGAGCTACCTCTAAGTAATCCCCGATTCAAATGGTGAAGGTGTATTCAACGATGATACACTAACAGTCACCGCAAGAACGAGTATTTCAAAAATACAACGAAACGATGAACCTATGCAAAATAAAGAAGAAAATAATAAATAATTAAAAATATTGGCCAGGGTGCTGGGAGCACGGACACACGACCAACCGACCGTGTCGTGGTCAATCCCACGCCAGTTTTATATTTTTAATGCATTTTTATTATTTTTCATGATTTGATGAAAATTCTCTCATTTTATCAAATTTTCTTCATCTCGAGGAAACTCCTCGGTTTCATGGTACTTCCATAAATCCATAAAAATAATATAAAATTAAGAAAAGGAGTGTGGGGTGTGACCATTGGACAACCGGCCCCACACCCACGGTTTCTTATTATTTTTTTTATTATTATTATTTCTCTAATTTCATGAAAAAACTCCTTGATTTCATGGTATTTTTGCACAAATCATCAAATAATAATAAAATAAAATAAATTATGAAAACTTGTGGGACCGGGCCTTAGCCGGCCGGCCATGCCCTAGACGGTCCCACACGCGCCCTTTATTTTATTATTTTATTATTATTAGTTTTCCTTGAATTCATCAAATTCCTTGATTTCATGGTATTTCTCTCAAATTAGGAAAAATTCCCTCAAATCATCAAAATACTTAAATATATTAAAAAAATAGGGAAACTTGTGGGACCGGGCCCTAGCCCACACGCCCTTGTTTTTTATTATTTTAATATTGTTGCTTCCTTGAACTCATGAAAACTCCTTCAATTCATGGAAACTCCCTAAATTCATCAAATTTCTCAAAATTCATGAGTTTTTCATAAAATCATTATAAAATTAGGGAAACTCGTGGGACCGGGCCCTAGCCGGCCGGCCATGCCTTCCACGGTCCCACACGCCCTTGTTTTATTATCTTAATATCTTTTGCTTCCTTGAACTCATGAAAACTCCTTCAATTCATGAAAACTCCTTCAATTCATGAAAACTCCTAAAATTCATCAAATTTCTCAAAATTCATGAATTTTTCATAAAATCATCAAAATATTATAAAATTAAGGAAAATGCACCACGGGACCGTGGTCACGACCGGCCGACCATGCCTCGACCACGGCGGTCCCACGCCTCCTCATTCCTTATTTTATAATTATTTTTCATCATCTCATGGTGTTTTCCTCAGTTTCGTCGAAACCATAATTTTGGCATATTTTCTTGAATGGATGCTCAATTGCACGCCAGAAAATATCAAAATTCTCAGGACTGAGATGCGGACGCCTTGGGGACACGAGCACGCTATCTTGACCGACCAAGATTGGCTCTTTGGCTCACGGAAGCCAGTTCCATCAATTTTCACAGTTTTGACCTAATTTGCGGAATTTCTCGTATTAGGTCCAAAACTCTCCCAAACACTTTGGATTTTCATGAAGTGATTGTCAGGCGGTCACGGGGCAACCCAGGGCCGGTTTCATGACTCCATGGTCGGTCCTCGCCTCGTCATAATTAATTAGGTTTTCTCACCTAAGGCTCAGACGAGCATTTTGAATAAATGATTAAACCAGCATTTAATCATTCTTCCACCAACAAATCATCAAATCTTCAAGAGTTCTTCGTATTTGCACACGTGAGCATATGGACACTACATGGTTGATCCACGGCCCCATGTAGTCTCTCCCTCATTCGTCCCATGGTTGAAATTCTGACAACCATGAATTGATCATCAATTGATCAAATTAGGGTTTCTGAATCCAAGGATTATCATTCCAGATTCTTTTATGACGACCTCATGGTCATTAATTTTATTAATTATGCTCGGTTCAACGACCAGTATTCTAATTAATATTTTTGGTACGCTGCCAATAATCCATTAGACGAGCAACACATGCTCAGACAACCAAATATTCAACAATTCATCACATGAGCAATACTTGCTCAGATGATAAATATTTGTTCAAACCAAGGAATATTGGTTCAACAATCAATATTCAACGATCCATCGAATGAGCAATACTTGGTCACTTCATCGTAAGAACTATACCTCTGTTTCATGACATGTTCAATTCACGATTTTCAGAACATCTTGTTCAACTCAACGACTACATGGAATCATCGTCCCATCAAACTACGAAGTCATCAATTGACTAACAAACCACGAGACGTCAATCGTGTCACTTGGGGGATATCTCTTAGGGTTTTGGTCTGGCGGTCTACGGCACGTGTGTTCAAACACACGATGGAATGTGAGCAAGTCGTGCAATCAGTTGAAGGAATTCACGAGGTAGTGGGTGGAAAATCGACCAAGTCTCCACACGTTGAGCAACTGGTTTCAAACACGATCTCCACTTCCCCACTCCTTGATTCCATCAACTGTCACACTTCATGGAATCATGGTGTCTACAATTCCAGCAATATAAATAAGTCTCTGAATCATGATTGAACCATCAACATCAACAGTATCATAAATCTCACGTTTCATCGACAACACGAGATCATCAACTCATCAATTGAGCAACTACTCTCAATTGAACAATTTCAATCATTCAGAGCTTATCGTATTTGGAATTCACACACCCACAATCTTTGATTACCATCGATTCCACACATTTCTCAGCTTTCCTCCTACAGATCAACCCATCTTCTTTTGTGGCCGAATTTACTCTGGAACGGCCATTGTCTTGATTTAGGCCGGAGTACTACAGATTGATCTCTCGAATCTAAAGCACCCCCTTTGCAGCGGTGCATCTATGTGAGGTTTAACATTTCGCTCGGTTTGAGGAGTCTCCTCCGTACGGTCGTCTCCTCAATTCCTTAAAAACCAGCAAATCGTTTTTCCCCATCTACAACTGCGAGATTCTGATCCTACATCTTGCCTCTTATCATATCTTCTCTGCGAAGTAGAGAACGATGTGAGAAATTCTGCAACTGTTCATCTCTTCATATTCTGCATTTATCACAGTATCCTTTCTTCCATCTATTTCTTGACACGTCTTCTGTAACCGCTTATTTTTAACCGCTCACGTCTTTTCGTATTAATAGTGTTTATTTCTTCGTGTAGAAAATCCTCTCTATATATTCTTCTTACTCTTCTTTCCATTTTCTTTTTACTTTCTCTTCTCTTTTTATTCTCTCATCTCTGCAACTCTATTATTCTTCCGTAAATTCTGCCATTGCAACTTTTCTTCTTTCTTCTTCTTTTACTCTTTTTATTTTCTTCTTCATCTCCATATTGTTCCCTCTGAAGATCTTCACTGTTTGTAACTTTCTTAATTTTTACGAATTAATCTTCATGCTGGTGTTTTCCATGGATTCGTCGAGGTTAGTTTTTTTTTTCTTTCTTATGGGTTTTGCTAAAAATTGATCTTGCTTACTGCTTTATTTAACGATGTTGCCTATGTGATTCCCATACTGTTGTTATTTCAGCAAAAACGCCTCCAACACCAAATTTACGGTTCAGAACCCTAATATTCCCAAACCGCAGCATAAGATTGTTGTACACAAAAGAAAGTCTGCGAATCAGAAGGTAGTAAGAAACATTATTCTTTTCTAATAACAATATTATTGCCTCTGTTTCTTATCTGGATTGTAATTCGCAGGGTGATAAGGATGTCAAAAAACCTCTTAAGAAATCTCGCCACCTTAAAACCGTTGAAACCTCTGTTCCATTCCATTTACTTATCTCTTTTAAATCTCCTGCGACATCTTCGCAAGTTAAACCATTATCTCCAATTCGCGAAAAGGCTGCCTCAGATTTCATTTCTTCAACTGACCTTTCAATGGTTGAAACCCCCCTTATCGATCCTCCTGTGAATGAAACTTCTTCTCCTCCTATTGATAATGTTTCTCAACCTTTTATCATTGCCAGTTCTCTACCTGAGCCTCTTCCCTTTTCGAAAGAAACCGTGGAAGAAATAGATATTGCTTTCAAAGTTTTATCTGAGGTCCTGGATGATGGAAAGAAGTCTCCCATTGATCCTGTCAAGTTTGGTATTTGCAAAATTCTGAGTAAGTATTTCGGTTCTGACAGAGCTGCTTCGCAAAAAGATTTGGAAAAAGAGTGTAATGCTCTTCGTCTCGAAAATCCAAAGCTTCAGAATGTTTCGCTGGATCGCGACAACCTTCGCAAGAAGAATGATGAACTGAGAGGTATGATTTCCTTATCCGTGTATTCAATTTGCCTTTATAATGATTTTATCCTTCCCGTTTTTAATTATCCTTGAAATCCCTCTTTCACATGTTAAGCCTTAAACCAGAAATGAATAATGGAGAGATATCAATTTGAATCTGCTGTTGAAGAAGCCCGTGTTGATAAAGAGATTTTGATGGATCAATATAACCAATTAGATAACCTCTATTCATACTTTGTTGATCATATAAATAATCTTACCAATGAAAATACCCAATTAGTTCGGAGGCAAGATTTATTAAGTAATGAAATGTCTCGCCTCTCTTATTCTTTAACTAAAGCTAATCTTGGGATGAAATCTTTATCAGATGAGAATAAAACTCTATCTCAAGAGAAACGAATTTGTTTAAATAAGATGGCGATATCTTCGCAACAACTTAGCATCCTTCAGAAAGTATGTGATGACCAAGAGAAATCTCTTCGCTTTTTGAGAAATGAACTTAAAGAAGTAACAAAGTCATCTACCGCTGAAAGAGATACACTCATTCAAGGTAGAATAGCTTTAAGTGTAAAGGCGAATCAACTTAAAGAACAATATTCCAAATTAGAAGAATCTTATTCTTCTCTTGCGAAGAAAAATGCCTTTCTTATTTCTAAAGAGAAAAATCTCCCGACTTAAAGGTTTAGTTGGAGATAAATTTGATGATGCGATGGACCGTTGGGAGAATAGTTGTCTGACCTTGATTCAACATCTTATTTCTCAAAAAGGAAGGTAGTTATAATAGTTTGACTTCCTTAACTATCTTTTCTTTGTTATATCTTTTTGAGTTCTTCATCTTACTGAAATTTTGTATTCTACTTTTCGCAGAATCTGAGAAAAACCTTCATTCCTCCATTTCTGTTTTGGAGGCTAAATATGCCAAAATTCGCAAAGAAAATGCACTACTCGTCTTTGTCCTTACTGGTTCTCGCGACCGAGCAGAAAGAAGACTTGATTATCTTGCTTACTTTAAGGATATTCAAGATAGGAATCATCAAAGAGCACTTCTTCGTCAAGTTCATCTGCGTGCTGAAGTCCTTGTAAATGATATTTTATTGTCTAACTCTCTTCCTCTTACATCAATCGAACCTTTGGAAGTAGATGATGATGAAGTTCCTCGTCCTGCTGACAGTGATTATGATTATGAAAGTGGTGAAGAGAATAGTCTTTTGGAAGATGGAGAAGAAATTCCTTCTAAGGAAGCAACTGCTGGTACTAATCAAGATGAAAACGAAAAGGAAATCTCTTCTGAAGAAGTAATTGCTGGCGATAATCAAGGTGGCAGCGAAAAAGAAGTCCCTCTGAGAGGAATTATTGCTGGTGAAGATCAGAATCGAAATGAAGGAGAGGTTGGCGATAATGAGAACATTGGCGAAGAACGTCTATTATCTCCTTCTACTGGAATTAATATTGAAGCATGAGCTTCTTATCTAGTTCTATCTTCTTGAATTGTCTCATTTTTTATTATTTTTTTGCGAATAATATTCTTCAACCAACTTTGAAATCAATTTTCCCTTTTAGAATTTTGCTGGTGAGAAAGATAATGCCTCTTGTTTACTGATTCCCATACTTGCCTCCCATTATCTTTCTTGCGAGAAATGATCTGTTATGAATACTTATAAATATTTTGTTTTGTCATGTGGTCTTATTTTGCCTTCCTAATTAAAGGTCTTATTATGCCACCTCTTGTCATTGCGACAAAATCGCAGGACGTTCTTGCACTTTCATGCAAGAACCCTTTGATCTTGTCTTAACTTTTTCTTTTGTATTATGGCCTCTTCAGGAATGTTGCGACAATATGACAGGCCTAAATATTCTTGCGAAAATAAATCCCCATGACATTGTCGTCTTGCGATGAAATCGCAGGACGTCTTCGCACTTTCATGCGAAAACCCATTGATCTCGTCTTATCTCTTTCTTTTGTATTATTGCCTCTTCAGGATTGTTGCACAAATATGACAAGCCTTAATACCCTTGCGAGTAAAAATCCTCATGACATTTGCGTCTTAAGACACTTATCAGCTCCCAAATGGAGGGTTCCTCCCTTATCTCCCCCTGGTTTCCCCTTCAAGGAGGCGTACTTCTACCATACAAGGTTAGCTCCTCCCATCCAGTCTTAACAACAACCAGTTGTTTTTGCAGCCTCTTATCCCTTTTACCTATAGGGTTTATGGTTACGAGAATGCACCCTAAGTGGGGTTTTCTTCAGGCCGAGAGTAGTATAAACCAAGACTTGTCAAGAATGGAAAGGTACTCTCCAGACGCCCCTGGCACTCTTGACTCAACCGTGTACCTCGGCGACTTGATCAGATTCTGCACTCCTTGGGAGAGTCCTTATTACCTTAGTCGCCCAACCTAAGTCATATGCTTAAGCTGAGAATCCAAGGTGCCTCTCCCGGATGGGCTTTATTGACCCCAAATCTCCATGACTCAGGTTCCGGTGGCGGTGTATCCTTTCCCTGAGCCATGCAACAGGTACCCCCTTATATGACTTACTTTAGGTCTTACAGTTGCCTCTTGCGAAATTTTATTCGCGAACTAGGGTGTACACCATAAAGGTTCGCCCATTTCTTTTATGTCATTGTTCTATGATTATCTCTGCGAAAGTTTCACACATCATGATCTT
The DNA here is from genome assembly GCF_003573695.1 of Papaver somniferum. Lineage (NCBI taxonomy): Eukaryota > Viridiplantae > Streptophyta > Magnoliopsida > Ranunculales > Papaveraceae > Papaver > Papaver somniferum. Next base: position 174,327,033 of record NC_039363.1, on the reverse strand, counting down.
GTTTTGATATGAATAATCTCGCAACTATTCTTTCAGAATCCATAACTTCTCAAAGCTTCTTATGTATAATATATTTTTAAGTAGAATCTGTTCCATGGTATGTCAAGTCTATGACCAACATCTCTACCTTCTGGATCCATTAATTTATAAGCTCCTGTTCCAACTATCTCCTTAATGATGTAAGGTCCATCCCATTTTTTCGCTAATTTTCCACCATTTTCTCGCTGATATATTGGTGTCTCTCGCAGAACTAAATCTCCTGGTTGGAATTCGCGTACTTTGACACGTTTATTATATTCTCGGGCTAATCTTCGCTGATAATTCTCCATATGTTGTAAAGATCTTTCTCTTTTTTCTTCTAATTCATCAAGTTTGTTTAAGATCAAACCCGCACTAAGATTTTTCTCCCAAGCTTCTCCCTTTGTTGTCGGAATAACAACTTCTGTTGGTAACACCGCTTCAACTCCGTATGTTAAACAAAAAGGTGACATTCCAGTAGCTTCTCTTCTAGTTGTATTATAAGCCCATAATGCATTATGTACTTGTTCGCACCATGCTCTATGATGTCCTTCTAATTTCTTCTTTAATATATCTGCAATTGTTTTGTTTGTTGCCTCTACCTGCCCATTAGCTTGTGGATACAAAGGAGTAGACTTTCCATATTTTATCTTAAATGCATTAAGTAACATTTTTATGTTCTTTCCTTCAAATTGTTTCCCATTATCAGATACCAACTGCGCAGGAATTCCGAATCTGCAAATAATATTTTCAAATATGAATGTAAAGATATCTTTGTCGCGAATATGCTGTACTGCCTTTACTTCTATCCATTTTGTGAAATTGCGACTATTAAGTATCTTCTTTGTCTAGAACCGGGTAAAAATGGCCCCACAATATCTAAGCCCCACTTTCCAAAAGGCCACACACTGGTTGAAGATGACAATGGTGCTCCGGGTGCATGTATTTTCTTTCCATGCCGCTGACAATCTTCGCAACGTCTTTGTTTTGCATCTTCGTTCATGTATGGCCAGTAATAGCCTTGCATTTTTGCTCTATGTGCCAAAGATCTTCCCCCGCTATGATTACCAGCATCCCCACTACGTAACATTTTTAGCACTTTTTCTCCTTCCTCTCGTGTCAAACATCTGAGTGATGGTCCATTAAAGGATTTTCGGTATAGCAGCCCATCTCTTAATTCATAATTCGTTGCGCGACTTTTTAACTTGTGTGCTTCAAATCTATTTCTTGGTGTTTCTCCTTTCGCCAAATATGCATGAAGTTCTGTTCTCCAATCTGCGATATTGTTCGTTTGTTCTTCTTCTTCACCGTCTATTATCATCACGTTCACGTCTTCTTCTTCTTTATTGACTGATGGTGACAGAAGTGTTTGTATTTTTATGCATCTCGCAGTTGGATCTGTCATCATGCTTGAGATGAAAGCAAAAGCGTCTGCGAGTCTGTTATCCTTCCTTGAAATGTGCTTCCATTTTATTTTTGGGATTTTCGCTGACAATTCTTCAACGAGCTTCTTGTATTTCTTCAAGGATGGTTCATTTGTAGTGTACTCTCCCTTTATTTGGCGAATAACTAGCTGCGAATCACTAGTGATCCTTGCATTTTCTAGTTTCATTTCTATTGCGAACTTTAAGGCATGTATCACAGCTTCATATTCTGTTTCGTTATTAGTGGATGCGAATTCCAATCTGAATGAAAAAGCCATCTTCACTCCTTCTGGCGAAATTAAAACAATTCTAACTCCATTGCCTTCTCCATTTTATGATCCATATACCAATATCTCCCATCTATTTGGTTCTGTTAATAAGTCTTTTGGATCTCCGTGTTCTTCTTCTATATCCATCATTTCTTCTACCGCTTCATCTTCTTCTAAAGGAAATTCTGCCAAGAAATCTACAACAACTTGTGATTTTGGTGAAGACAAAATTTCATATTTAATATCAAAGAGGCCTACTTGTGCATTCCATCTCTCCACTCTTCCTGATATTTTTGAATTCTTCATCACTGATTCAATTGGTACTTTTGTTAATACCTTTATCTTGTGCGCTTGAAAATATATGCGGATCTTAAATGATGCATAAACTAATGCTAAGATTAGCTTCTCAATCTTTGAGTAATTCTTCTCGGCAGTATTAAAAGTTTTGCTAATGTAATAGATATGTTTCTCCACTCCAGCGTCTATTCGCAATAACACGACACTCAATGCATGCGACGTCGTCGCAAGATAGATTAATAATTCTTCTCCTGATTCTGCTTTTTGTAAAATAGTTGTATTCATAAGATGTTCTTTGATCCCTTGAAAAGATTTTTCGCATTCATCAGTCCATTTGAATTTCGCAGCCTTCTTGAGTATATCGAAAACATATTTGCATTTGTCTGATGATCGCGAAATGAATCTCTCCAGCGAAGCTAAAAGTCCATTCAACTTCTGTACATCTTTTATTGTTGCTGGTGTTGGCATGTCACGAATTTCTTGCACTTTTTCTGGATCAACCTGTATTCCTTCCTTTGATACAATGTAGCCTAAATTTTTTCCCGATGCAACTCCAATAGTACACTTCCCAGGATTCAGTTTAATGTTATACTGCTGCATTTTTTCAAAAATCTCCCTCAGGTCCTGTACATGGTCTTTGGCTTCTTTACTCTTTACTAACATGTCGTCCACATATACTTCTAATGTTTTGTGTATCCATTTCGCGAACACCTTCTCTACCATTCTTTGATATGTTGCTCCCGCATTTCGCAAACCAAATGGCATTTTCGTGTAACAATATAAACCTCTAGGGGCGAAAAAAGCAGTATGCTCTTGATCTTCTTCAGCGAGAGGGATCTGATTATATCCTTTATACCCATCTAAAGATGATACCCTATCATTCCCCGCTGCTGATTCCACCATTTGAGGAATATCTGGTAATGGAAAGCTATCTTTAGAGCAGGCTTTGTTTAAATCAGTGAAATCTATACAAATCCTTATTCCTTTGTTTTTCTTTGGAAAAATGACCATATTCGCTATCCACTCTGGGTATTTAGCTTCTCTTATAATTCCTGCATCAAGCATTTTCTGTAGTTCTTCTTCTATTTGGGAATGGTAGGTTGTTGCGATTTTTCTTATCCTTTGTTTAAATGGTCTCACATTCTTGTTAATCTTCAGCTTGTGACATGCAATTGATGGATCTATTCCCGGTATCTCATCCATGCTCCATGCGAAAATGTCTTTATATTCTCGCAAAAGGTTAACAGTTCTTTCTTCTTCTTCTACATCCATTTTGGTTCCAATTCTCAATATTAGAGGTTCTTCTATAGTCCTTCTTTTGTTGGTTCTGCGGCAGTGTAACTGGACTTGGGTTCTCCCATTGGTGTTGGTTCTTTTATTGTTTTCACAGGTCCTTCTCCTTCTTCCAAAATTTCACTGGGTATTCCCCTGCCTTCTTTTGCCCTTATCGTGTATACTCTAAATTATTCTTCTTTCTTTGCCTCCTTTGCCAACTTTCTGCGAAATTGTTTCTTTTTTGCTCGTCCTTCATAATGCTTTACTTCAATTTGATGACATAATTTCGCATTGTCAACATCTCCTCTGATTTCACCCATTCCATTTGGTGTGGGGAATTTAATACATTGATGCAACGTCGATACTACAGCTCTTATAGCATGTATCCATGGTCTTCCTAGCAACATATTATATGGAGATTCCATATCCACCACGCATAGTGTCACGTGTGTTTCGATCTCTCCTAGTGGAATTCGTATCACTATTTCTCCTTTAGGTTTTGTTGTGGATTTTCGAAATCCATGAACAAGATATGTTTAACTGGACATTTCTTCATCTTTAAATCCCATTCCCCTGAACGCATGATAAAATATTATATCTACTCAACTTCTTTTATCGACTAAAGTTCTGTTCAATATCCATTCTTTCGTGGATTTTTTTGTTGTCCCCTTCTCTTTTCGCGTAATAGGCACTGTAATAACCAATGGAGATGTATGGTTCAAATTTTCTTTTGGTATTTCTGCCGCCATGAATGTGATTTTTTGCTTTTCCCAATCTTTCAAGGGTGATGTCTTTACTACCGCCATAACCTTCCTTCCTTCAAAATTTCGTTTATGTATCCTTCCTTTGATGTTTTCATGGAATTCAGTAACCATTGTTTTTGTTATCAAATTACACTCCAATCTTTTATCATCTTCATTGACTCTAATCATTTTTCTTTTAACTGGTTCACTAATTTGTTTAATCACTTTCTTGATTTGAACAATCTCAACAACAATCTTCAATTTTCGATCTTCAGCCTCCCTGTTTCTAGCGCCATTATGTAGTTGCAGGAAATCCTACACTACACCCCTCATATGATTTCATTAAATTCAACTCATTTTAGATTAACAATCTTAATTTTATTGATGAATCTTTGAACAATCTTACAACAAAACATAAAGGAATCAAGAATAACCACTGCTCTAGATTTTCTCTCTCTTATTTACTTGCTTCTCACCCAGAAAAAGATCTCTCTCTTTCCTTTACAACTGAACGACTATTTAGAGGGAAGTACATAGTGGATGACAACTAATCTGTCATTTATTTTCGGATATGGCTTGTGACATTCTCGCAACCTTACAAATGTTAATCTCGCAAACTCTCTAATTTTCGCAGCACCATCACATTTTTCTCATGATTTTAGCTGACGTCGTTTATTATGTCATTTCTGAAATTGTTTTGCGACGCTGTTGTGTTGTGTTGTTGATAATTTCACTGAGACATTATTGCTGCGAGATTCTGATCCTACAATATACTTGAGGTTATTTGATTCATGACCTTGGAGATAATAACCTTTATCCCTAAAGGATCTCATGTTATAGTGAATGAGCTTGTGAATCCAATGAGCCAAGATTCACTCAATTTCGAGTTGTAATGATAAAGTTATGAGTGATTTAAGTTCATTAGTAGGAAACATTCCATGTGCCTTGGAGTGGTCCGCGAACTTGGGCCCAGTACGTGACTAAAAGGGATTTTTGGTCATGTTGGTGATGTTTCCTTATCTAGGCAAGTTAGCTATTGGTCCAAACACTTTTGATTACCATATTAAAGTGTTTGTGATTCCTGCCTAAGTTAAAATGTGATTTATTCACATAAATATAATTTTTGCTAAATAAGTTATTTATTTAATTATTTTGGCAAGAGTTTTAACTTGGGAAAGAGTCCCTTATTTAGGAGAGTCTTGTAAAAGGAAAATAGCTTTGCTTAGCTTCCAGGCTATTGTTCATTATAAATAAGTAGTTCACGAGCTTACATGTTTTTCATCCCCTTGGAAAATTGGCGTAAGCTCTGCAGGTTGTTTTCCACGTCTTCCGTTCTTCGTGAATGAGAGTGAGATAAGTCTTTGTATTAGGGATCACAAAGCCAAGTTGGATTTAGTCTTCGTGATTGATCATACAACTTGTAATCTAGGTTTTTCTCCTCTTGTCTATTCTAAAGTTTTCTCTTCTGATATAAAACCATTCAAGAGTTGTTTATCATAAACCCTAGGTTTTGATAAATTTCAGTTTCCGATCGTATACCAACACTTGTTAGTCGAAATCGGAGACTAGAAATAAAAACTTCTTTTGAGGCATCACGTAAAAATACTTGAGAACTTTTAAACAAGATATTTCTAGATTTATTCTAGTTGTTCTTGTTGTAGATTTGTTAGGGTTTTTTTAACTTTGATATTGGTCTTTGGTACCGTCCAAGTTCACTTTCGGAAATCAGGTTCACAGACTCCTTGTGTTTACGTATCCTGATTGTAAGTTAAAACCCTAATCTACAAGATTTCCAAAACCTTGATTTACATCTAAAGGGAAATCAAATCGGTGTTATGTGCAAACAAAATATCGAATCGTATCAATCGTGTTGTGGTATCTTCTAAAGAGAGCCTCGGGTTCTGCTAGAAGATTTGTGTGAAGGATTTCTAAAGAGAATCGGTATTCTGCTAGGAGTTCTACAAGTTGATGAAGAAGGTATTACATCTAGTCCGAATAGGTAGTAGGAATTTGGTGTAACAACTTTCAATCAGTGTGTGTTTATTCTGGACTAGGTCCCGGGGTTTTTCTGCACTTGCAATTTCCTCGCTAACAAAATCTGGTGTCTGTGTTATTTCTTTTCCGCATTATATTTTATTTATATAATAGAAATATCACAGGCTGTACGTTAAGATAAATCAGTTCTTGTATCCGAACTTAGGGTTGTTGAGTGAATTGATTGACACTTGAACATTGGTCTTTGGTACTGTTCAAGTTAATCCTCTTATATTCAATCGGGCTCGCAAATCCCTATTTGCTGATTGCGGATTGAATCAAGATATAGAGATACAAAACTCTTTGATATACTTTTTATAGATTGAGCCTAACTGTCTAGTTGATTCTCTTGAAAGTATATTGGAGTTTGTTTATTCAGATTACCAAACGAAATATTGGGTGTTGTTGTTAGACCCCCGCTTTTTGAATTGGTATTAGAGCAGGCAAACACACTAAGACCTCATAAGTCTGTGTTTGTAGCAATTTGATTCTATGGACAGAGGTGTTATCTCTATAAACGTACCGCCAGTCTTCAATAGCACGAACTACCTATGGTGGAAAATTGATATGCGAGCTTTTCTTCAAGCACGTGATTTTCAAACATGGGTATATGTTGTTAATGGCTATGATGCTTCCGTTGTGGAAGTAGGAGATGTAAGCGTTCCCAAACCTATTGGTGAATATATTCCTTCTAAGATACTTGCTGCAAAGCAAAATTACGACGGTTTGAATGATATTATCCATGCCATTATCCATGATATTCAACACCACGTGACTACGTGCAATAAGTCTAAAAATGCTTTGGGATATCTTAGAAACCGTAGGGAATGCCGCTGAGAAAGAAGCAAGGCTTCAATATATAGCTTCTGATTGGGAAAACCTTCTCATGTCTGATGATGAAACATTTGATGAGTTTAATCACAAAGTTTCTGAAATTGTTAATGCATCTTTTGCATTGGGTAAGATTATTCCTGAAAAGGACATTGTGATGAAAATTCACAGATCGTTTCCATCTAGATACGACTCTAAGAAACATGCCATTGAAGAAGCAAACGATCTTTCTACACTCTCCAGAAACACTCTTGTTGGAAAGTTAAAGATCTTTGATTATGAACACGCAAGAAAAGAGGTGATTTCTCTTAAAGCTGCAAGTTGGTGAACAGGAAACTTCAAAGAAAATTTCCAGAATGTCTTGTTCTACAAGTTGGTGAACAGGAAACTTCAAAGAAAATTTGGGATGCAATAAAGGCACGTAATCTCGGAGCTGATCGAGTTAAAGAAGCCCGTCTGCAAACCTTAATGTCTGAATTTGAAAGAATGAAGATGAAAGACACTGATACTATTGATAGCTTTGCAGGAAAGCTATCAGAGATAGCCTCAAAAGCTGCGTCACTTGGACAATCCATTGATGAAGATAAACTGGTAAAGAAGTTTCTCAATAGTTTACCAAGATCCAAGTATATTCATATCATAGCTTCTCTCGAACAAGTCTTAGATTTAAAGAAGACTAGCTATGAAGATATAATTGGAAGATTGAAATCATATGAAGAGAGAATCCTTGATGAAGAAAACAATGGAGAAACTCAAGGAAAACTCTTGTACACAAACTCTTACCAACAAAACTCTGCGACAAGAGGAAGAGGTCGTGGAAGAGGTGGTAGAGTAAACAGAGGCCGAGGAAGGGGAGGAAGGTTTAACTCACAAGATATAACAACAAGTCAGAATGATCAAAACCAAGGGAAAGAAAAGAAGGATAGATCAAACATTATTTGTTACAGATGTGATAAACCAGGACACTTCTCCTCTATATGCCCTGAAAGAATACAAAAGATGGAAGAAACAAACAATAATGAAACAAGGGAAGCATATACAACTCTTTTCATGCACGAAGTTGTATTCTTAAACGAAGGGAAACTAATACCAAAGAACTACGAATCAAAGGATGGAGAAGAAGGAATCTGGTATTTAGATAATGGAGCCAGCAATCACATGACTGGTAAGAGACACTACTTTTATGAACTCAATGAGAAAATCAAAGGACAAGTGAAGTTTGGGGATGGATCTTATGTAGAAATTGAAGGGAAAGAATCAATTCTATTTCAGAGCAAGACCGGAGAACAGAAGCTTGTCACAAACATCTACTTCATCCCAAACTTACAAAGCAACATTCTAAGTTTAGGACAAGCTACAGAAGTTGGATGTGATGTTAGAATGCGACCAGATTATCTAACAGTTCATGACCCAAGTGGAAGACTTTTAGTTAGAGTCTCACGCTCACAGAATAGACTCTACAAGATAAGTCTCATGATTGGAAGGCCATTGTGTCTGAATATGAGACTGGAAGATCAGACATGGAAGTGGCACGCAAGGTTAGGACACATAAGCTTTAGAACTTTAAAGGAAATGTCTCAGAACAAGATGGTTCGAGGACTACCACAGATAAATGATGAAGCAAAAATCTGTGAATCATGTTTAGTTGGGAAACAAACTCGTCAAGGTTTCCCAAAAGCAGCAACATTCAGAGCCTCAAAGCCATTAGAGCTTCTTCATGCTGATTTATGTGGTCCTATTACACCACAAACCCTTGCAAATAACAAATACATATTTGTTATTATAGATGACTTCTCAAGATGTATGTGGTCTATTCTTATGAAAGAAAAGAGTGAAGCATTTGACAGATTCAAAGCTTTCAGAAATCTGATAGAAAAAGAGTTAAAAGAGGAGGTCAAAATGCTTAGAACTGATAGAGGAGGAGAGTTCACTTCCTTAGAGTTCAATAAGTTCTGTGAGTCAAATGAAATCAAAAGGCAACTCACAGCACCATATACACCACAACAAAACGGAGTGGTGGAGAGGAGAAACATGACTCTAATGGAGATGACAAGAAGTTCTTTAAAGGCTATGCAGGTACCTAATTATCTATGTGGAGAAGATGTACGACACTCCACAAACCTAATAAACAGGATACCTACGAAAGCTCTGAAAGACATGACTCCATATGAAAGTTTGCGAAAGAGAAAACCAAACATAGATCATTTAAGAGTGTTTGGTTGCAAAGCATACGCAAAAGTTGATTCTGCAACTCTTAAGAAACTGGATGATCGATCTCAGACTCTTGTGAATCTAGGAATTGAGCCTGGATCCAAAGCTTACAGATTATTCAATCCAACAACGAAAAGAGTGATAGTGAGTCGAGATGTGGTATTCGATGAAAAAGCAAACTGGAACTGGAAAGAAACTAATGATGGACCAAGTAGGGATCCAGGAATGTTTCACATGAGATGGGGTCAAGTAATTGATGAAGGCGAAGGACCCATAATCATCAATACCAATGGAAACAATGATGTTAATCAAGAAGAAGAAGAGAATAATGAAAACACTGAGAATAACGAAGAAGTAGAAGAAGAAGACGAGATCGATGAAATAACTCAACCCATTCAACAAGACAGATACAAAAGCCACAGTACCTGGAGGATTATGTTCTTCAAGCTGCAGAAGAATGTGAGATTATGCTACTTTCTGTTAATGATGAACCAATGAATTTTCAGGAAGCAAAGGTCTCAACTAAATGGAAACAAGCATGTAGAAAAGAAATTATTTCAATCAACAGAAACAAGACTTGGTTTCTAGTTGATAAGCCAGGTGGGGTAAAAGTGATTGGTCTTAAGTGGATCTTCAAAATAAAACGGAATGATGATTGTACTGTCAACAAATATAAGGCAAGACTTGTGGCTAAGGGATACGTTCAAGAATCAGGCATAGACTTTGATGAAGTTTTCGCACCAGTTGCTAGACTAGAGACAATTCGTCTCTTAATAGCAGAAGCAGCATCAAACTCATGGGAAATTCACCACTTAGACGTTAAGACAGCATTCTTACATGGTGAATTGCGAGAAGATGTGTATGTTGAACAACCAGAAGGATTTGAAGTAAAAGGACAAGAGCATAAGGTTTATAAGTTATCAAAAGCTCTATATGGTCTAAGACAAGCTCCTCGAGCCTGTAATACAAAGTTAGATCAAATCTTAAGAGAAATCAGATTTGTTAAGTTCTCTAAAGAAACATCAGTATACAGAAGAGAAGAAAAGGGAACGCTTCTTGTGATTGCAGTCTATGTAGATGATCTATTTTTGACTAGAAACTCCCTTAAGGTGATCAATGAGTTCAAGAGAGAAATGTCATCAAAGTTTGAGATGTCAGACCTCGAAAAACTCACTTATTACCTTCGCATAGAAGTCCATCAAGTAGTTGATGGGATTCAAATTAAACAAGAAGCTTATGCAAGGAGAATTCTGAAAAAAGCAGGACTTGAAACTTTTAATCCAACTAAGATACCAATGGAGTTTGGACTTAAAGTTTCAAAGGAACAAGAAGAAGATGAGATTGATCCAACGAGTTATAGAAGAAATGTTGGATGCCTTAGATACTTGTTACACACAAGACCAGACTTGGCTTTCTCTGTGGGAGTAGCAAGCCGTTATATGCAGAGTCCACGCAAGTCTCATGGTGATGTAATAAAGCAGATATTGAGATATCTAAGTGGAACAATCAGCTGTGGATTGAAGTATGGTCGAGGAGGATCAAAAGGAATTGTTGGGTATAGTGACAACAGTCATAATATTGACCAAGATGATGGAAAAGGTACAACTGGTCATATATTTTATCTAGGTGAAGCACCTATTACATGGTGTTCACAGAAGCAAGACACTGTAGCCCTCTCATCCTGTGAAGCTGAGTTTATGGCTGCAACAGAAGCAACTAAACAATCAATATGGCTTCAAGAACTGTTGGGTGAAATCAAAGGAAAAAAAAACCTGAAAAGGTTCTCATCAAGATTGATAATAAGTCTGCAATTGCACTCACTAAAAATCCAGTATTTTGTGGGAAGAAGAAACACATTCACAAAAGGTATCATTTCATACGAGAATGCATCGATAAGGAGGTCATTAACGTAGAACACATACCGGGAACTGAGCAGAAAGCAGATATATTGACAAAGGCATTAGCTCGGATCAAGTTTGAAGAAATGAGACAACTGATTGGAGTACAAGATATGTCACGGGTAAGGTTGAAGCTTAACGGGGAGAATGTTGGTTAAACTTCAAAATAGAAGTCACTAACAAGCTGGTTAGGATAAGATTAGGAAATTGATGTAATCCTAAGGGAATTAGAAGTCATCTAGTTCTAAGAAAAGGAAAGACATGTAATAAGGTAATAGGACTAGGAAAAGGAATTCATAGTTCTATATATATATGATCACCAAAGTTGTGATTGATCATATGAGCAAGATTAGAGCTTGTGTTTAGTTTTGAGAGATTCTCTAAACATCAATAAAGAGAGTTGTCTTTATATAAGCTAAGTTTCATCTTGCAGTTGCCATTAGTTTTGTTGGTAATTTGTCAACTAATGTGAATTTTATAAGCTATATGTTTTGGGTCCGTTGATGAACTAGCCGGGCATTTGCACGGGCTTACAGAACTTGTTTTAAAATATTTCAGTATTTGGATTTTTTTAGGGTTAAATTTTTTAGATTTCAATTTTGTTTTTGCTATTGTATTTTAAAGGTTTGCCTTTGATTTTATGTTTACAAATGTTAATGATTGTGTTTTCTGTTGAAAATGACTGATAATAGTCGTATCGTTTTAGGGGTTTCAAAGCTGAATCTTAGTTCCATCCCAAGTATTTTAATTTGTTGTGTCCGTCTAGATTCAGCAGTTGGAGCTAACAGGAAATACCCAGCTTATCTGCTTTGATCATTCCCTTTTAGTCTATTTGCTTAGTGTTTCACCAGTTTACCTTTTTGAATACATCATTTAGTATGAAGTTGTTCTTGGTTGCTTTTTAGGAATGACGACAACAACAGCACCATGGATGTAGGGCGACAGTGAAAGAGGGTTGATGACAGAAAGTACAAACAAACGCACCAGGTATAACCGCTTGTATCATAATTCTACTTATGATTTTCCCGATGTTTACAAAGCATGTTTATGTGTTTGAGCATGATTAATTAGCTATATTCTAACTATAAATGAGCCATATCTTGGTTGCTTCATAGGACGACAACACCACCCCGGTGATTGTCCGGGGATAGTGAAACAGAATTGGTGACAGGAAATACAAACAGACCCTTATGTCATAATTCTATTGATTTCTCTAATGTTTACGAAGCATGTGTGTGTGTGTATATGTGAACATGATTAATTACCTGTATTCTGACTTTAAACAAACCAATCTTGGTTAATTTTTAGAAACAACATGGAGGAGGAGGGTGTGGGAGGAGAGGATAGGATCAGCAGGTTGCCTGAACCCATAATTCATCACATTCTCACTTTGCTTCCTACCAAATGTGCTTTTTCAACAACAATTTTGTCTAAAGGATGGAATAATCTCTGGATAACAAGTGTCCCAGTTGATGTTATACCGAAGTCTGTAGAGAAGCTCTGTAATGTAAAGCTCTTGAAGTTATCAGATTCTGTCTTTGAGGTATGGTTGCTTATTTTGGAGGTCACCTTTATTGGCTGATTATATTTTTCTAGCAAGTTAGGGTAAGTTGTTTCCCTGTATCTTGATACTTGATTTACTTTGTATGCTAGTATGTTATTAGAAACTGGAGCTGGCAGGTGTTCTATCTGCAAGTTTTCCTACCTTCAATAATTTGAACACTTTGGAGGTGTCTTTTATCAAGACTCGACTAGTTAAACCATTATTCACCTTTCTACAGTTCTCACCAAATTTGGAGTCACTCGTCTTCAGTGGGGTAAGAATACACTAACTTCTTGACATTTTTTGTTTTTGTTTTTATGATGCTGTTAATTTGTGACGAGTAGATGAAATTTCTTTGATATGCATTATTATGTAGGTCTGTGGTGATAAAATTAATGAGGACGCTTTTACATTGGACGTAGTGCCTCATTGTTTGTTGATGAACCTTAAGTCAATCAAATTTCAATACTTTAAAGGGCAACTGAAGGAGTTGGATTTGGTTCAACTATTTTTGCAGAATGCAAGGGTTCTTCAGACGGTGATTATTGAAATTTCATCTGATCATTTCGTAAACTCAGATAAGAAGAAACATATGTGTGATTAAGTTATGTTCGTTTTAGATATCTGGATGCTTGCTTGCTCATCTGAAATCTATAGAATGCTTATTTCTTTGTATTCAGCAACTTTTCTCTAGATTTTGCCTTATTTTTATGTTCATTTGAAAGACGACGTCAGACTTTTGTGCGCTGCTGCCGTATTAGGAGACTTTTTTTTCACTTTTCCAGCATACTAGTGCAATGGGAATATATCATTTTGTACTTTTAATTGGATCCCAATTTGGGCAATGTTTTCTTCTTCATCTGCTCTCAAAAACTCATTGATCTTCCCTCGTTCGTTTTACAATTGTCATTGTGCATTTATTTGTCTTTGTTACCCTGAACCTTCATCTGTGTCAGTTTTATAAAATTACAAAATGATTCTCACTCTCAGAGTTATTACTCTGCGGTTCAGTAATCCGGATGTTTTCTTATTTGAAATCTGTAGAATGCACATTTCTCTTTATTCAGCAACTTTTCTCCAGATTTTGGCATTAGCAGAAATTGTCAGATTCCCAGCTTTTTCAGAAAATATACTTGTAAAACATAAAATTTTCATTTTGCTTTTTCTAATTGACTAGAATCCCTTGAAACAAGTTCCAGCTACTGACATTTATTACTGTGTTGCTCATTCAAGGACTTGAATGCAAGTTTCTCTCATGATCCCCAAAAGAATAGCTTTTCCTGCACAGGAATGAGTATTGATTACCAGCACTGTACTTTCATTGGATCCCAATCTGGAGAGATATGTGATCTTGATCGACTGCAACTCTTCCGCAACCTATACCGTTTCCATCCTTTCTCTGGGTAATTCAATTGAACACGCAATGCCAAGGTTGACAATCCTTGATAAAGTTTTGTGCATCTGGCACGCTGTCGACTAGAATTTCATTGTTGGTATCATCATTGTCTTCAGGATGGACAGGAACAAGTAGTACTGTAGGTCAACGATCTGCATTACTCGATCTCTAAGTGGAGCTGTCTTAACAAGATGAGAGGATTACTCGATTGGGATCCTAAGGAGTCTCAAAAGAAAACTGGACTGGGCACCAAACATACACTGTCTCTTCAAACAAAAATACTTGCGCAATTCTTCACGTGGTGATACTTCTTGTATAACCTGAACTTGACTCTTGATTCTCATTTCAAATCGTTCTCTTAATTTTGGTCAAGAGTAGGAGGAGATGGCAGTTTTCACTTTTCAAGGCAGCACTCTGAGTAGCATAGGTACCACCAGCAAGAATTGCGGGTCTCCTAGAAGATACAGTGATGGAATATACTTGCTGCCATGGTTTTGAAGTATCTTCTTTCACTGTGAAATAGGCAGGTCCCCTAGCCATTGCTTGATGGTGACAAGCCCATTCTCAACTTCAGAGAGCGAGAGCCAGTACTATCCAATGATCCAGAGAGCACAAGAACATACACGTGGTGCACGAATCTGGTAAAATGTGTCCAAGAGCCTAGTTATAATTGAAACCCTAACAATCTCGTGTACGAAAACAACCACATCAATAGCTGAGGCCACACTGCTGAAATCCATCAACAAATGAACCACAGTGCTGCCACTTCAGGGAATTTTATGGCACAAGAATGAATAGCTTGAACAAGCATTTAACTGTATTCCCCATTCGTCTCAAGCTCGGTGCTCTTAGTCTTCACAGCTCAAGAGAGTAATGTTAATTAGCCCTTAAGATTTGAATTCCTGAGTTTATAAGACAAGCAAAATATGACAATGTTTCAAATAACCAAGAATTCAAAATTCATGGTTCTAATATTATCCGGGCATTCTGCCCTAACCCAAACCAATACCTAATAGGATCTGATGGCCGCAAATGTAAGATGGAATAAATAAGTACGAGCGGAGAAAATTTTAATTAATAGCAATAGGTTCAGCAGTCTCATATCAGAACCACCGTTTGCTGATTGGACGACGGAAATAAGATACAGATAGAATTTCCAGTGGTAAACAAATAATCACAAAGTTGATATGGCCGAGTTGGTCTAAGGCGCCAGCTTAAGGCGCTGGACCGAAAGGGCGTGGGTTCAAATCCCACTGTCAACAGGTAATTTTTTTTTTTTTGCCCAGATTCGCTGGATTGCCAGGCATTAACCCCAACACTCCCCGCCCTGCACTATCGTCGAATTTAATCTTCTTACCTACATTCGGTTTGAGTTTAGCTACTGTTGTTGGATATATATGCGATAAAGATCAGAAAGAAGTAAGGTACGACATTGGCATATATACTCACAGATCAGATTTATGTATGCCATATGCTAGGTTCACAACACCAACTGATGTACCAGTGCTTTGCACTTGAGGAGCAGAATGGCTTCAAAATAAGGCAGACAGATGAGTGGACATTGAACATGCACCATAATCATGAAAAAAACGCATCAAAAATAAAATTCAAGCGATGAACCAATGAAAAAAATCACACAGGACAGGAGGCACCTCATTGCTAGAGTCCTCTTTCTTTTTCCTATGCCAGCACCACGCCAACCTCTGTCCGAATAAAATAAGTATCTGAAAGGGCAAATGGACCCGCCATAAGGACGTCGTCCACCGTAAGTATCAAGATAGTTTGGCACAAACTCTTCTACTGTCAAGGGTTTATCTCCAAGTTTATGTCCATTCATCGCAAGAGCTTTTGGGAGAGCTCGGGGATCGACAAACTCAATGATAGCATCCCTGCAAACACAAAAGCCCCAAACGTTATAGTGGAACAAGAAAAAACATCAAACAAGACATGAAACTCATCGACTTAACCACAAAACAGATTGGATTGCTTTTTGAAATCAAGATATGGCCCTGATCATAACCAGAAATGTTTGAAGGGATTGCAATGCACAACTGTGATAGAAAATCTACTAACCCCTTGGGAGCACCAGTGTCATCAGCCGTCGGAATGTGCATCCATGAGATCTCTCCGCAATATGAGAAATGCTCTTTTAGGGAGCTCCGAATCTGTTTGTCGGGGAAATTAAATAGAGTATGGAACCAACAAATTGACAGAAACAATACAGAGAGAAAACCAAGTCCCGCACAAACTTTCTATACCTGGTCAATTCCAGAAGAAGTATCAAAACCTCTAACAGAAATGGTTTCCCATGCAAAGCCAAGTTTAACAGGACGGCCCAACAGGTATTTGCCATTCAAGAGCATTGCCTGCAACGATAAGCTATCGTGAGTACAATTTAGATTTTAGAATATGGAGCTTTTGACTAATTGTGGAGCTGGGAAGTCTACCTCCTGTGCAGCTCCTTCAGTTGCAAACTCGATATGGCAATTTCCCCTGAAATTAGCTCCACTTGGGAAACGTAAATCACCAATATCCCAGCCTTTTCAAAGAACTCAATCCTACAACAGCAACAACAAAAGATTACCAAGACAATGAAATGTGACAAACGTCAGAAAATGCGCCATGCATACCTAAAAAACTGGTCAAGTCCCGCAGGGAAATACAAACCCCAGGAATACCAATAATCAGCACTTCCAGAGAGCCATTGCTACTTAATATGAGAAATTCTACCCGTTGTGAGGATGCGATGGCGAGGATGTCACCTCCCCCATAAATTATTAGGAACAAATTAGTGTATATATATACTCACACATCAGATTCAGCAGCGGAAAATGATAGGTTCTTGACAACAAGTGTTTTTGGTGCTCCAGTGCTTTCCCCTGGGGGACAACTACAACATACTTGGATTTCAATATTTGGCCATTCAACTCTAATGCCTGCAATGGTATTTTAAAAAAATGAGTAATACAGAAGTTAATTTTGGCTAACTATGGAGCACAGGCTGTGTGAAGTCTACCTTCTTTGAAGCTTCTTCGGTTGCAAACTCAACATAGCAGGTTCTGCACCATCCATAGTCTCCATCCTCATAGCGCACATCAACAATTTCCCCAGCCGGCTTAAAGAACTCGATCCTAAAACAGCGATTACAAAAGAGTGTCAAGATAATGAATTGTGATAAAGTTATTCCGATAATTATCAATACCAATTGAAACAATGATGTTAATCAAGAAGAAAAAGAGAATAATGAAAACACTGAGAATAACGAAGAAGTAGAAGAAGAAGAAGAAGAAGAAGAAGAAGAAGAAGAAGAAGAAGAAGAAGAAGAGGAGATCGATGAAATAACTCAACCCATTCCACTGCGAAAATCAACAAGACAGATAAAAAAGCCACAGTATCTGGAGGATTATGTTCTTCAAGCTGCAGAAGAATGTGAGATTATGCTATTTTCTGTTAATGATGAACCAAGGAATTTTCAGGAAGCAAAGGTCTCGACTAAATGGACACAAGCATGTAGAGAATAAATTATTTCAATCAACAGAAACAAGACTTGGTTTCTAGTTGATAAGCCAGGTGGGGTAAAAGTGATTGGTCTTAAGTGGATCTTCAAAATAAAACGGAATGTTGATGGTACTGTCAACAAATATAAGGCAAGACTTGTAGCTAAGGGATACATTCAAGAATCAGGAATAGACTTTGATGAAGTTTTCGCACCAGTTGCTAGACTAGAGACAATTCGTCTCTTAATAGCAGAAGCAGCATCAAACTCATGGGAAATTCACCACTTAGACGTTAAAACAACATTCTTACATGGTCAATTGCGTGAAGATGTGTATGTTGAACAACCAGAAGGTTTTGAAGTAAAAGGACAAGAGCATAAGGTTTATAAGTTATCAAAAGCTCTATATGGTCTAAGACAAGCTCCTCGAGCCTGGAATACAAAGTTAGATCAAATCTTAAGAGAAATCAGATTTGTTAAGTGCTCTAAAGAAACATCAGTATACAGAAGAGAAGAAAAGGGAATGCTTCTTGTGATTGCAGTCTATGTAGATGATCTATTTTTGACTGGAAACTCCCTTAAGGTGATCAATGAGTTCAAGAGAGAAATGTCATCAAAGTTTGAGATGTCAGACCTCGGAAAACTCACTTATTACCTTGGCATAGAAGTCCATCAAGGAGTAGATGGGATTCAGATTAAACCAGAAGCTTATGCAAGGAGAATTCTGAAAGAAGCAGGACTTGAAACTTATAATCCAACTAAGATACCAATGGAGTTTGGACTTAAAGTTTCAAAGGCACAAGAAGAAGCTGAGATTGATCCAACAAGTTATAGAAGAAATGTTGGATGCCTAAGATACTTATTACACACAAGACCAGATTCGGCTTTCTATGTGGGAGTAGCAAGCCGTTATATGCAGAGTCCACGCAAGTCTCATGGTGATGTAATAAAGCAGATATTAAGATATCTAAGAGGAACAATCAGCTGTGGATTGAAGTATGGTCGAGGAGGATCAAGAGGAATTATTGGGTATAGTGACATCAGTCATAATATTGACCAAGATGATGGAAAAGGTACAACTGGTCATATATTTTATCTAGGTGAAGCACCTATTACATGGTGTTCACAGAAGCAAGACACTGTAGCCCTCTCATCCTGTGAAGCTGAGTTTATGGCTGCAACAGAAGCAGCTAAACAATCAATATGGCTTCACGAACTGTTGGGTGAAATCAAAGGAAGAGAACCTGAAAAATTCTCATCAAGATTGATAATAAGTCTGCAATTGCACTCACTAAAAATCCAGTGTTTCATGGGAAGACGAAACACATTCACAAAAGGTATCATTTCATACGAGAATGTATCGAGAAGGAGATCATCAACGTTGAACACACACCAGGAACTGACCAGAAAGCAGATATATTGACAAAGGCATTAGCTCGGATCAAGTTTGAAGAAATGAGACAATTGATTGGAGTACAAGATATGTCACGGGTAAGGTTGAAGCTTAACGGGGAGAATGTTGGTTAAACTTCAACATAGAAGTCACTAACAAGATGGTTAGGAAAAGATTAGGAAATTGATGTAATCCTAAGGGAATAAGAAGTCATCTAGTTCTAAGAAAAGGAAAGACATGTAATAAGGTAATAAGACTAGGAAAAGGAATTCATAGTTCTATATATATATGATCACCAAAGTTGTGGTTGATCATATGAGCAAGATTAGAGCTTGTGTTTAGTTTTGAGAGATTTTCTAAACATCAATAAACAAGGTTGTCTTTATATAAGCTAAGTTTTATCTTGAAGTTGCCATTAACAACTACAACATACTTGGATTTCAATATTTGGCCATTCAACTCTAATGCCTGCAATGGTATTTTAAAGAAATTAAATGAGTAATACAGAAGTTAATTTTGGCTAACTATGGAGCACAGGTTGTGCGAAGTCTACCTTCTTTGAAGCTTCTTCGGTTGCAAACTCAACATAGCAGGTTCTGCACCATCCATAGTCTCCATCCTCATAGCGCACATCAACAATTTCCCCAGCCGGTTTAAAGAACTCGATCCTAAAACAGCAATTACAAAAGAGTGTCAAGATAATGAATTGTGATAAAGTTATTCCAAAAGACTAACGTGTAACATTAGCACATAAACTCACAGATCATATTCATTCGTATGTTTTGGTAGCTTCTTGAGGACAACTGTTTTTGATGTTCCAGTGCTTTGCATCTGAGGTGTGGGAGGAGGAGGAGGCGGATGCAAAATAAGGCTGTCAGATGTGTTTGAATTTAACATGAGGCATCATCAGAAATTGAGCATGAATTAGAGGTGAACATACATCTGTATTTTTTTCTGGATTTAACCATATTAATCGGCTTGAAGAATGATGAATAGACAAGAGAAAATAAATGATTTGCGAGTAATGGAAGGATAAACTTCCTTGAGTAATCCCTTAATCGGATTCTCAATATATATTATTATCATATGAAAGTCATTAATTACAGAGAATAATATCTTGACCGGAAATCAGGCCAATAAGGGAAATAATCTCTTTTACACCCCCTTAGTCTTAGCGTGAGAGGAGCAAACGCTTAGACTAGAACGAAAGCGAATAAAGAGTTGTCTAGGGAGACCCTTGGTGAAGATATCGGCATATTGATTCTCAGAGGGAATGTGCAAGACACGAATATCACCAATACAAACGCGCTCACGAACAAAATGTATGTCAATTTCCACATGTTTAGTACGTTGATGCTGAACCGGATCACCAGACATGTATATAGCACTCACATTGTCACAATAAACCAAGGTGGCACGCCGTAGTGGTATTTGTAACTCAAGAAGAAGATTCCGAAGCCAGGTTGTTTCAGCAACAGCATTGGCAACCCCTCGATATTCTGCTTCAGCACTAGAGCGGGAAACTGTTGCCTGACGCTTGGAGGACCAAGAGACTAGGTTGTCTCCAAGAAAGATACAATAACCAGAGGTAGACCGACGTGAATCTGGACATCCCTCCCAATCAGCATCAGAGTATGCAGTTAAGCCGGAAATATTGGAAACGGAGAGAAACAAACCGTGATCAATAGTACCCTGAAGATAACGAAGTATGCGCTTGAGAGCGTGCATGTGAGGCAACGATAACCACGATGGTGAAGAGGAAATCCAAGGAAGACACATCTAGATGAACGAGGAGCCAGTTTGTGTGGGATAGTAGCGGAAAGATTGGGATAGCAGAGACAACCAAACGTACGAAGATGGTCATAGGTTGGTTGGCGTTGGTAAAGAATAGAAACGGGGGAAGTGAAGTTGAGCACTTTAGATGGGAGAATGTTGTGGAGATAGACAGCCATATGAAGAGAATCGGCCCAATATTTAGAGGGTACGGAAGCATGCGACATGAGGGTGCGAGTGATGTCATTAATACGACGAATCATTCTTTCCGCCTTCCCATTTTGAGATGAAGTGTGAGGACAAGAGAATCGAAAAACCAAGCCATTTGTTTGAGAAAAATTAAGAAAAGAGGAATTATCAAATTCACGACCCTTGTCGGATTGAAAACATTTTATATCCCGCTCAAATTGAGTTTTGACAAAAGAGCGAAATTCTAAGAACTTGGTATAGACTTGAGATTTTAGTTTTAAAGGATATACCCATAGATAATTTGTATAGTCATCCAACAAGATAAGGTAATAGCGAAAACCAGTCTCAACATGTACGGGACAAGTCCATAAATCACTATGAATAAGAGAAAAAGGAGAAAAAGTCATGGAATTCGATTCAAAAAATGGGAGACAAACATGTTTACTAACTTGACAAGAATGACAAAGTTTGGTAGACTGTTTCTTATTACACTGAATATAAGAATTGGAACGTAAATTATCTAGAATAGCATGGCCGGGATGGCCGAGGCGTGCATGCCAGATATCAGACGAGCACACAGCAAGAGACAGGGGAGGAGATGCGGATGATTTTGAAGGTGACACGGCAGAGATGTTGAGAGGATAAAGATCCCCAGAGCTATTACATCGAAGAAGGATCGCCCTCGAACTCAAATCCTTCACAGAAAAACCAGATGGATCAAATTCAACGGACACATGATTATCAGTGGTGAATTTACGAACGAAAACAAGATTTTTGATTATATCAGGGACAACCAGGGTATTTTTTAGGTGGAGAGTTCGGGAAGGGAGATTTATAGATTTAGTGCCTCTGGCTGTAACTGGGATGGAGTTGCCATTGCCAACTAAGATGGATTGTACATTACTAGTGTTAAAAACAGTGTGTAGCGTACCTGAATCCGCAGTGATATGAGAAGTCGCACCAGTATCCATATAGAATGTATCATCAGGTGGCTGTAAGGTCATCGAGCTGTATGCTTGAGAAAAGTCAGTTGGCTGTAGCAGCTCGTTGGATGGAGCAAGGTAGGCTTGAGGCTGGTCGTAAACATGGGGCCTAGGACGACTCTGAGCAGCAGAAGAGCGACCATGTGTTGATCCACGTGGGGAGAAAGATGACTGCCAATGAGGAGCTGTTGGGTAAGGACACGGAGGAGCTTCCCAGTAAGAGTTCCATTGAGGGTAATACGCTGCTGGAGGTCTGTATGCTTGGCGGAATTGCTGCGGTGTTGGCAGTAGGGGTGGATCCATCGACGGAGAGGCTACTGTATGAACAGGCTGTGGTTGTCGAGGTACGCGTTTGCCTGATCCTGAACGGTGGCTACGGTGAGTCCCACGATCAGTCGATGAGGCTGTGGCAGCAAGAGCAGCTGATGACGACAGACTAGTTTGTTGTGCACGACGAATCTCCTCAGTGCGCAATTGAGAACGAGCAGCGTCAAAAGTAGGCATGGACTGTTGTATAAAGGATGCAACAGTGTTGTATTCCTCCGGGAGTCCATTGACAAGTTGGATAACCAATCGTTTGTCGTTCATGGGGAAATCAAGATCGGTCAGTCGATCCGACAACGATTTTAGTTTATCGCAATAGTCATCGACGCTAGCACAATCAACAAACTTTAGATTGACAAATTTACTTTCAAGGGTCGCAGCACGATTACCTTTGTTATCTTGAAAAAGCTTCTGAAGGTGATCCCAAAGTTCTTTAGCAGTTTTTCCCGATTTTAGAACCGTGAGCATTAGATCCTTGGCCATGGTGGAGAACATCCATTGACGGCAGAGAGCGTCTAGTTGTTGCGAGGTATTGGCGTCAATTTCTGTTGGTGTTGCTGATCCGTCGATGAGGAAAAGGAGTCCGTGAGCCTGGAGATGGAGTTCGAAGAGAAAAACCCACGATGAGTATTCATCTTGTTTGATATCAAGAAGAATGGGGATTAGGGTTTTTATGTTATTGACAGTAAAAGCTGGATGCAGGGATTTTTTATCACCTGCCATGGATTTTTTTTTAGAAGAAAATAGGGGGAAGAAGAAGGAGGATCTCTTTTAGGATGATACCATAATGGAAGGATAAACTTCCTTGAGTAATCCCTTAATCGGATTCTCAATATATATTATTATCATATGAAAGTCATTAACTACAGAGAATAATATCTTGACCGGAAATCAGGCCAATAAGGGAAATAATCTCTTTTAGCGAGTAACCCTAAAACTTATTTTATAGTGACCCAAAGAAAGGGAACCTCTAAAAATTCGGACAACCTGTTCTATTTTTGCTTCTGAGTATATTTTCCATTCCACGAGCCATGGAGGTGAACTTGGAAGAGTTTGAACTTTGGTCACAGTATTTGAAGCAGATGAATGCACTGTATATCAGGAGTCAGTTACCCGACATTTGCTTTCAAATGACTAAATAGTCAATTTTATTATTGAAGATTTGAAGATGACTTAATTGATACAAAATATTACAAGTACAAATAATATGGCATTCAGTACACGTTTGTTTATTAATTAATTAGGGAACGTTATATGGATTCTACCGTTAACATACATATAAGTGCATCAATCATGAATCCATAATGCAAAATAACATATCAAGGAATTATTATAAGTGTCATGATGTCTTCTGCGTACTTGAATGATATTTCAGTTTGTTCCAAACATTGATCTTTCTCTTCTCTAGACCAACCCTGCATCATTGAGAAAAACATTGGGAGGCTAAATTACACCCGGTCGTTATATATACTCAACTTAACTAGAAATTGCTTGCATTAGAACTCTTGATGAATGAAATTACTTACTTGAGCAACTATGTTTAGCTTCTCTCTGACATTCTGTAGCATTTCTGAAAGCTCCCCATTATACTTGTAAAATTCCAGTTCTTTGTTCTCAAGTATCTTCTCAGCTACCTGATCATTAGTGCACACGATATGGTTAGTTTACTTGGGAGCTTGCTTAATTTTCTTACAATAAATAGACAGGGAAAGGGCATGCTGAGGGAGCATCTCTTAGCAGGCTTTGCCCCGGACTTGAATATGACTCTAAGACACTTGCACATTTTGTTGGGGTGGGGGAAGCAGTTGAAACATGTTACTTTTTCCGAAATAAATCGCGCTTACGAATCGAAATAGTTACCTTTTTTACCAAGAATCCGGCCACCGACGGCATGGCCAAAGTAAATATCGTAGAAATGGCATGGGATTGCTTTAGGATTCGTCATTGATATCTCTTCCAGATAGCACGCATATGAAATACCGTAAGCAGTTGGTGATGGAATTTGCATATTCATTTCTTCTCCAAATCATTAGCTAATGCTCCTGATCTTTCTAACCCTGTATGCTGCAGTTGTGCACCTACACGTAATAAATTAGACATATGTGAACTATATAGCTGGGATGCGAATTAAAAGTAGAGAAAATGGAGTTAACCGAGTTATCAAGACAATTTACTTACACGGCGAACAGGTTGGGTTGCTGATGATATTCTCCAGCGTCTCATAAACCAATTTGCTATCAACTAGAAACTTGACATACCCATCTAATGAAGGCATCTCTGCTCCCATCAATATCTGTGCCATTGTTTTCTTCTTACCTCCTTCTTTCGGCGTCTCTTTAACGTGTAACTTCATTGCAACGGAACTACGAAAGTCATTGGCTTCTCATTATTATGATTCTCATCTTTAGTAGCATCCGGGGAGGCAACACTAGATCGGCATATTGACGGCATGTGTACTATTCTCCCATGACTATTGGAATTGCTAATCGCAAAATGACTTGGTTTCAAGTTCAATGACAACTTATGGAAACCATGACGGGTTTCTATTTGATCATGAAAGACGCAAGTACTTGAATTGATTCTGTTTGGGGTTTTTCTCAAATGAGTTTTGGCTGCAAAAAATTGAGATTGAGATACAAATGTTTTGGAAGTAGCCATGAATTAAAGTTAACAATAATCTTGAAGAGAAATGGAGAAAAAGAGTAACAAACTACAAGAAAGATAGACAGGGGAGAATGTGAAAGTCAACGATGGAGCACTGAAAATGTATCCACCTTGACTATTTTGTTATAGACAACAATCTCATTCATCATACTAGCTACTTCATTACTATACGTAGTAGTTTATATTTGGCTCTCGGCCCATCCCCATAAGCATAACAGACACAACGATCACAGATTCACAATAACTAACAAAAAGATACTCCGTATGATATATGCAACTTGCAAGTGACGATCCCAATAATGAATAATGCTAATCTTTTAGGCTAAGAAATTCATTATTTTAATGAAACTTGTACACTTCTTTGGATTTGCAAAGATCACGTTTATAGCGTGGAGGAACAACGGTATCGAGAAATATATCTTAGCCCACAATGATTACCAACTTCCTTATAAGGTGTATTATATCCCTCTTAAAGAGTTCAGACAAGTAAACCTTATACTCCCTCCGTCCCACTATTAGTTGACCTAGTTTATAATTAAAATTAGTTATAAACTAGGTCAACTAATAATGGGACGCAGGGAGTATTAATCAGTGGCGGAGTTAGGAGTGTGCCCATTTTTGATGTCATATATGGTTTATAGCAACAACACTAAAGTTGCTCTAAGAATTCAGAAAAGTAAACCTTATATTAATGAGGTAGACTCAAAGGTACCACGTACTGTATAAGAACAGTCGAACAAGAAAAAAACTACAAGGCAACAAAAGAATTTTTTTATTTTTTTTGTAAGTTCAAATGCATTCAAAAGACTAACTTAGGGAGTTAGGAACCCTTACATCATTGATAGTAGAGCCTTCTAATGCTGGATTAGGATTTCCATCCCTTGCATTAGATTTATCTACTTCTAAATTTTGCAAAATACAAGGTGGAGTATTGTTCCAATCAACAAGATTAAAGAAGGTTTTTGCCTCTTTTGCAAGAGTATCTGCCACATTGTTTGCTAATCTAGGAATGTAAAAAAACCCAAAAAGTTTTGGCAACGATTAAATTCTCTTTTCACTTCATCCATAATTGCTTGATTCTGCCAGGAAATCTGAGAACGTGTCCCATTTAAGTAGTCAAAAAGGTTCTTGCAATCTCCTTCCACACTAAAGTTTCTCAATCCCCTTTTTGTCGCTCATTTGGCTCCCTGCAACAGTCTTAAAGCTTCCGCTTTTTCTGGGGTAGAAGCTGTGAATGGTCTCGCTCTGCCTTGTTCAAACTTGCCTGCATCATTCCTAAGGATTAAAGAAAAACTAACGCTAATTGAGAGCTTATTTGTTGTTGTTTTTCAAAGACTTTGTTGCGTCTTTCCTTCCAAATGAACCAGGCTTTTGTCAACATTATTTATATGGGTATAGTTGGGTATTTCTTTCCTAACCATTCCTTACATATATCCAAGAAAGTAATAGAACTGTCAAAGTTCATATCAACTGGGAATGGCTCAGCTGCCCAAACAGACTTGGCAAAGGGACAAAAAAGTAGCATATGTTCTATGGACTCATAATCTTGACAACCAAAAGAACAGTTAGGATGAATATCCTTCATAAATTTAGATAATTTCAGATTTGTAGAAATAACATTTTGTAAACATTTCCAAGCAAAGATTTTAATTCTTTGAGACACATTTAGGTTCCATAAATTTTTCCAAAAGGAGTCTGGTTGTCCTAAGATGTAGTGGTTCATTGTTCTTTCATTCAGTTTGTCATACATACACTTAACAGTGAAATGCCTGAGTTAGTAAGAAGCCATCTGAGTGTTTCTGGTTTGTTATGGTTATTTTAATGTTACTGACTTTCCTAGCAATATGTTATGGAAACAGTTCAAAAATTAAAGGGGAATTCCACTTCTTAGTGATGGGATCAATAAGATCCTTCACAAGTGTTAAGTGAGAGTTAATAGATGTTCTAAAAGTACTAAGGTTTTCTTCCAATTTTGGTATCCATCTATCATCCCATATATTAATGCTATTGACATCTCTTATTTCCCAAATATTGTTTTGTTCAACAAGATGAATACCCTTACTTATACACTTCCAAATCCATGAACTAGTTGATAGAATTTTTGCTTTAAAAGCAGAGGACTTTTTGAAGTATCTAGGCTTTAGTTGTGACACCCAAAGGGCTTCAGGCTCGGTTAGCAGCCTCCAAGCTAATTTGGTTATTATAGCTAAGTTAAATTTGTGAGCATTTCTGAATCCTAACCCACCCTTACTTATAGGTTTACAAAGACAAGAATAAGATTTTGGGTAATATCCTTTCTAATTAGTTTTCTTGCCCCATCAGAAATCTCTTTGCAAGGCATTTATTTTTTTTGTGATTTTTTTTGGTAAAATGAAGCAACTCATTTGATAGCTAGCCATACTAGCCAATGTTGCCTTGTTAATTACCATTTTACTAGCCTGAGCAAGTATATTTCCCATCCAACCTTGTACTTTGTGTTCTATTTTTCATTTATTCCATCAAAAATCTTTATCTTTGCTTTATTAATAAAGAGTGGAATTCCTAAGTAAGAGTCTTTTAGGTTTATTTTGTTATTTTCAGTAATTTAATAATCATTCTTTGATGTTTGGGTTGAACTTTTTTGCTAAAGAAGACCCATGATTTATCAAAATTTATTAACTGTCCTGAAGCTTTACCAAAAGAGTCAATCAGAGCTAAAATATTATGACATTCTTTAAGATCAGCTCTAATGAAAAGGAGGCAGTCGTCAGCAAAGAAAAGGTGTGAAATATGACTATTCTTAAAACCATTTGTTAACTTCTCTTTTTCACCAGATAAGAGCAATCTGGAGAAGATTTCCATGCAAATTATGAACAGGTAAGGGGAAAGAGGATCCCCTTGCCTAAGACCCCTAGAAGGATTGAAATAACTCCTAGGGCAGCCATTGAGTAAAACTGCAATGGATGTAGTTGATATGCATTGAAGAATAAGGTTGCAAAAATTGTTGTCAAAACCAAATTACTTCATTGCAGTGATCAAAAAGTCCCAATCTACTCTATCGAAATCCTTAAACATGTCAATTTTGATTCCCATTCCAGCATATTTCACTTTCCTTTTCTTAAAGGAGTGAATTAGCTCTTGAGCAATAACAATATTGTCAGAGATTTGCCTTTTAGAAAGAAAGGCAGCCTGGAAAGGAGAGATTATAGTGTTTAGTAATGGTTTCATCCTATCAGCTAGGATTTTAGCTATTATCTTATACATGGTATTGCAAAGTCCTAGTGGTCTAAAACCACTAGGGTCTTTGGGGTGTCTACTTTTGGGGATAAGGAAAAGAAATGTTTTGTTGAATTTAGGGTGAAGCACTCCTGATTCAAAGAAGTGCTGGATAGCAGAGACCACTTGTTCTCCTACTGTTTCCCAGTTGAGTTTGAAAAAACTAGCTGGGAAACCATCTGGTCCTGGTGATTTATTTGGTTTTAGTTTTTGATAACTAACCAAATTTCCTCAACTGAAGGAACAGAGTTGAAAGAAGCATTCTCTTCTAAATAAATGCAAGGATGAATATTCTGAAATAAAACAGGATTAAGGGAGGGAGGGGGAGAAGGAGAAGAGAAAAGACTTAAGAAATAGTCAGAAAGAGTTTCTTGAATTTCAGGTCTTTTGAAGGTAATTTCATTATTACTCCTTTTCAGGCATTCAATATTATTCCACTTTCTTCTTTTCATGGTTTTAGTATGAAATAATTTAGTATCCCCC